>NC_137638.1:13852895-14452895 GCF_963383615.2 Lipophrys pholis
TGTGGACAAATATGACTGGACGGATGTCAAAAATGCAAATGAAACAACAGGTGCATAATGTCTTGTTATTTACTAGAATAATGACTCGCTTAGAACACGCAGAGAATTTGTTTCTCTGTCTTTCCCTTTGCCTTTCGCTCACCTTTGAAGTTTATAGACCTGTCTAGCCTGTTTTCAACTCTCAGCGACCAAAGACGTCATTAAACTGATACTTTATCCAAACAGCATTGAAGTGTGAACATCTATTTGTAGCAAAAAATCTATTCAAATGGAGGTGTGGGAGTGACATTGCTGTGCAGTGTCCATTTCATGCATGTGCCTGTTTCTGATTCCGTCGTGCATCTGTTATTCAAGAAAACATGCATGCACACTTGACTACATGCATGCATGGGTGTGTGTGCTTGAAGTGCATGTCGGTGAGGCACAATGGTGCTGAAAGAACACTCTCATAAAGCCACAGGGGATTGAGGACACTCCTGATCTCCCGCCAACAGAAAAGGTCAAACTCCTCAATATTAACTCTGGCTCAGGTCGCCACGCTGATTACGCTACAATAACCATTTTACGCACTGCATCCATGGACCCTGTCCACCCCCATGACGACACACTTTTTGGCCTGCCAGTCCTCGCACGTCCACTTGGAATTAAAACCCACCCTGGGAGACAGCCCCGTCGGCGCCCCATACAGACATACATAAACACATTCTCACACAATCGTCCACAATCACGATTCTTTACAAGGGTCTTAACATAAACTCGGAGCCCTCGGAGACCCCTGCCCCCCTCGGTGCAGCACACAGTGGAAATATAAGTTGATATGACAGAAGTGTGAAAATGCACACATTCATGCACCCACACAGAGGCTGTAGGAGTCACACAGTAATGCACCATTAACACTTAAGGAATGTTGTGGCTTTGCATTGGTGACTTCGCCTTACATCCATACATGGAGAGATCTCAGCATTTCTTTACATTATGCCATATTGGATATAGATTAGACGTAATAACGAACACTTTCTTCCCTCTCACTCCTCCCATTGCTTTGGTCCCCTAAGTCCCCACCACAAAACAATATTTTTTTCCTCATACCAAAAGGCGAATGCATTAGGAAAGAATGTTTTTGTTGTTGCTTTTCTATTGAAGGCAAACCCAGACTCTGGATTGTGATAAATGATGGTATGCTGAAACATTTTGGAAAGCATTAGGCTGAACATTGCAAATCTATCACTTTCTTTGTTTTCTGAATTGTTCATAATGCCTTATCGTTCACTTATGAATTATGATTGTTGTGTCACTGCTTGTAAACTATTTGACATGAGAAAAACTGTGTGGACGAGCGTCAATCATTTTACGGCTTCTTGGCAAACCTGTTGACAGTGCAAGCTTCAGCAAGCTTCAAAGAAACCAGCAATAGGCACGTGTGAGTGTCTCAAACACACCCCCACACTCCCCTCGTCAATAATTACAGAGATGAAATGGACTAATTTTCTTGCAAGTTGGTGGTATTCTGATTGCCATCACATTGGAAAATAGAGCTGGAATTAAATAAATCCATTAAAACTGTGATGACTGCATAAAAGGAAATGGAGGAACAAATGCAACAAGGGTAAATATATAAAGAAAGAAAATGAAAAGAGCAAAAGTCATCCAGAGTGAATTAATTCGGGCTCAGCAGTGGAGCTGTATTATATGACACCTAGTGAAATGTGTGGCTAAAGCTGTCATCTTCAGCGCCTCCTTTCTACTCTGATTCATCTTAATCCTGTTTAATACTGTACTGCTAAATCTCTGTGTCTGTGTGCTTCCCACAACGTCTTATAGTAACCTAGCCGTGTGGTAAATTATGTGGCGGAGCTTTCCGTCTCATTGTTGCACAACAGAAAAGGAATATAGTGGCGCTTATAAAAATAAAACATAATTATATTTAATTTACGTCATGGTCATATCGAAAGGGTAACTGGGGCAAGTTAGAACGTTTGATTATCTTGCAACATTTAAAAGAAAGTTATTCTAACATCTAATGTTAAAATTGAGCATTTCTACTAATGTGTTTTCAAAGTAATCATTCTGAGCAAAACATGTATTTGTTTTTCTTTTGAACATAAGTACAGGTGTCAAATCGGTTCTCAATTGACTTCAGCAGAATAAACTCAGCCATTTCGACAAGAAGCATCTTCATTATAATTACTGCTCTAACAGTAATGCTTGTAGATAAATCAGTGTTAATTGTGGCTCTGGCGGCTCCTATAGCCACGCCGACCACCATCAGGCTCCAGCTTAGTGGATAAATCACATTTACCACTAAGAGATCCCACACACTTGCCTATCCTGCAGCTGAAAAATGAGTTTCAGGTAGGAAAGCGAGTCGTGACGGATCTCCTCGCTGGTCTCATATCTGCTCCTACTGTGATCTGGGCCATCCGTGGGTGAGAAATGAGACTTTGGGAGAGCAGTAGAAACGCTTTGTCATCTCCGAAGATGAGAAGGAGGAAATGTCAGGTATAATCAACAGGGTGAAGTGTGAACATAGGGAAGGGCACAATTGGACGATGGATGAAAGGAGGCTGATATCCTTTTTGTTAACACAAATTATTAATCCAGCTCCGCTGGCTTCAGAGTTTAGAGTAAAACACAAGAGAAAGCAAATCATTTACCTGCCAGAATCCCTTAGGATGGTTCAGAACAAATGGGCCACCATAGGTGTGATCACAATATCTGTTCTGGCAAAGTTTCTCCATACTGGAAATTACCATAATGGAAATTTGTTTTTGTGACTCTCACCTGGACATGATGGCTTTAAGCAAATAGATAGGCAGGCCTCATTTGCAACTAATTGCATGAAAACCACATGAAACAAAAAAAGTGGTCATCTGCCCATGCGGACTGCATGTTGGACTCACCATCTTGTTTACCTTTCAAATGAATTGTTTATCGCACACAATCACGATGGGGTCAGAAAGCTCACACTTCAAAACCCATAGATGCACATGTTAATCCATATTAATAATACCTATACATGCTAAATTAAAACCTTTTTTTTGTCAGTGTTTCTTTTTTTTGTTATTTTGGATCCATCTATGAAATATACCCAGTCTAGTATATGAATGCTTTCGCATTTTTTCCATACGGAGCATGAGTGAATAATCTCTGCACGCTCTAGCTGTATTGCACCGACATGGTACTCCATGAATAAAAAGGATCATTTCATGCAATCAATTACTTCATTTGATTCTTTGCTTGTAACAAAGACAGGGCGAGCCAGTATGCCTCAGGGCAGACCACGGTATGATTCATAGCAGTACAAAAAAACATGAACTCACCGCAGCTGAGCAACCACAGATGAGGCTGTTGAAAGGAAAGCAAGCACCTCTTAGACGTTACCCTCTCATTAACACCAGGCAGTTAAAAAATAAATAAAAAAAAGAAGATGATGCTGCGAAAACAGTTAGAGGCCCCATATTGCATTTCAAAAAGCTGGACAGGCTTTCATTCCTATTTTTTTAATAAATAAACATACATAATTGTTTTAATAATTGCTCAACCAGACAGGTTGAAACTGGTGTTCTTTCCTTCTTAAATCTGCAGTGGCGAGACAAGATGTGTTGACCCCGTCATTAAAAAAAAAAAAGAGCTAACTAACTGAATCGGCAAGCAATTTCTGGCTGAATCTCATTTTGCCGTTGCAAAGCATATTTTTTAATTTCTATTGATTGACGACGATTGACGAGAGGAGCACAGACGAGTTTTCACCTTACTGCCAGGAGAGAATGCAATCTTTGAAAGGGGTGAGAGAGGGAGGGAGAGAGAGCTTTTTTAATCTCTTTCCACTCTCTGACCTCCAGATGGAATCAGGGAGCTGTCATGAAGCACAGTGGCCCGGAGAGGGCAGAGGTTCCTGGGATACCTTTTCACCGCAAGCACCCAACAACCGGAGTCCCCTTGTGGGAATGAAAGAGGAGAGACAGATGAAAGCAGAAAAGAGGGGATGACTCCCCTGATCCCCTCCTGTCTTCTCCGTCACCCACCCGGAGGAAAATTTAATAAAGTCCACATACCAAGAGCCACACAAGAGAGAGATGAGAATACATGAAAGGAAAGATGGAGAGATGGAAAGATGGAAAGAGGAGGAGATGGAGGGGTGGCAGTGATGACTGACCTCTCTCCCACGGTGTCATCTCTGACCTTCAGAATAGCCAGAGAGCATTGAACCTCAGGAGGCAGGATGAAACAGAGATGCCACACACGCGTACACACCTACTAGCACACACACACACACACACGGGAAAAACACAAACAATGTTGACACAAAGATAAAGCTTGTACACCAAACATAAATAGGAAAACAAACATGCCACTGTCACAATTGGGCCAATTGCAAGCATGTGGTCATGCATTTACACTCAACAGCAGTACTTGCAAAACTTGTCTGCAGATACCAGTTTCAAAGAAGGATTTTTTTTTAATATATATATATTTCTGGTATTCAGCAGAGAATGAGCCCTATTCATAAAGGTAAAAGACCACAAGCGTCACATGATCTGCATCAGACTGGGGCACCACACACACACACACACACACACACACACACACACACACACACACACACACACACACACACACACACACACACACACACACACACACACACACACACACACACACACACACACACACACACACACACACACACAAAGAGAACACGTCTGTTCTGCAAGACTGTGACCTTGAAGGAGGATTTGGGGAGTATGTGAGAGGGAGTGTGTGGTAAAGTGAAGTGGGCCATGTTAGCATCTTGGGGCACTTAGAATGCAATACACACGAGCAGATGCCCACACATGCACAAACCCAACCGTTTTAGCTGTGGTGATATTAATCTGCCCTCTGTCATAGTTAATTACATCCAGCAGGTGAAAAGGGGGTATACATTTAATGACGATCATCCATGAAAGAAGACAAGAGGGAAGGAGCAAATTGTTTAGGGAGGAAGGAAAGCAAACGTTGGGCACAAAGGACACATGGAGAGAGAAATGGCATGAAGTATGTGAGAAGACGGAGTGAAGAAAGGAAGAAAAGACAGGGGGCTAATGAAAGTATGGGAAAATGTGAGAGTGATGGTAGGAATGAATTGTGTTTGTAGAAGCAGAAAAAAAAAACGGATCAAAATCGAGGAAAACACAAGAAGGTGGAGAAGACAAAGATGGATGTAGGAAAAGTTGGGAAGAAAGCAACGTAGTAAATAAAGTAGAAAATGTCGATCAGCTTGTTGGATGTGGAAGTTGTGTGTGTGTGTGTGTGTGTGTGTGTGTGTGTGTGTGTGTGTGTGTGTGTGTGTGTGTGTGTGTGTGTGTGTGTGTGTGTGTGTGTGTGCGGGAAGGCAATGTGCTTGTCAAGTGCCAGCCAACAGATGGTGTCTAATCTGTGCAAAGCACCCCCCACCCCTGAGGGCACAGCAGGAACTAAGAACCCCAAGTGGTGCTCACACACACTTCTCAACTGGCAACGGACTTGCCCTCCAAAAAGAACACACACAAACACTCAGGGAACATGCTTTTGAGCATGCGGGTCCAACACCAGTGTGCAGGAACTTTAGAACCACATATTGTTGTCCATCATCCACTAACGTGAGCATGATCAACCCCACACGTGTTCTCCAGCGAGCTAATGGGCCAGGCATATATCAAGAGTTATAAAGAGCTAAGTTTCTAGTGTCAAGGAAGCCTTGCGACAGATGGTTTGGCTCCCACAGAGCATGTCAGCATCATTAAGTCAGTCAGGGATTACATGAAGAGACAGAGAGACAGAAAACATTGAGATGACAAAAGTTCACAGAATATTAACATCGCACATGTACGCCAAGAAGACCCCTGCCAAGAAGGGTTTCCAGTTAAATGAAATATGTGCTTTAATGAATCCTCACTTTTTTGCTTCCAGTGCCTGAACAACATAAATAAAATAAAGTCTAACTGCATCGACATTAGGAAGTGTTTTCAGAGAAACTTCAGGGGAAAAATATCCATCACTGAAATTGCCGCTTCTGAAATACAGTGTAAATGTAAGCCGTGAGCAGATTCTGGATAGTCAACATATTTTCACACTTTCCATTCAAAGCATCTTTTACCATAGAAATGTGCCTACGAAAACCGCTGATTATCCAGAGCAGCTGGGTTGAATTGCCTTAGGAGGGAATTGCTGTTGTTGAAATTCTTTAAGGTAGCTTTTCAACGCTCTGAGCAAAACAAACAAAAGTTCCCTCAAATTCGTTGCCTTTGTATTGTGGCGAAAACAGACAGAAAGTTTTCCGATAACAACAAGAATAAAAAAAAATAAAAAATAAACGTTTTGCTTTGCGAAATACAAATTCAAATGAATGAATTTGTTCCGTGATTTCGGGGTAACTGACCCTCAAAGTTTAGGGTTAATTCACTTTCCGAATAAGGTAATTTCTGAGGTGAAAATTCTTCCAAACGGAATCGATGAAAAATGGTTTGTCATGAAATGGCTGTCATTTCCCATCCGTCACAAAATGAGATGTTTTTGCTGAGGTGTTTTTTTTCCAGAGCAAATTACATCGAATGAGCAAGTAAAGTACAACACGAGAAGCCCTCATCATCTCCGAACACTGGCTGCGGAATCTCTGATTTATTTCTGGTGACACTGACAAAGAGTAGAGCCACCATGCTCGCTGGATGTGGCAACAACCCACAGTCTGGTGAGATGCAGCATAAAGGGCAATAATCAAAAACACTAATACATACTTAGGTGCATATATATATATATATATATATATATATGTCACACACCCTGCAAAGCACACACACTCACCATAATGTCTACGTGGCTTTGCATGGTGTCTGTCTGGCGTGGCCCCCAGTGCTGATGCTGCTGTGACAGCTGTCTGAATCAGCAAGATGCGGCTCTGAATGACTGACTGGGGAGGTGTACAGCCAAACAGGAGCCGATAGTGAAGGTGTGTGCTCGGATACCCCTGTAACCGAGCGACTTTGCAGACACGGTCCGCTTTGATTGTGCATGTGTGCAGAAATTGTCTGCAATATATGCAACTGAATGTGAGAATGATTTTAGATATTTTTCTTTTTTTTTAAATAAAGAAAGCGAGAGGCAAAAGACTGGTGAACCATGTGGGATGAAATAGGCATTTCAGTTTAAAATAAAAATGGAGCTTCTGAAGGCCTGATGAAAACCTTGGTGTGAACAAAGGGGAACTGTTAGTCACACTGGCCCCCCTTGGGCTGTCCCATCATGTGACATGCAGTGAATCAGAGGCCATTTACTCAGTAATACACAGAAATAATAGAGTCTCCAATCAGCAGCCATTCTAATAGTCCTAAATTACTCAGCAATGCCACCTTGTCAATTTTGAAGTTATTTTTTCTGGAGCCAAATGGCCAATGGCACGTGGAGATTCAAAGGTTTCTTCAGGACCTACAATAAGGCATTCAACACCATGTGTGTGTATAATGGGCATATATAAGGCTATAGCTATTTGGCTGTGCCAGTGGGAGATTATCCACTAAATGAAACATCTCTTCAAACAACTCAGCAGTGAACACTGTTATTTATGGTAGACATATGCAGACACTGAATGCTAATATACAATATAAAGGTAACTCAATGAAGAAAAAGGTGAATAAGGTCCTTGTTGCCTCAAAGGGTTCATTTCTCTCAGATATGGGTTATTCTGTCCACCCATGTCTCGCCTCTTTTATTTTTACTGCCTTCTTCTACCTTTTTTAAATTCAGTCCATATAACTGGGCACTTTACACTATTAAACCCTCCCTCACCCCACCCCCACGGCAGCACCCTGTGTCTGATCTACAGACACAGGTCATTTGTCATCAGAGAGGGGAGCTCAAGGAAACAGCAAGCCCAGCGTGGGAGCTCCACACTGGGCATGACAGCTCTCAATGCTGCTCTGCGAAATCGCTGAATATAGTCAAAATAGGCGAGCCAGAGTGAGGAGAAGCGAAGAGACAAGGATGGAGAAGTGGTGTCAGTGTGTTTGCAACTGCATGTCAGTCTGTCTCCCCACTGCTCAGCTGTTAGGGTGTTCACATGTGGCTGTTTATAACTACAGTACATGTGCTCGCCTGGTCTGGTGCTCTCAGGACAAAGCTTGACTGGGGACAAGGAGAAGGTTATAGCTGAGAGGACTGCAGATAAAGTCAGCTCTGCATATACTCTGCACTGACATAGGGAAGCAAAACCCGAAACACACCCGCACACAATGTTCACGAAGACTCGAGGATCACAATGGTGGGAGTCACACGTTTGTTCTCACTGACCCCATACGAACCGATATGAGTAATTACTAGCACACGCAACACACCCACGTACTGTACATGCGCTGAGACTCTCATTACAAACCATCCTGAGTAGGAGGAAGAGTAGACAGCGCACAGGACAAGAGGGGCACTGTAAATGCATTCTCAATCTCTTAACTTTATCACCTGCATTACATTCTCGCGACGATAAGAGAGAGGCAGTGGGGAAGGAGAGGAGGGAGGAGGCAACCTAAACTGAATAAAATAATCAAGAAGGTGCACCACGAGAGGTTAAGGAACAACACGCAGGGACAAAGCGAGTGCACAGCAGTCAGGGACAAGAAGTAGAAGAATTACAAGAGAAGAGGACATTGGCTCAAGAACAGTCAACCCCCTTTTGTGACGCTGTTATAGTGTGCTTGTATTTGATCCCAGTGTACATGCAGATACTATATTGATTCAGGCTGTGAGGGGTAGGCGATGGCAAGAGGGGTATTAAATAAAAGAAAGGGGGGAAAGAAAGGATGAGAAAATCAATTCTTTTCGCTTTAATGCCAGACAACCCTCTGAAAAAAATGAGAGGAAGAAAAGAAAAACAGAGATAGATAGAGAAAGAGAGAGAGAGAGATAGAGAGAGAGTGAGAGAGAAAGAGAGAGAGAGCATTTGTGTGTGTGTGTGTGTGTGTGTGTGTGTGTGTGTGTGTGTGTGTGTGTGTGTGTGTGTGTGTGTGTGTGTGTGTGTGTGTGTGTGTGTGTGTGTGTGTGTGTGTGTGTGTGTGTGTGTGTGTGTGTGTGTGTGTGTGTGTGTGCGCGTTGGTCAGCAAGCCAAGCCGGTTCATTTGAGCCAGGCTGTTTATGGTATATCTACTTTCTCCGCAGCCCAGCCTCAGCCCACGCTACTCACTCCTTTTGTCGCTGGATGCTCTGGTCAGCACATTCCATCTCTTTGTCTGCGGATCCTTCACCTTTCCGTCTGTTGTCAATAACTGTATTGCTACCAAGGGTGGGTGGAAAAGCGCTGTGAGCCACCCTTGGATGCACATGCATACACCTCCATTTGGAAAACCCAACACAGGCGCACAGCACATTCAACCTACTAAAAAAAAAGCTGGTTTTCTGTTTCACCAGATATCAAAGGTGCCCCTGCATATATGCAAGTGTACAGTAGGTATCTGTCTATGAGCGCTGTGTTTATGTCAAGCTCAAAACATTGCGTGCCAGGAATCACCCAGAGATGTGTTTTCTGTGGGCCCACTCAGTGGCCCAGCCTGCATCAGCAGTGCAAGCCAGACACCGAGCACTTATCTACTGGCCACCAACCCCCCCCTCACCCCACCCTCCACCCAAACCCCATCAACGACACGGGACCAGGCAAGCGTGAGAGAAGGGTTGGCGATAGACACGAAATGTGGCACGAAATGCAGAAACGGAGCCGCACAGACACACACAGCGTCAAGAACGCAGACGTCTCGGCCTTCCAGCCAAGCTCGGGCTGTGGTTAACTCCTGGCATGCCACGCAGGACCAGAGGCAGCTGTTCTTAAGAGGGACATCAAAAGTTGACAGGGGCCAAAAAAAATAAAAAAATGACATCCTCTTGTCAAAGCAACCAAGGGTTTCTTATGTTGAAAAATTTTAAACCCGCACAGCAAGTACCTTTCAAACTAAAATAAATATTCTGTTTGACAGCGAGGTCTGACTCAATGCAAATGAAGGAACAAAATTTGCACACTTGCATCTATGGGAAATTTAAAGCAACTCTCAGACCAATTTTAAATTTTAAATGAGTTTGGTGTGCACTATTCTTTATCCAGATGGCTAATACAATAACAAGAAAATTACATCTTTATGTCTGCGGGTGGGTTTGGATAACCTTTAAATCTGTACTGTGCAGGTGATCTCCTGCTACTCTGAAACACGTCCCTCTGACCTTCCAATTAGAGCTCGCTACCCAACAGCAGCAACACTCTAAATCTTCCCCAGGCTGCTGGTTTGGACACCGGTATAAAACAGCCTGCTATAAAATCATTACTGAGCTGTAAAACACTGGAAAAAATTTTTAAATTAAAAGACCAGCAAAGACGCGGAGAAAACAAAGCCAGTAGGAGAGAAATTACTGCCCGTCCAGATATGTGCGTGGAAAAAATGGACACAACTTACACAATAACGTCTACTGCCTTGGCGAGATCAGCATGCACCAAAGTAATGCTTTCTTTATGGTTTTCAAGGGTATGAATGAGAAAGAAAATCACCATAAGCATATATCTGCCTCCCATTCACACTGCTGACACGTTATTTGCTTGTCACAGCATTTCATATGGAATAATGTTAAAAATTCAGCGAGCAATCTGAGCTGTGCCATGACATTTGATTAATTAGCTGTGTACAAATAAAAAGCGACACATACATAACATATATGGTTACAAATGTATCAAATAAGCTTCCATCAGCCATGTGTGAATTCAAACAAGATGCAACCCAAGGGCATCAGCCGAGACACCTCCCGGTGAGACGTGTACTTGGAACTACACTAATTAGACCTTGAAAAGCCTGAGATTCCTTACTGTGAGCAGTATAAGAAAGAGGGGAAATCACAGCCAGGAACTTTTGCTTATTTCCTCTACAGAAATACATAAAGCCATGTCTAATAAGTGCACATGTGACACGTAACAAAATCAAAAGCAAACCATTAGAGAAGCAATTAATGGAAGAGCGGCATGATAACACTTCTAACTGCTGTACAATCTAATTAGTAACACCCATAATAAGTCATTATATCATATTAATGGCGATGCATTGGAGTCGACAAGGTGGGGGGGGGGGGGGGGGGGGGGGGGGGGGGGGGCTGGGATCTGATGACGGGGCCTCATTTAAAACAAAGCGTGTAAAAGGTCACAGAGAAATGATTTCTCAGAGGCAGTCTTGTCAATTTGGAGTCAGAAATCGTCGACTGGTATTGAAAGTGAAGGCGCCGTAGTGCCCCGTAAGCTGACTTTGCATGCGGATCGGAAACAGTCCCACACCACTGTGGGCAGAGGATTCCCTCAATTAACTTCACAGTGAGACAGAAAGGGGTCTAATCCATACCTGCCAGGGCCAATAGCGCCACAGTACTGGCACACTGAGCCTGTAAATAAATAGGCATATGAGCTCAACTAGGCACAGTCATATAGGGGGAGCTGCAGCCATTTTCCAGTACACTACAGCAGCAACATTGCTTTCTTAAAACTGTAGTGTTTATTACGGACTTTTCCTTTTTGATTAAAGTTCTTCTCCTTTTTGATGTTAAAAAAAAAAAAAGGTCCTTCACATGTTAAATAAACAATGAAATGCAGCCTGTTTTGGAGATGTTTTTGCAATTTTCTTTTATATTAATATAACAGTAATTCTCTTGAGGGAATTTAACAACATCTATTCTGGAAGACCACTGTGAAAAACAGCTCAATGCATTTAGCCTGTAGGAAGAAAACAATAAATTGAATCAATGGTAAGGCTGGAAATGCCGCGATTTTAGTTTGAAACGGAGGGTCTCAATTGGAAATAACCGCATTAGTTTGGAGATTACCCCCCCCCACCCCCCCCCCCCACCCCCATGTATCACTTATCGATCGCACATTTATTACTTTTAAATGCGTATAATTGTGGGGTGTTTGGTACAATCTCTGTCTGCATCTTTATAGATGGCTCCAGTAGGTGTATCGGTCTTAAGTGCACTCATAAACTGCTTTTATGAGTTTCTGAGACATATCGCTGTTAATGTTTCCACTCGACGGCTTTATGGCTGGATTGTAGTGACTCTGGTGAAAGATGCTTTCAAACATATGAAAAAAAACGAACCAAGAAATGAAGGGCTTGGACGTGAAGCTTTCATTTAAATGTTGGGGAGAACGTCAGCATTAGTATTACACATTAGTCTCAAATAATTCAGCAAATTAAGTTCAAGTAAGTCAACTTCAAATATTTTATTTTCAAGAAAGAAAGAAAGAAAAAAAATCACACCAGGCATAATAAATAGGTTTACTTCATTGTAAAAAAAACAAAAGGGCAAAAAAATAAAGAATAGGTGGATAAAGAAGTGATCATAAAAAGAACAGCCTGTAATATAGCTATGAAACTATTAGCGTGTATGCACGCCTGTCTGTGTGAGTGAGCACTCGAGCACACCCTGTACAACTCCCTGCATTATTCTCCAGATGTTCTCTTTCACGGCTCCGTAAAAGACTACCGGCATTCAGCTGCCTTTCTATTTTCCATCATCCTGGTTTCTGCTGCTCGCACCATCCGATCCCTCCATCAAAGCAGGCCACTTTGCCAAACATGATCCCTGCCTGTTGTGTGTTGGTTTGGTTTCGAGGAGCGGATTAAACAGTTCCCACCAACTCTCTGATGTGGACCTTATCTCAGGTTTCTCCTGACACTGGCAGTGCTGTGGTGTTATTAGAAGCTAAAGGGCTTTGTTATGGAACACAAAAGGTAGAGCTAGGCAGCAGTTAGTACGGCTTTGTTAAGGGTCAGAGAGGTGTTAAAGAGACTCCACCTGGGGTTGTGTTAACACCTTCACCTTAGACATCAAAACTTCCAGGGAATCGACCTCCGTTAAATTAAGGGAAGTTATGATGAGGGGAAATATTTTTAGGAAATCACTGCTGGAAATAGTCGAATGTAATCCTTGAGGGTTTAACACACAGATGAACATGCGCATTAGCAGGTTTATTAACACTCATCTGCGGCACAGTTCCATTTTTCCTATTTCTGAGTAAGGAGCGCGTCTTTTTCAAAGGCGACACTATTCCTCAATAAGTGGCCTGTCTTTACTGCTGGAACAGAGCCAATCACTACTCTTCTCTGGGGTTTGCTGTTTATCGATCATTGTATCACATGGTTGTAATGTGATGTCAATGACTGTCTTACCTGTCTCAGCAGGCAGGTGAAAAAAAAAAAAACCCGTGCTGGCTTGGATCCAAACGGAAACCAAACCTATCAGTATGAATCTGCATGACAGACCCACTGCGATTAATGCTGAAAAATAAATCAAACGACACAAACAGACCTTCGCTGGGTGATTCAATTCCACTCAGCTCAATTTTTTTTTGGAATATTTTCAACCACAGTGGTGCTCAGTAGAACACAGTAGTATAACTTTGGGGGAGAAAGAGACCACATTCTGGGCCAGCTCAGCGTCAGACCTTGTTACTTGGGATCCCCATCTCGTCTCCCTCCCACCTCCTTTCATCCCCTCTTATCCCCACCACTCCTCTCCCTCCAAGAGTAGTCTGGCTGGCCCATGCACGCAATCCTCACGCTAGCCGGGCCTAAGCCCTGGTAAGGCTAACACAAGCTCAGTGTAAAAACTCCTATAGGGGCCCACCTCCATCCCTATGTTGCCCTCGCGACTCCACCAATCCCCCTCTTTCCTTCATGTGCTGCCTGACTACACTTTCGCTTCACATTACTTCTGCTATTCTAACTTTTCCACTTCTGAGCACTATCAATTATGCACTAGAATAACAGTGGGGCCAGGCTTGGCAGCAGGACATAAAGGCCGATTATGAGTGTGAATAATTCAGCCATCTTCGTGCCATGGTCCTCCTACCAGTGATACAGGCCATGAAGGCTTTGCTGCTAATGTGCGACAGCAGACACAATCTGACCTAGGCTGAATGTAAGGACAGCTTCTTACATCCCAGAGGAAGCACATAAAAAGTGTGACAGCGCTACATTATTAAAGCCGCGGCACATCTAGTGACAGTCACAGATTGACAGGTCTGACACCCTCACCTCCACAATGACCGGACACTTTTCAGCCTGTTAACAGGAAGACGATGTGAAGCCCAGGTCAATATCTAGATGAATGAACTATTTCACTAATTTAAGTAATAGATAAAGTACCAAAAACAAACAAAAAAAAAACGCATCACAAGAACTTGAAGAACTACTGTTTGTGGAAAGAGAAAACCAATGTCTGCCGTCATTGCCACCCAGGAGGGATGTTTTTGCCTGAAGTCATACGGATAAGCAGACAACCTCCCATCACCTTCATGCTCAGAACATGTCTATCTCCACTCGTTTGTTTTTTTATGAACTGCGTGCTAAGGTTTGCAAGTGCTACTTTTCGAAGAGATCACAAACATTGATGAATATTTCATCACTCCTCCCAACTCTGAGCATGCACTCTGATCCAATATGAGCAATGTGATGCATCTCATTTCCCAACAGTTAATAGTCTACTCCAGCTCTGCACTTTATATGAAGGAAAAAAAAAAAGTGAAACATCAACATAATTTATTATGCTTTTCAATTAAATGGAAATAATAAACAGAGGAACATTTCAATAATTTAGTCAGTTTAAAAGTACTTTTAAATCAATTTACACGTGAGAAAGAAATACTGTAGATAATATCATTAAAATAAATTAAAATAAACAAGTTAATCCTGGATTTTTTTTTTAATAATAGACAGAAATCTACCAAACCCAGCTGTAAAATTATCACACACATTTGGACTTTCTGGAAAACTTTTTTTCATCACTTATTTAAATATATTCTACTGCACATACAAGAAAACACAAACAAAACTAACATGATTTACATATTTATGTCTCTGCAAATGTTTCATTTTGTGAAATCTGCTACTTCCAGTAAATTACCTTGCTTGTTCTAGTTTAAATATGTTTATTATTTATTCAATTTATTAAATTAAATTGCTAAGCTATTTCAGCTTAGTTGTTTTCACAAAATAAACTTGGCAATTATGTTTTCAGTGTTCGTAGGGGGGGGGAAACCTAATTGTAAAAAAAAAACAACTTGCCACGAAATGTTGGTACAACTTCAAAAATGTCAAAAGCACATTAACCAGAAAACATCCGGGCCAAACATTGTTTTATCCCTAGAAAAAAAAGAAGAAAAAGAAAAAAAAAAAGCCACTTCACTCCCTCTTATTTGTGCTTCCGTTTGCTTGTGCGCTCTAATCCTGGCTGGAATGTCTCCGGTCGCGGAGTCCCGCGGCCCCGAGGAACTGAACAGCAGGTGAAACTGAAACTCTCTGAAGGCTTCGTCCCGTCTCATAGCCACTCCAGCAGGATGACTGGATTAAAGTCAACTAAAAAAACTAAATGTTCAAAACTAAAATATATATATATATTTTTTTTTTACTGTTGGAACCTGAATGACAAAACAATAACTGACTTCCTAACAGGAAAACAGATAACTCTTCCAAGAGCAATTGGCTATTAAATCATTATCCCTTAACGTCAGTCTTAACCAACCACTCACTTTTATATCCAGTAAAGTACAGATTATTTAATTTGCCGCGCTTGGTAGCTTGAATCTCTTGCTGTCTAATGAACGCAATGTTTTCGGTCTAAAATGATCAACATTTCAAAATTAAAACTGATTCATACATAGTTTCCATAATTGCCCCATTGGTGTCCGACTGGTGTAACATTTTATTTGGAATACAGGATTTTATCAAAGGCACACACACACACACACACACACACACACACACACACACACACACACACACACACACACACACACACACACACACACACACACACCTTGCAGCTCAATGTTGGAGTTGAAATCTTCAGCAGAAATGGGTAGGGAGCAGGGGGGTTAAAAAGATAAAAAGAAAACAAAAAAAAAGACCAAGAAAAAACAGGAAGAAGCCAGAAGAGCTTGTAGGTAACTGTCAATCAAATACTGCAGCCACAACACAGAGCCTAATGCTGACAGTGGGCATGCTGGGTCACCTCAGCAGGACAACAGGAGACCAGGACAGTACAGTACAGTTAGAGAGGTGGTAATCCCAGAGAGAGGAATGGAGGGAAAAAAGGAGCCAACACAACAAAGAGAGGACAATCAGCCATAAGGAGCTAAAGAGCAGGAGAAAAACCAACTCCCTTGTATTGCAGTTTTGTTTTGTTTTTTAACAGGATAAGAAACAGAGAGCATGAGTGTGCGGATTAAGACAATATAAGGAGGCATTGAGGACAAACACTTGAATCGACTACCATCGCAAACCAAACTGAAAGCCATCGTAACCCAGCGCCATCACTTCTGCGACATTTACAGGGACTTGTGATGGCTGCCGAGGTTTGGTTTTTTTCAAAGCTCAACAATGAGATTAAGAACATCAAAAAGTTTTGCATGCATGACTATCCTAGAGGAAAAACACACACACTCCTGAGGATGTAGCCATAGGCACCGCTCATCACCTCTGTTTATCTGGAGGGCTTAGGCCACTTTGGGGACTCCCCTTAAGTCTCACTTATCTCATTAGACCCTTAAAACTGATTAATATGAATGCCAGCAGAGGCCAGCTCAAGGCATTCTTAAGAAAGGAGGGAAGGAGGAAAAAAAGAGGAGAGGGATGGGGGGATTTTAGAGGAAGGGGGTTTTTGTGTCTCCGGACAATGAGCTGATGGCTTTTTAAGCCTCTCAGTGGCTCTGGGTTAATACCCTGGGCTGCAGTCATGGGATAGGCCGTGGTTCAAAGGCTGCTGCACTCCAAGGCTCACTGCTCGCTGATTTAGAGAAAGAAAATAAACAAGCAGAATAAATACCACATCTCCTGCAACTTGAACCTCACTATAGAAATAATGAAGTGTCCTTCCAAACCTGACTGGTATACAGTATGTGTGTATGTTTGTTTGTTTCTGTTCTTTAGGTTGTCATATTTGGTTTACGTGGGCTAATGTTCAGAGGAAGCCAGCCGAGTCAAAGCAGGCCTCAGTTGAGAGGAGAGGGTGAAGATGGGATTTATCACACCTTCACGGGATCAATCGTCGTCTCTTCAGGGGGAAAAAGCACCGTCAGTACAGTTCCTCATAGGAATACCAACCGGGGCACGTAAACAAAGGCTGACATGCACATGCACACACAATGCAACTTCACAAAATGGGAAAACAATCAAGGAGCTCTCAGAGGAGCAGGCTAAGAGAATTGGGTCAAAAATAGTGCTGTGCTCTGCTTGTAGTAGCGGGTATGTGTTTCTGCTGCTCTGTTAAAGCGGGCCTCGAAGCAAAGGTCGGATCAGGATATACACACAGGGACACACAATCTTGTGCACAAATAACTCTGCACGTGTGCAGCAAACACACAGCCACGGATACCCACAAATACAAAACACTTGTTCATCTTCACGTCAAAGCCCAAAAAACTAGACAGAGGACATCACAGTTCAGTGTTACCCATTCTTAAATATGATTTATTTGCTGCTTGATGCCAGATTCTTCAAATTAAGATCTGACGAGCATGTGTCAACAATAAGGGATTCTCAGTCGGGACAGGAGATCTGAAAGAGATCCCTTTATGCCAAAGCAGTAGTCACTAAACCTCAATTAAGAAAAAGTAAATTATGACATGAGACATTTTAAAATACAGTATGATAGATCTGAAGCATAATATTCATTTATTGAATGTCGTTTTTTGTGAATATCCCACTTAGTCTTGTTAGCCCCTAAGCCTTCAAAGTAATGCAGCTACATAGACGAGCTGAGTCAAAGACAAATATGAAGAGATTGGTTTCAAAATGAGATGTCTACTACTTTCAATTACAATCATGCAAAATTATCCACATTATTAATCTCTCTGAAAGAAATCTGTCTGTACATGACCTTCGCTTGTAAAATAGCTCTACTTCCGAGGACAAAACAGATCATTCTCATTGCTCCAATTTGTCTTCGCAGCAGATATATATAACATTTTGGAATGAATTCCTCCATTAAGCTACTACGCTGCACACGCCCTGGCTTTCTGACTGTGATGCATGCTATTTGGTGGAAAACATACTTTCAAGGGCACAGCGTGCAATGTGTCACAGTAGTTAAGACCAAGATGCAACTTAGTACCCCCAGCACCAACCCCCAAGTAAACACAACCCTGTGTGTGTGGGAGTCTTCGGTGTCAGAGGAAACAAAGCAGGGGTCTAAACCTGAGCGGGCTTAATCCTGTCTCTGTAGAAAATAGCCCCAGTGTCGCTAAACCCAAAACCACAAAGACAACAACTCCTCAGGGTGAAGACCCGGAGTCCGTCCCCAGAGATCCACCACCAACCAACCATCCGCGGTCACCACCAGGGAGACAGAGAGACAGACAGCCAGCGAGCCACACGCATCTTTAAACCGTGGCAAGGACAAGACAAGCATGTGAGATAAGGAAGGAAGGGGGGGGGGGGGGGGATTGATGAGCTGGATGGCTTGGAGAGAAGCAGATGAGAGAGGATGAGGAAGGAAAATGAGAGAAAATGCCACCTCCCTATTCACACACTGTGTCACCCCTGGCTACTACATGCTTCTCCCCTCGTGTCTGGCACTTGCTGCTGTACTCCTCTTCTCCTCCCTTTCTCTGTTCAAAAGCACACTACAACTTCAGCTGTGCACTCTCCCTTTCCCCTTGCCATTCACTCCTTTCTCCCTCACTCCTCTCCTTTGCCCTTCCTCCCCCCCCCACTCCGTCCGTTCAAAACGCATGCATTACTTTCAGCCTTGGCTATGTGGAGTGGATGGCGAGAGCAGAACAATGGCCGCCTTTCAGTCTCACAGTCCCAGCTCTGGGGGGGTATTGGCTGCTTGTATTTTTTTTTTTTCTGTCAATTCAAACAGGCTAATGCAGCTAGCTTATTATTGGCATGTTTCACTATAACCACAGACGGGCGGACCAAAAGTGAAAAGATCTTTGTGTTTGTTTATGTTGATGTTTAGGCCAGTGAAAAATTGTGACAAGCAGTTAAACAGTAAAATAAGGTGCACCAATGAGAATCATTTAACAAGTTCATATCTTCACAAAATTTTACCTTCTGTCACGACTAAGTCAAAGCAAACGCAGACAAAATTATAGAAAAACCGTACAAGCCTTCCCAGGAAATTGCACCACCGTTGGCTAAAAGCAGCACTATATGATTGCTAAAAATCTGCAAATAAACTATCTGCGTTGCGTCGCTTCCAAAGGGAGAGCAGACCACACAATTGTACAATCCCACTGTGTGTTTCTCCGTCTGTCTGAAGACGTATTACCTCATGAGTCATTTACAACTGGCTACAACCCGTCAATTAGGTCTTTATTCACAAGCTGGAGATGTGTTCTCTTCTGGGATCTATTCTCCACACGGCTGTCCAGCTAGAAAAACATCCAGTCACTCCACCACCCCCCCCACCCACCCCCAAGTTAAATAAGGAAAACGGCAACATACAGTCCGAAGCCAGCCTACCATGAAAGGAATTATCTCTTGGAAAATGTGTCTGGCAAAACCCGAACAGTCTCAAATGTTCCCGTCACATTTTCCAGATGAATAGTGAGTGGTGACAAAAAAAAAAAAGGACATTCATTAACTGTTTTGCACTTTACATGCTTGTGTAATTTCTCTAAATGCAAAAGGACTTTAAGAGTAAATGTGTTTAATGAGGTCAAGTTAATCGAAGCAGAAAAAGGCTGGTTTAGATCAAGCAAATAAATGTAGCTTTCACTTCAACTGCCCCACTGAAGAGCTTTGGGCTCTGAGCAGGGGGGGCACGAGAGGCTATCAGGCCTCACTCAGTAGCGCCCCTTTCTGGTCAGGGGGGATAGATCAGCCAAATGTTACAGTAACAGCTGCGTATAAGCCTCCATCTTACAGAGGAGACCAGAGGACCTGAAGAAGGATGTAGTAGCGCCATTTTCAGCCATGACGGGAACATACATTGCTTAAAAAATAAGATTTTAGGGCTGATTTTTTTTTTTTTTACTCATATTGGACAGGCAATAATCTCCAAGTTGTTTGCTGTGCTCATTCTAACTCAAATTCTACACAAATTCTCACAAAAAAAGACGCAACTTTGGAGTGACGTGGCTCAAAGTAAGCTTAGAGAAAATTATTTTATTGAGCTGAGGAGGCATCAACTGATGAAAAAAACAACTGTGCCTCATAGTAAAGGCAACAAGAATATAGTTTTATCATTCTAACACCAGACTTGCATCAGGCTTTGCAGAAATGGATGTTGCATAAGCTGGTTAATACTTTATTGTTTCCAAGTACAGCCATAAAGAACGAGCCCCACAGGGTGAGTGCCAAGGCCTGAATTAGGGCGAAAAGACAGATCGCTCAGCTGATAGCCGAGTTTCAGCACTCCGTCTGACCTTGGCGTGATTACTCTGAAAACAAAAGCCCGAACGTTAAAACATGGTTCCCTGGACTAGGGAGGGAAACACGCGCGGCTGAAATGGAGCTGCCACTCCATATTGTCCAGTGTTAACAGTAGACATGTAGAACGTGTCCCGATCTTTGGTGGATAACCTAACGTTTACACAATGGCAGTTTTAGAGCTTGGTGAGATTGATTAACGACATCAAATCATTAGTAAAAGTGTTTATATATACACACATTTATAAAGACACAATACACTGGAAATGTCGTTGTCTCCAACTAGTTTACCATATCCGTGACACCAGGCACCCCCAGCGACAGGACTGCTTCTGTCCGCCGCATAGCACCTCCACAAGGGTCACGGCCAAAGAGTCCTCCCCCTCTTCCATTGCGCACAGATGAACAGCTGCTCTGCCAAGCACATTGACTAAGCATTGACTACTGCCTGCTGGGCTCATTTTCTAGTTAATAGAAGAAAAAAAATCTAATTTAAATGGAAAGTGCATTTACAGGTCTGGTGAGAAAACACAAAGTGCCATTTAGACCCAATAAAAGTATTATATCGCACAACACCATCATTACAGTTTGCTGGTTTTCCGTCATGTCCTGTGTTTATTACTCGCTCTCTTTGTGTCCGCTCAGCTCGCTGGCCCTACAGCTCCGTTGGTGCCTGTGCTTGCCAATGCCATAGGCATAAAAAAAAAAAATGACAGAGCTAGGGGTCATTAACGGGAACTAATCAGCCCTCAGACACGGAGACAGAGGAAGAGAAAGAGAGCCAAAGCAGAGAAGAGAGTAAAACATAGTTCAGAGTCGACTGGTCAAAGTAGAAATGATATGGAAAACAGGAGAGACCTGAATGGGTTCAGGAAACAAAGGCAATGCAAACTTAGTTTTAACCTCAGAAATCCTACTTTAATAGTAATAATAAAAATAATAATAATAAAATAAAATAAATAAAATAAATAAAATAAATAAAATAAATAAAATAAATAAAATAAATAAAATAAATAAAATAATAATAATAATAATAATAAAGCTTTGCTTTTCTATTTATTCACACCTGAGATTGAGATGAATATATGCCACCTTAATGGTACACACACACACACACACACACACACACACACACACACACACACACACACACACACACACACACACACACACACACACACACACACACACAGCTCATTTATGGGAAACGTACGTGAAAACTAGAACATAAAGCAGCATGGTAGAAACATGCATTTGTGGGGCTTGAAATTATGCAGCGAAATACAAATCACCTTGAGTAATTTGCATGGCCAGAACCACATCAAACTGTTTATGTTAATAACACCTTCCACTTCAAGGAGAGTCCTAGTTACGAGTTTGTCATTCACGGGCCAACTTTCTGCTTCGTTATTTCTCGCCGTATGTGTGTGACCTCTCCCTGAGCTCCTCACAGAGTGTGCCTGACCTCTGTGCGTCTTTCCCCACCATCAACCGTGGAGGGACTCCGAAAATATCTAATTGTATTCATTCATTTTCTCTGCCTGGCAAGAAGAGACAGCGAGTGAGGGAGAGAGAGCGAGAGAGGAAGACGGAGAGAGGCAGAGAGCCGGGAGGCAACATGGGGGAAAGGCTAGGAGGGATACGGGGGAGAAGAAAGGGCAAAGCCAGAGAATGGAAGGCAAGGGAAGGGCCGTCTCTTCGGCATTACAGCTGAGGCATCATTAAAGCTACTGTCTGTCCCCTTATTAAAACAAATGCTCACAAGAAAAGACGCAAGATAGCAGATTTTCAGAATCCACAGTGAAGTATTATTTCAAACTCAGGGAACTCTCTGAAGACAAAGGAACTCACACATTTATTAGACTTCTCTAAAACATCTATCAAGATTAAATTTGATGTGCAAAATGAAAAACTCCTACTACTACGACTGAATTGAGTAATCGCAGAAAAATCTGACCCGCAAAACGAAAAAAAAAAAGAAAAAAGATGTGGATGTGTCACACAGAGTGACAGTGAGATGATAAAATGAGAGATAGGGGGATTATGCAGAATAATAAAGTAGTTAGCAGGTTTCTGTTCACACGCTGTGGGTACGAGACAGAACAGTGGAAGAAGGCCAACAAAAAGCGAGGAAAACCCCGTCAGCCTCGACCCAAACCACCAACAACTGATGTGGTACCGCCAGGCATGGACCACTCTACTGTTAACGAATTACACATTCATCCAAAATACAATCCCAAACCCTGGAAAAGACAGGAAAACAGAGAGAACTGTGCTGACAAAAAAAACTTCCATTTCAAATATAAAAACTAGCATTACTGAATGACTGTACTAAAACTTTTACTTTCACATAGTCCCTTTTCAGAACTCACTTTTAAGTTTCGAAATTTTGAAAAAAAATCTATAAAAAAAAAATACAACGAAAAGTCACAAAGCATATAAGTGAATCCAGTTCGTTTGTATTTCCACGTTGAAGCTTTCTTAAGAGTTTTCCTTCAGGTGCACTTCAGTTGTTTAAGTGGGGAAACAGTCACAGTCAGACACTGACAAGAAACACTATAAATTAAATGTTATGACAAAACTACACTTCAACTTTACCTTTGGGATGATAAACTCTCTAGCTGGGAAATGGAGGCGAAAACAAAACACTAAAAATGTATGTTTCTGTCGGAAAGCTATAATCAGACAGCAATAAAGTGAAGTATAGCTGAAATAATAGTAATAATAATGAAAATAATAGATTAGATTCACCTTTAAAGTTTCCTACCAACAATATTCCTGAGGTATTACATTTGGTTAATTGACTGCTGTCATGAAGTAATGTGCATTTGGCTCTCGGTGCCTGTTTGTGTTCTTGGGCGTTCACACCAAGTGCTCGAAGCAGATGCACTTTCGATGTGACTGAAACCGCTGAACAAAGAAAGACGCAGACGAGTTGCGTTCCAGCGCCACACCAGCATTCTACTGTGAAGCACGAGGCACAGGACTCAATATTTATCAATTGAGTCATCAATAATTCAAGTTTGCCATCTCGAACTTGTCTCGGTTCCTCCTGCGCTTTGCCTTTGGTTTGCTGGCTTCCTGCCCCGGCCCCACAGGGGTGAGAGTCAAACAAACTCTATTTAGAGTAAGTGGAACAGAGTGACTGGTGTTAGCGCTACAGCCTCTGTGAAAACCTGTTTCCTTTCCTCAGGCAAGTTGAGAACTTCTGCAACAGATGAGGCTCGGGAAACTATCTATTTCTCTGATTTTGCTGGGAACCCAAGGAGAGTCAGAGGCGCAACATGAGCGCAGACTTGTGATCACAACGATCTGGTTTCCCCCTCGCTCTCTGCGGGTATTAGTGTGTCAGATCACAGATTAACAGTAGACTCACTTAAATTTCAACCCCCCCCCCTTCTTTTTTTTTTTTAAAACAGACTTTTTTTTCCCCTTCACTGAAAATGAGAAAACGTGTCAGCACATCTGGAAGACATCAAGTTAACAGAGCGGCAAGTCAAGTCAAAACTTTTTTTTTTTTTTTTTTGCTGAAAAGAAAAGAAAAAAGATCAGCATAATGAAAGTATTTCTAACGAGAGGAGAAATCAAGATTTGACTCAAAAATTGTGTTTGCCTCCATTGAAGAAAGCGGTACCTAAATAAACAGCCGGGGTAAGTCAGTGAGTCGAGCAGGACCACAGCAGTCATGGTCTCTGGGAGATCAGGCCGAGGATCTACACACCCGGCTGCACCGGCCCCGGCTTCAGCAGGGAGCTTACAGTCAGCCCTCCGTTTGTATCCCCGACCACTAATTGTTTCAAGCAATAAATCATGTTTTCCCAAACTTCAAGCTGAATGTAAATAGTTGTGCAACAAACTCAGCGTGTGCTATTAATGGCTTTGTGCGCTTGGAGGGTAAGCGGAGGGTTTAATTCAACAAATACTAAGTGCCATTGGCAGTTAAGTGAAAGATCTCTCTGAACTCCACCAGCAGCGCTCGGACTTAATAAGGCTGGGACAAGGCTGTACAGTGCAACTCCACGAGGGACTTTTAGTGGGAAATGCTGTCTCGACAAACGTGTACAAAGCACACTGAGGTTGAGTCGAGCCTTCCCGAGCGGAGAGAATTTTGACTGGGGGACCGCAGCACATGAGAGAAACTTTTATTTTAACTTTCCTCAAGTTCTCAGGTGTGGCCGATCCGAGTCAACAGTAAATAAAAACCCTCGCCTCACTGACAACAGATTTTGGCGAAATCCAACCTTGTCAAACACGCATTTGTCTTTCCGTTGGATTTCTTTATTTAAAATAGGATTTGAGACGGTTTTCATTTATTCAACTCTAAATTACTCTCAAATTCAATATCTGAAACGATTTCATTTCGAGGCACTAGATCTAGGCAATGAGCTTTTTATACAGATGGAAAAAAAAAAGTGACTCTTCAGCTTAACAAATATAAAACAAACAACATGCTAATTTACCCTTCGATAGAGTTTGTCCAATTTAAGAAAAAGGAGCTGCATTTGTGGCTCAAAAACTTTTTGAAAGTGTCATTTTTTTTCAGTTCCACACTGAGCAGCCAACACAACACTTAGTGGAAAGAGTCCTTGTAAAGCGTTCCACACTGGATTTTATGTTCCAAATTTAATTTGCAGTGTTAGGTTTAATTTTAACTGATAAAACTGTTAATTGTTCTCTAAAAGCTTGAAAAACGCCCCGACTAATTTCACAGGATTTTATTTTCCCACGTACACTTGTGTTCCTCCTTCTAATAGATCCAGAAATAGTACATAACAATACTGTGCAATTAAGCAAAGAAGAAAAAAAAAAACTGACAAAGTATATTTATGTGACCAGGAAACATAAATTCACCCAAAATAAATCATCATTTTCTCAGTTTCCCTGTAAAACATTTAATTATATAAGAGGGTGTTTTATGGTTTAATGGCTGAATGGACAATCTTGACATATTGCAAAGGTAGAAGCACTAAGAAACTCTAACAAAGAAGATCCACAATATTGTACTAGGCTTCAGCCCTTTGTGTTTTTGTTATTCTGAATGAGTTTGGCACTTTATGTCACTCTTCAGCAGAAAGCCACTGTAATGAATCCCTCCTTTGGGTACTTTTGGATGTGCTGAGCTCATTGTATGGAAGTAAAATATCGTTATTGCTATAGAGCTGAACTGTGAGAAGTAACTCTTCAGTATTGAGGAACGCATGATGCGCCTGGCGACATTTACTCTCACAAGTTTCTATACGTGTAACAAAGATAATCCACGCACGTTTAAGAGACTTGGCCTGTTTGCGCACAGATGAAGTTTTCCAGCATCAAGTGAAACCATGAATTCTAAAAGCCAGACGATGAACGATCGCATTTTGAAAGTTTGTAGATTTATGTCTTTGAGGGCCTATAATAAGTTTAGCCTGGCTGAGCCCAGTTAGTAACTTATTTTAATGGATCCACTGGGGTCGCGTAAATGCCCAGCTTGAGTCCACCGGACACGGGCATCGTACAAGATAATGTCCCCGGTTTTATGGCCATTTTATAGTTCTACCCATGCACCGACCACTGCAAAATTTCCAAAGTAAAGGTGAGTTTTCCAGATTTCGACAATACAGGCAGCGCGTGAAGCGACGCAACGGCAGACCATAAAGGCGATATTAAGGCCTTATTACGCACACTTTTTAATCTCCACTTTCTCGGAGGACGCGGTCATCAGAAGCAGCCACGTATTGAAAATCTCTCACTGGTGTCCTTTATGGTCCCTCTACCTCCCCTTACCTCTAGCCTGTACCTACATCTACTGGCATTATGCCCTCACTGCGGAGAATAAAGACAGCGACGTGGTCCAGCAAAAAAAACCTGCGGAGCCTGAGGTCGGGCTCCGCCGGGAGACCGGACCCGGGGACCGGTCCCGGAGCGAGGCCACTTACTTGGTGTTGGTCCGGTTCCAGAAGACGGCGTATCGGTCTGCCACCACTTTAGAGCTGGGCTCCTGACTAAATACACACATCAGCAGCACCAGGCAGACGAAGAGGACCATTTCCACTTGCAGCATCACTACAGCGAAACTTCGGCACGTATTCCTCTTCAGTGTCGGTCAGTCGGTCGAGTTGTGCGGGCGCTTCCACCGGGACAGGTGACGGAGTCTCATTCACATGTGACTCCTTTTCTGCTGCAGTTTTTTTTTTTTGTTGTTGTTTTTTTTCTCCTAGTGAATGCTACACAAACACTAACATAAAGGGGGGGAAAAAACGCGTTGGGGAAAGCGGGATTGTGGCCGTTCAGGGGGGGAGGACGACTGAGATGACACTTGTTCAGGTTGACGGAAAATAAGAAGTTACAAAACCAACGCGTCACGGCGTTTTCTCCCGGGCTGTAGGACGAGAGTCCGGATGAATCATAAGCTTTATTTCGTGCGGAATGTCAAGCTGTGACAGATCCGTGGTGGGTTGATTAAATGTCTCTCGCCCTCTAATGCACAAAACAGTGAGATCAGCAGCAGCAGCGGCAGCAGCAGCAGCACACGGCCACCAGTGCGCAGCACAACAGGCAGGGTCTTCTGTTGATGTGGTGGTGTTCCCCTTCTGCAGGGAGCTACTGGATGGAACCAGTGCCAGGGCAAATGATAACTGCTGAACACTTATTCTTACTCCAAACCGAAAAGCGCAGGGGATTAGTCAACCCAAGATGTGATGGAAGAAAAAAAAAAGAGAGAGAGAGAGAGAGAGAGAGGGAGAGGGGGGCTCAGTGTGTCCAATGACGCTGTGAGGCGCACGTCAGATGTGCATGTTTTCCAGGCAACTTTTTAAAGCCATACAGTCAGTCGGGTACTGGCACGTGAATTGTAGCGTCGGAGTGGGTCTTTCGTTTCCAGCATAAAAAAAGACAATTATCCTTCTCTCGGCGGTTTAAGCGGGGGTGTCACAGCCGAGCTGGGGAGGAGTCCTTCTCGGTATCGGAGAGGACACACAGCGGTGTGCTTTCTCATGCGCTTCTCTCCGCGGAGACGCGTGTTTATGTCCGTATCCCAAAGTGTCCTCCTCATATATAAGGCATCGTGCAACGGGCAAAGATGAATAAAAGACGGCGCTCTCCCATGTGCGTGCCGGGTACTCTTCCTCGGGCTCGTGTTTGGATTTCAAACGCCGGGACATGCAGGAAGGTGAGGGCACAGGCAGGCAGCTCCAGACGCCGACTGTGAGAGTGGGTTTGGTTACGGTGGAGCGGGGCATAGTCCCATTGGTCTGAAATTATTTGAATGGGCGTCGCTCGAACAAAGCCAAGCCCCTCCCCCACCTAAAACCGAGCTAATTCAATTACCGAAAGGTAGAACTGAATGGGGACAGGGGAGAGAGGTGGTCAAGACAGGGACGGCTTTTAGACGCTCCACTGAGATCCGACAGATAAGTGCGCTCGCCTCTATTTAATTACATGCAAACGGCCGCAGCGGACCAACGAAGACTACACTTACACTCTCATTTTAATCTAATTCAACATAACAAGAGCAAGACTTTATCAAGATGGGAGTCAGACATCAAATGTCATTATGGAAAACAGAAGTCCATGTCAATATCATGTATTTAATAATAATTTATCAAGGCATTTATTGAGACTTTATTCCGTCATTCCTTATTTTATTTACTCCCAAATGTCTAAATTATCAGTCAAGATGGTTTCGTCTTCAGTGAAGTCGCACCTCTCCACCGGTTCTGGAGCACAGAGAGGCGCGGCGTGCTGGTGCGTCGCAGGCTGCTCAGTGTGCGTAATGCTGAGAGATGATGGCCATGCACGCCCGGTGGAGAGGCTGCGTGCCTGTTGCGGCGAGCGGACTTTTGAAAGGTTCGAGGCGCGGCTCCAGCGCCCAGACGCCCCGCAGTGGCGACGAGACAAAATCAAGTTCGAGTCCACCGTGGCGCCCGCGTCCGTCAGTGGTTTAATCAAATGATCACATGAGGGATTCATTCAACTTTAGAGTATGAGCAACATGCTTAAAAAAAAATAAAATTCGGATGGGAAATCCTCAACTGAAAAACGAAACATTATTTATTGATATTTGAAATAAGATTAACAAGAGCTCAATGATTCAAAATGGTAAGTGGATTAATGAGCACGGCTTGAAATGAGATCTTTTATTTCTGAGTTGAACATAACAAATAGCCTTCTCAAAATAATGTGACATTTCTCATATTTAGAGAGAAATTGCACTTTTTCCGGCAAAAGTCGATAAAAAATATATTGTGTAAGTAGAAATAGACCAGAATAAAATTACACTTTAGTGAGAGTATAAATACCAGTCTAAATATGAAGAATAATTTATTCTGAAGCGGTAAGTGAAAACTTTAGGTACTCCATCAGTGAGTCTGTGTCTTTATATTGTCTTTCTTTCCCTTTCATGCCCGCCAGTTGCCAGTAAGTGTTGAATCAAGGATTTTTTTTCCAAAAATAAATATCATGTGATACACGGACTCAAAATGTTTACCTTGTAAAGTCAATAAAAGCAGTTAAAACCGGCCTGTGTTAAACGCCTATACTGTGCGAGGGCAACAGGTGCTGTATGCGCGCCTTCGAGAAAACAGGAGGAAAGAGAGAAGAAAAATGAGAGGGAAGGCATGGGGAGGGAGGAAAGGGTGAGGGGGCAGCTAATATTTTAAGATAATCCTCTTGACCTGTTGTCTTGGACTAGTGCAAACGCATAGGACCACTCACAGCTATCACCACACGTTCACACACACACACACACACACACACACACACACACACACACACACACACACACACACACACACACACACGCGCACGCACACGTTCACACACACACACACACACACACACACACACACACACACACACACACACACACACATGCTTCAGGCACACATCAGCACACATTGTGGGGCAAATGTTATCATATGCACAGATTTTCTCAAGCATTTATTTTTCAAGCAGCACACACACAAACCTGGAGAGAGAGGACACTATCAGCTACCAGGGGAGGAGGGGTGGGGAGGTCAGCCTGGAGGTCAGCGAACATAGCTGTTTTCACACCCACTTTACAGCCGTGACTGCATTCCTCTCCCGCTGTGTCCGGTCGCTTGCTTGCTCGCTCGCTCGCTCTCTCTCTCTCACACACACACACACACACACACACACACACACACACACACACACACACACACACACACACACACACACGCACACACGCACACACAGACACACATAAAAAAGAAAAAAAAATTGATAACAAGCGTGTTTGACTGACTAGTGCACAGTGTCTACCCCCAGCTGCTTTCATTATCTCTGGCATAGAAACAGAGCGTTCCCTCCCCGTCCCTTTCTTAACATGCTGTCACCATCATAGTGAGCTGCCTTGATTACTTCTCATGCAGGCCTATCTCTCTCTCTCTCTCTCTCCCCCCCCTTTTCCATCCACAGGTTTGCAAAACAGTAGTGAAAAGATGGCTTACGCTATATTTTCGAATAGCTGGGCTTTATTTTTTTTGTCTCTGTTTGATTGATTACTGAGCAGGAATTACCTTGGCAGAGTCTCACTGATCGAGTCACGTAGTTTTTGAAGGGATACATTTTGTGTGGTTACATTTTATTCATACACAATATCCTGGTATTTCCCTTTAAAAACACTGTTTACCGTTGAAATTTTATTGTCCATTTCAGTTTTGGTCAAGCTCACAGTAATGCCTTTTTGACAAAGGATAACAGGTTTCATCAAGAGCTTCTCTTTGACATATTGAAGTCATTCTGGTCAAAATGATAAGTGCCTGGCATCAAGCCCAAGATTTTTTTCCCCCTCTCTTCAGCATGATATTCTCTCACACAGCCCGGGTCACAGCAGGGTGAGACGTAAAGGTTGACTGCCTGACTACCTGAGTGTACAGGTGATCCATGTTTTCTATGTCACAGTTCTTTTACACCATCAGGACAATTACAGAGTGAATCATAACAAAGACCTATTAAAACGAGGTGAGGTTGAAGTTCTGTATGTTTAGTGTCAGCCCAGCAGGTCAGGCATGACAATAAACAACATGGTCAAAGCATCCTTGTAACAAGTTCTCTTGAACTGTTAACGAGATGTTTGGTATAGCAATTCTATAATTTGTTTATATAATATTATCGCATTTTCTGATTTTGAATGTAGAAAATTAATAGATGTCATGACTCATATTGAAAATGAAATAAGATGGCCATCATTAAAAAAAAGGTTTTATTTTAAACCATTGAGTGTATACAGACAAAGTGACACTTTTTATGATGTCATATTTTGCCTTTCACACAATAAACCATAAAAACAGAAACATTAAATATGCTCTCAGGGATCATCTTTCCTTATCATGAAATTTCTATGAAGGATCTTCAATAGAATTTTTCACATTACAGTGCTATGCATTACAAGCTATGCCATTTCCTTAATGTTATGTCTGTTTACAGAGATACGGAGCTGCACTTGGATACAGTAGATCAAGCAGTGTACTGGAGATCTGGGTAATGATCTATTCAGACAGTGTAGCTCAAAATCTCATTGATATACAGCGCACACATCCATAAATATGATGCTCCCTCACGAGCCCAGGCAACAGGATCTTTGTCAGTTAGAATTACGAAGAGCACCGTGCACACACTGTGCCCTCTAACCCCCATTCATGCTATCATATACTGCAAACAAAGATAAGGTGTGGTTACATATGAGGAGAAACAAGGATTTTACCTCTTATCGATAAAATGTTAAGTTTTTTTGGGGGAGGATGATAATCACAGTTCCCTTTTTATAACCTAGACGATATGTTCCCTAAAGAGCTAAATACACGTACATGGTACCAGTGTGCACTCATCAGCTGATAACTAGGAAGACTGTTTGACAGCGCCTTCAATGATATGTGTTACAGCTCAAATTATAGATAGCTCAGAAATACTAATGTCACATTCAAAACATGAAGGTCTGCATTTTTTTTTAGCAATAAATTTGAGACAAACCTTTCTCATTACATCTGAACTCATTGAGAGCATTACCTTCCTCATCTGTCTTGCTCGCTCACGCTCTCTTTATTCGCCACCGCTTCCCTCTTTAGGATGCATATTAGATTAAAGATTTTTATTGTCACACTTAATGCACTTAGAGTGTTGGCAAACTAAATCACAAGGAGACAGCATGTCATAGAAGAGACACCTTGGGTTGACTAAGTCATGACGAGCCAGCACAAATCGATGAGATGGACTAATCGGATGTATCTGCTGGGACAGTCCACGTCCTGAATTCAAATGATGGACACCAGATGGGGACTGATGTTGCCATTAGTACACAATCAGCGCAGTAGACAGAGCAATGTAAGGACAAGGGCTTCCTCTTCAATAAGGTTTGGGCTTTTCAATGGGAACAGCCAAAGTCTCCCTACTCGTAGTAGGAAAGCAAGAATCTACAGTGGCAGTGGCTTGTGAGCACAACATCATCAAACTGGAACAAAGACAAAAAGAAAGAAATAGTTTTGTGTTTATGAATGCCTGTGTGTAGCTCTGCTTACTAGGAGCACATGTCCAAGACAAAAACATAAACTGCTACGAGTGCTCCAAGGATTAAATGAGGATTTGAAAAATACGTCAAATCAAAAGAGCAAAGGGACTAAATACATGTAACAAGTGAAATGAAGATGTTCAAATTCACTTTCTACTGGCACAAGATTCCTTCCATACATTCAGGCGATTGACACAACTTGGATAAGATTTGGGGAGAGCCGATCAGGCGCTGGATATACACTCCGGGGACACACAAGAGGCTACTGGTGTCAGAGTCACACAACAAACAACCACTGTCTGTTTGAATAAACCTCTCATTTGTATGTCTAAAGTTATCAATGGTTAAAAATTAGATATGAGGCTCCAGCCAGCAGTAAGCTTAACTTGGCACAAAGATTGGAAAAGGAGGAGAGGGGCTGGCCTTACTCTGTCCAGACGTAACAAAAGAAGCCTAGCAGCACCTTTAAAGTTCATTTCATGTCACGGATATCTTGTGTGTTTAATCTTTATTTGAAAAATGCACATATTTGGGTTTTTGTTGGAGTTAATTTCTTACCCAGAAGGCTTATGCTGGGTTGGACAGAGCCAGAAAGTGTCAATGTTTTACTAAGCTGAAATAGTTATTATATTTACTGTATGAAGAGATGGGATTTTACCAGTTTCTGATAAGGATTACAGTTGAGAATAATTTTTTTCTGACAACCCATCTCTCTTATCCATTGTCTACATTTTCCAAATGGCTCTTTGAGTGTTGAAGGTTGCGACTTCTGGTCCATACCAAAGTGTGTGTACTTGCCCTTGTTAATGTTTAAAGCACATTGTTCTCTCCCCACATTTGTGCATGGTGTCATTACAAAAACAACCGACAGCACCCACTAGTGGCCCTACAGGAAAACTACATTGTTTTCACTGTGTGCCAAATGCCGTGCAAAAGGACATATTTTTCAAAATGTGGCCACGTGAACGCAAAACTGTTCTGAAGTGAAGAAGCAAAAATTATTCTATTTAATTATTCTATTAAATTGTTTTCACTTGAAACGTTGTCGTTTAACCAGGGCCTCAGTTTAATATTGAAGATGGACATAAGGCTTCCTCCGTATCCATTGCCTTATTTATCATTAAGCATATTTGGGCCATCAGTGTTACATATAATAGGGCTGGAGTTATTCCCAGCAGACTTTGGCAAAGGACAGTAACACCCTGGACAGGTCACACACACACACACACACACACACACACACACACACACACACACACACACACACACACATTAACACCTACAGACTATTTAGAGATACAAATTAACCTCACGTTTATGCTTATGGACTATGGAAGGAAACCTGAACCCTAACGCAAACTCCACTTTCAAGTCCATCCTCGCCTTGAGGCGAAGATCCTAACCACTGCACCTCCATGCAATCCATTACTTTGACTTCCCAAACAGAATTTCTTCACCCCCAGGTCTGTTAAAGGTCTTCCTAAGCATAAAAACCAGGAATCATTTGTGTACTGACTCCGGATACACACAGTTATGTGCATATACTGTATGCACATGTAAGAGTGAGACAAATATCTTTTAGTCAGTCATGCACTGTTTTGCCTTTGCGACTTGTTTCTTATCTTAAGCAAATATTACAAAAAGAAGTTTTACTTTCTCGGATGAATGGGAATGTGCACACAGACTTTCTTCTCTGGGGGTTTGAAACATACCAGCTGATAAAGACTTTACGAGAGCATTCCTCATTCTTTTGCTGGACATTATCAGCCGATGCTGGTGTGAAAACAGCTGTTTTATGTCTGACCTACTCCTACTTTTTCAGCAGCCTTACAGTGAGGCTGTCTACTTTTTTTCCCCTCCCGTTCTGTCTACAGTTAAAGTAAGGTTTGCACGCACACACACACGCACACACACATGCGCACGCACGCACACACGCACACACACACACACACACACACACACACACACACAGTATACACAGTATACACAGTATACACAAGGAAACCTCAAACTTCCCCCTGCCCCAGTAGAATAAATGTTTATTTGCCCCTATCAACAAAGTGGTTTGTTACTTTATGCATGTGTTTGATGCATTATGCTGAGCAATAATTTATCACACCATAGGCTAATGACAGCAGTTCCAGATGGGTACTGTGTTCTTTACTTCACCAAGAGACAAAATATATAGTGTTCCTGTGTGGACGAGTGTGTGTGTGTGTGTGTGTGTGTGCATGTGTTAATTAAGCTTTAAGGGCACAATAAGCCAGGAGTGCAAAAGGTTTTCCCTTTTCTGGTCATTTTCAAGCAACGTTCCATTTGTTATCCAGAAGCGTATTGCTTCCAGTGGGCAAATACAAGGTTAATGATTAAGAATACATGGCATCATTGTGTTTTATCCTTAGATTTAATTCAAAGAAGTCTAACTTATCCTCATTACAGGGACCTGTAGAGTAGCAAATGACAAATCACAGTGTGTGATAATAAAGGTGACACAGTGAAAATCCCTTGGCTGGGATCCATCTCATCATTATGAGAGCATTATGAATGGATGTAATAAAAGTGAATTAAGACAGGACACTGCTGATATAGATATTATGAGCACATTGTCTCTTCCCTAATGTGAATGGTGCTTCAGCTGGTTTCTGCAATAAGAGTCTCAATTTGGAGAGGCCATCCTCAATTCTGAGTAATACTTACATACAATCATGACCAAAAAGCTGGGAGGATCAGAGGGTGGGCAACTATCGAGTCCTCTTTTGTACGTTTTTTGCTCTTTCATTACTGCAGTGAATGTTAAAAAAAAAAAAAGCCTTTGATATCCATGGCTACAGTGCGCAACGCAGCAGTCATTCGGCTCTACGGGGCCTCACGTTTCACTTTGAAGTCCCAGGAAGAAATTGATGTTCCACTGTCCCTTTATGACTCTTCTGTCGAAAGGAAATATAGATTCATAGGCCCAGGACAAAGCTAATAGCCAGACTTGTTCAAAGCAAAGGAGCAAAATAATAGTGCCGAGTGTCATTTGAAGCCAAAGAACATTAATCTCTTATTAATACCGGTTGATTCTCTTTTCAAACTGTACTTTCCCTGCTTCTGTCTGTTCTTCTCCTTCATTCTCTGGTGAGTGTTGCTCTGTGGAAAAGGCCACCACTGAAGAACTCAGCTATACATCATTGATGAGGGTACAATAGCATTAGTGTATGCTTAGCCTGCTAATTCTCGCTGCCATTGTGGAAAGTTTTATAATCGGCCCATTTGTAATTCCGCACATAAAAGGATAAGCTTGAGATCCAAGCTTGCAAGAAGGCTTATGACACTGATCAAATTAAGATCATTTTCTCCCAACAGGAATACCTGATAATGAGAAATACAATTGCTATGAACAATATCAGTGACAAGCTATTGACAAAGAGACTTTACCCTGAGGTATTTCTGAGTACTTGTCATGCAGATTTCATATGCAAGAATGTTTCCCTATACATCCCCATTTATTTCTATATACAGTGCATTTTCATTCCAGAGGATGTATTACTAACATCAAACTTGAACAAAATAATTACATTTTATGTGTATTTATGAGTGAATCGTGGCCTCGTTGTGTCAGTCCTCACCATCTGTATGAATATAAGAACGTTGCTTATCCCCCTGATGCCATCATAATCCTCTTTCTCCAGATATCACTCAGTCACTGAGAGTCGATGTCCTCCTCATTTGCTTAATTCATCTTTTTTAGTGGAAGGGAAAGAGGAATGACAAACGGATCTTAGGTAACGTTGCATCTGATTTCTTGCCAGTTGTACATGTGAGCAGTCGCTGCAACATGCTTACACACACACTCATGCAAAACCCCATTATAGAGATGCTGCTAAGGTTCATGTTTGAATGCTAGATGCCTGAACACATCCTCATGTGCATGATCACAGACACACGGATGAAAAAACACAGCCTCTGGAAATTATGGGGTACATCCCTTCAGGGGAAGTTTTCCCTGAACCAAATTGTTTTCGCATTTTGGATTTTAGTGCTATCCAGGGTCATACCGATGCAGTATTATGAGCAAATGGGACTAAATTCGGGGCATGTATTTCATATAATATGTCAACACACCCAGGTTTCTTGCTTCTTGCTGTGAATTATGATTCTTGACTTTGGGAGTGACGCTCACCACACCTGCGCTATGTTGTCATCAATTTTCTTTGCGGTAATTTAAGAATTACGATGATATTATTCAGATCCCGGTCCAATTATACGATCCAGGGAAGTCTGAGGTCACTCCAGTTTTCCCCAATGAAACATTAATCGCCAGTCAAAGTTCAATCCAAGTCATGGCAATGCTCAAAGTGGATCAGCACCTCCTGAACACATGGGTGAGAAAAATAATGTTACCGCCATATGATATAATCACACCCTGGGGTTTATAGCATTGCTGCATGACACTTTAATTCCAACAGTCAGTACTATAAAAACATGCTTATTTGTTGTCCTCAAGATTCATGGCAGCACATTTTGGTTAGGAGAGCAGCCAAAGCAAATAGAACATCATTCAAACGTTTTATCTTTAAGTAAATATTTAAAAACGTTTGATTTAGCCTGAGAAAGTTGTTAATTTTGAGTACAATTTTGGAAAGATGGTTGCACAAGATTCTTTCCAGAGTTTTTGAGTAACAAGAATTAAGAAAGAAAAAAAAAAAAAAGTTCCCCCAAAAAAGTTCAAAACCCAACGCCCGGTCATCCTTCTGTGATACAGCCTCAATGTTACGCCTCCACCCACGAGACTTCCTACACCTGCTGGAGGCCAGTACAACACAGATCCATCCTCTGAAGCATCGTATTTGACTAATGCCAACTTGTCAGCGCTACATATCCCGGCAGCTCAGGATATTGGAGCAATTACCTTCATGGAGCCCCCCCCTTGGAGCACCGGGGTCATTGGAGCCCAATTCATCTGCAGGACCCAGTCAAACAGACCAAACTACACCAACGCTGACTTGTTAGGGAACAAGGAGCCTGTCATAATTAGCAGTGACATTTGCTGACAGAGAGGCCAGGCAACGCTGGCCTCCACTGAGATGTTTTAGCATAGAGAGAGAGAGAGAGAGAGAGAGAGAGAGAGAGAGAGAGAGAGAGAGAGAGAGAGAGAGAGAGATCTATCAGATAGAGAGAGGTCCTTTACCCGCTTCTGAAATGGATGTTATTGCCTGAGGGGCCACTGTGCCAATCAGCAACTTTCCAACCAAATCATTTGCATCATAAACAGTCTCTTATGATGTGCTTAGAATTAATTTGTTGTTCAGTCAAACACTGGAATGAAAAAAAAAAAGTTTGATTCAAATGTGATTAAAAATCAGACATGTTATAATTACAGTCATAGAATATTCCATATATTTCAGTTGGGAATATACACACAATTCTAATCCTCCCACAAGTTTTTAGTTTGAAAATAACTGTTGACTGCCTTTTCTATGTAAATACACATCCAGAAACAAAACCGCGCTTGGCTTTTATCTCTCCCAACTTCTTGAACAATAGTTAAAAGCACTGATTCAAGTGTTGCTGCAGCTGGCACCACCGGAGGCAGTTATCAATAGTTGTGGTGCCTGCTAATTATCAACCCCTGGGGAAACAGGGGTAATAATGCAGCACTGCTTCTCTCTGTTCCAAATCTTTACCTTTCTCTTCTGCCTCATCAAACACTACCATCTCCACGGGTGGACCGATGTGAGAGAAGCTTAGTGGTGTGACTGATAACGCACTGGCGAGCCTGTTGATATTGTTACCTTGTGTTTCTTTGCATGGGGCACCGTACACAGTGGTGCCATAAGGGTACAGAGGGGGTGGAAAAAAAATGGAAAGACTGCATGAAACATGGTTGAAAAACACACAACAAAGTGGAGAAATGTACACCTTTTTAGCCGTCATGGCTTGCACCGCACAATTTTGCATGCATATGAAAGTAAACGTGCTTCCATAAAAACACATCTGGGGTCCATCAGATACGTTTTGCTGAGGTCAGGGGCCAGAGGATATTTAACATTTCCATCAAAGAATCCAGATGACAAGGTAATGTCTTGGACTGAGACAAAGGCTCATTAAATTACTTGTATTACTCATGTCTCTAGTGAATGAGGGGAAAGATGACAGCAATAATTTTAAAGCCCATGAAACATAACATTGTCACAGTCCAGATGATACATTTTCTCCCATGCAGTTTACAAGTTCATGCAAGACAGAATAGCGTACATTTTTGCATCCCATCATGTTTGCCTCCAGGGAGAAAGCCAACATGCTTTACACTAAATATATGTTGAGCAACAGTGTCCCACATCACTCACTTCTGTGGCATGTGTCATGTCGGAGCAGCGGTAAAACAAAGCAGATCCCCCCCACGTGTCAATCAAGCTCACATCTTAAAGAAAAGTAGCGATGAGAGGAGAGGGATGAATCATTTTAAAAGACAAATAAGGACAAGCGTGTCTTGATTTGCTCACTATCTGCCACCTAGTAGGCTGTTTGACTCACCTGTGGTACATCTCCCCCCGCGTCTCTCTCTTTTCTTTCTCCTGGCCTCCTTTCTTTTCTTCTCCACTCTTTCTCTCACTTCCTTGCCCCAGGCGGGACATGGGACCACCTGCCATTGGCGGGGCGGGAACACAAGCAGCAATGACAGCTCTCCAATGGATTTGCACACAACTGCAGGCCTTCCCTCACCCTGCGGTGGAATGGAGAGGGGGATGAGAGTGGGAGAGCAAGACAAAGAAGGAGAGCGAGAGAGCGATCAACTGCCTACCACAGGAAACAAGGCTATTATTTATGCAAATTACCAATGACTTTTTAACATCCGTGGCAGAAGACGCTGTGCAGTAATTGGTCATTTACAATAACACAAGCTATATGATACAGTAAGGGCATGCCTGTTTCTCTTTACATGTTTTACATGCATGTATTCACTTTGTGTGTGTTCAGGACAACGTGATTTGATGCTGTGATTTTTTTTTTTCTTTTTTAGATCCCAGGTCATATGTATATATATATAAATATATATATATATATATATAAGATGCATGTTTAATTCTGGACAGGGGAGCCTCCTCTGAGTGGAATTTCCATACTCTAACTGTTCTTGCATATTTCTTTTCTTGGTGCTCCTGCCTCATCTCACACTCTAAATTGTATACATGCAGGTTAATAAGTAACTATAAGTCTACTGGATGAGTGGTTGAGCTGCAGTGGGTGATTTCCTCTGTGAGGAATTGGTGGCCTGTCTTGGTGGTGCCTTGCGTTGGGTGTCAGGTGGGATAGGGACATTCCACTTATAAAAATATTGTTTGGAAGACGGTCTTGGTCGTGGACGTGTAGTGATGTTGTTATGTAAGGTGGCAGTTTTTGTCAGTCAGGTACCCACTAACAGGCCTATAACAATTAATCAGAGATAAAGCCAAAGAAAGAAGTGCAGCAAAACATTTTGCCATCAGTGTCTGATTTGTACAAGCCTCTATTCAAATAATCAAGATCCAAGATCAAAATCTTTGTTGTCTTTCTGACAAATTTCACTTCCAAGTTTAGATATTGTTGGCTATGTTAGTCCGTGAGGTGAACATGACACCTGATATCTATCCTGTGGAACTACCATTTGCGAAATAGAAATGTAGGCACATAGTAATATTAGCTGAATGGGGCTTCTGTTTATTAAATCCCACCATAAAAAAAGAAACCACTGACAAAAGACAAAAAAAAATCAACTCTTTATGCTTTGCTATGTCATGGTGGCTATGCCCAAAGTTTTGAGGTTTTGCACTATAGAAGGACCAGTCAGAGCTCATCTGAGATGGTTTCCACTACAACAAAGTGTATGTTTCACAACACTTCCTTTGGCTTAACCCAGTTTTATGTGAAAGCATCCACCAAGTGTTTATAACTCTCTGTGTTAAGCTTTTAGGGCAGTAATTTTCTCTGGTTTTGTGTTTTAGTGCTTACAGATATCTACATTTTTTTCAGTCCACTAGTCACTTCACAGTCATGTCAAAGCTTTTTTTTTTTTTTTTTCTTCCACAACTGAAAACCAGGGTTTCTTGAGTGCTTGCAGCTTGTTTCACTGTCAGTGGAACTATTCATGATGTCTTGTGCATGAACCTTCACCCTGAATGGGATTGTTGCAGTTGTTCAAGACTCAACTCACACCCCCTGAAAAATGACATTAGTTGGCCGAACGTTAACCATTGAATCAGGAAAGTACTCATGTGAAACATATTTTTCATGGTTGTGTGTGTTTTGGAAGGCACCAACAAACACTGTTATTCTGATGACGGTGGGAAAACTCTTGAGTCCTCCCTTTTAAATTGGACGACTTCTTACTCAGACAAGCTTTCTGACCTGCCCTTTTTTTCATAGAATTACAGCTGCCATGACGAATTTTATTAAAACACATAGATTTTCATTATTGCTAAGGATTAATCCCCGGCTACAATATTACTACTATCTATTACAATCGCTTACCCGTTGTTTTATATATTGTCGTCTCTCCTCTCGTTATTTCCTGGCCAGACCTGCGGAGACAGATCACAGGCTGACAAACCTGAGAGAGAGTTATCGCCTGTTGCATTACAGACTTGACACTGGATATATTTCAGATAGGCTCGCTGTGCCTGTGAAACAATGGCACATCAGACACGCCACGTCAAAAGTTGTTTTTCTGGTATTAACTGGAATCAGCTGTGGATTTTCCTCTTGGTGCTCTGAGGGTTCTGCAATCCTTGTGTGACTGCTCAGTTCACAAGTATGCGCTACAAGGAAATGTGTGTTGTGTGTTGTGTGCACGTGTCTGTGTGTGTTAGCATGTGAGTATGGTCTCTTCGAGGGTCCACCATGGCATGACAGCCCTTGCAAGATAAAGGGGATAAGAAAATGGAGAGAGACACGGAATGAGGCAATATGTATGGAGGACATGGACAGAGCTTGATTTCAAGACAACAGAGCCCCTTTGAACATTTCCAATCATAAATTAAACATATGCATCTTAATAACGTTATATGGGGAAAAAAAGAACGCCACACTTAGTTGGACCTCCAACCATGGAGTCATGGTGAATCAGATGTCCGGCTACATAGGTAGAATGCATGAATAGTCCAGTGAGGGCTTCATCCGCACAAAAAGCCTACGAGTGAAGAGTTAGAGGACAGATTGGGGAGAGGTGGAGAGGTCATTGTTTTGGCAGATCCACAAATAAGGTTACAAAGGTTAGAGCTTGGGAGGGTCAATAAAGGAAAATAAATAAATAAATCACAAGGGAGGATGTCATCTAAGTCTTATTCATTCCAAATTCACTTATATCCCTTACAAACCTGTCAGAACACCAGCCTTTAAAATACTAAAAATGGATAGATTGACACTGTAGGTAAATGAGTTTTGTCTTTATTTTGACTGTTCTTCCCTGTTGTGAGTCTCCAGTCCTAAGTGAGAGATGCAGTGCTGTGTTGTTTGCTCCCCTTTAGTGTTGCCATGCTGCGTCTGTGCACCTGTTGGAGTATGTGTGTACATGAGAAGGATATATTGTTTGTGTGTACACAGTGCTCGATCGTCTAAAAGCGGCAGGAGCAGGCAGCAGAGCTCTCTGCACAGTGGTGCCAGAGGCAAACCATTAATTAAGCAAAGAGACAGAAATTGACCCAGCTGGTGGTACAACTTATACGCATGGAATATTCAAAATGCGCAGTCAAATGCAGTCAGCCTATACATATATACAGTAAATATGCATAGACCCGTATCAACATAACCAAACATTGCCACAAAAGCATCTGTTTTACCAGGAGTAAGCAGCAAATGTATATTTGCACAAACAAACAAAATCTACACTAATGAGACTCAGTAAAGAAACAATTAGTACAAGGGCAAGGAAACACTTTCACTTAATGATCCCTTCACTGTCAAAGTGTGTGTGTGTTTTTTTGTGGAAGTGGCCGGCTTCACTGCATGTAACCAAGTTTATAGCTTCCTTCGTGACAACCCCCACCATCACCACTGACCCGACTCCTCCAATCAAATGTGCTGTGAAAATATATGTGCATGGTTGCATGGTGGAGCCTGCACATATGGAGCTGACAACTGCGAAAAGGGAGGAGGCTTTACTGGCCTGGATGTGGGTCTCCTGAGGAGCCACTGGGGCTTTGGTTTATCTTTGACTTTTACATCTTTGTCCCATTCATCATGTCAAAGACTGATAGTGAAAAGCTTTACTTACGCACAAATAGGACACTCTGCCACATCTTCTGAATCTACCTAACTACTCCTACCTCTCTGCCTTTTTTCTTTGTTGCACATACACAGTCAGAGCGAGGAAAAGAAGTTAAATCAGGTTGTTTAGATTGGTTGTCCCAGAGTAAATCCTCACTGCTGAACCCTATGGAGTGAGGTCATTGAAGAGCAGTCAATATGGATTAAGGCAAATTGCTGGGTTGTCTATGAGAGGAGAGGAGAGGAGAGGAGAGGAGAGGAGAGGAGAGGAAAGGAGAGATGTGCTCTCTGGAAAGTCCTGTATTCTCAAAGCTTATTGCTCAGCTATCAGGTACATCTGCAGTATTTAGAGTTTGGATTTTCAATGTCATATCTAAAAGTGGAGTTGAAGCCAACACATATCTCGATTCATACAGCAAATAGAAGCGGCAGGAGAAAAACACAAGCGTATATATATATATATATATATATATATATATATATATATATATATACACACACATATATATATATATAATAAACAACATGTCTCAAAAACATTCAGTCAACACACAGTCAGCAGTGGTTCCCTCACACACACACACAAAGAAAGAAACATACACACGCCTTCCTTCTGTTTCCCATTATGTGGGCATCATGAGACATTTTTCGGGGGACATTTCCAAAGATCTGTCACTCTGAACTCTTTCAACTGCCCCTCTGGAATGTGGAGGATTATATAAAAAGTGCCTCTGCTGTCCTCCCTTCACACATTCACAAAGCTCTATAATGGTAATTACTCTTCACATCATGATTAGGACATATGCAGCCAGCCAATAGCCAACAGATGTGGCCTGATAATCCCTCGATTTGGGGATGAAGATAATTTTAACCTATCCCTGAATACACAATCACCCTTCTTTTGTGGATCTCTGCAGTTCTGTTGTGCAATTTACAGAAAGCAATGAATAGCTTCATTTAGTTTTTTGTACCAGGGAATGACACACCCTCAAGGTTATCTGCATTTTCGATTGAAGGATTGTGGTAGGTTAATGCCACTCATACTTTTCAAATAAGATAGTGAGACAACGTTCTCACTCAAACATCAGAACAGGCATTAAAGGAAGAGAAAATGTAATCTGCCTGACCTTATCTTGTCTGCATCTGTCTGCTAATTCTGCTCATTTACCCAAGGATCTTGGAGTACTGATATTGCTTGTTTGTCTTGGCCAATGTTTCCATGTACAGTCATTTCCTTATGTTTCCTGTTATTGTTGCAGTTTTCCCATCCCTCTTATCCAGATTTAACCCCAAAAAACAAACATTCAAATTGCATTTACTATATCAAGCTGGAGAGTCACAGATTTACCCACTGTGACCCCTGTTTTTCATATTTAGGCAATCAAAATAATGTATTACACACACTGGCAGAAAAAAAGCTTAAATAAATAAATAAACCCCCAAAAATGTTAATCAGATACAAGTGAACAGATGAAATGAATCATCTTTTGTAAATGTATTCGTGCACTAGATGGATGGGTTTTCCAGTGTGGTGAGCATGTTCAACATTTCAGACACAGAAGAAGGATCTGATTAGTCGCACTAAATCCTAACCTGGGCAATTAAAAGATCACATGTTAAACTGGTCCTCTGACAGCATGTGACTGACATTGTGCCACAATCCTCAGGAAGGGCCATGGGCTCCATGGAGTAATATCCATTACCCATCAAGCACCATGGCAGCCCTGGGCTGCCCATCACAAATGAAACCATCTGCCTCTTCCATCTGCACTCATTTTGTTCATTATTCTTGGGCCAACAACAGTTCTACCCTTCAATTTCTTTTTTTTTTACCTCACGCTCAACACAGTCCATACACACCACCAGTTCCAATTATTTAAAGTTTTTATTTAAAGGCATGTTTGAATATTAATGCAGAGGGTGTTTATCCACGTGTCTAATGGCTGTCTTACCTTTTAAAGCTTTTAACTTTTCTGATATCTGTGTGTGGTCAGTCATGGAGCAAATTCCCTGCTCTGTGTGTGTGTGTGTGTGTGTGTGTGTGTGTGTGTGTGTGTGTGTGTGTGTGTGTGTGTGTGTGTGTGTGTGTGTGTGTGTGTGTGTGTGTGTGTGTGTGTGTGTGTGTGTGTGTGTGTGTGTGTGTGTGAGTGTGGTTTAATGTCTTGTGTCTTTCAACATCTTAATAAAGACGGAGATTGCATCACATCCCGACTTATTAATCATCCATCCCCAGTGCATCACTCAGCAAGTCGGCATGTGAAAGTGTGTATCTCCATATATTAAACTTCATAAAGCAGTCTCTTATCTGATTAAGTGATTAACATCTGTTAAAGCAGTGAGTAGTCTTAGGTGGTTCGCATTCATTAAAACGGGAATGTTGAGGACACTACAGTGGTTTGACTGAGTCCAAATCACCTTTCCAAATATTTTTTACAGTTACTATTTACTTACTTAAAATAATCTGTTTAAAAAAATAAACAAATTCAATCATCAGACTTTGCATCTGTTTGTTTTTCCTATTTTTGCTTTTTCAGTTAATCGCCTGTTATGAATAAAGCTCCCAGTCAACATTGATGTTGTCGACCACAATTAGTTAAATGTTCCTGATGTCCACATAAGTAATCTTTCGAGTTGCCATTTAATTATGATTCATTATTAAAAGCCTCATGACACATGCATGATTAATTTCTTAAAGTCTCATGAAATTAACTTGAAAATATTTATTGTCTGTTTCCATACAGCAGAATTGGAGGAGGAGACTCATGGACGTGTGAATGATATACCTCAGCTTCCGGGAGAATTGTTGGGGTTTTCTCACTGTATATTCTCATCAATTAGCTCAAGCATGGTAAACGGTATTGGCTTCAATGGGCATCTGGAAAGAAATTAAAGGTTTATTGTTGAGGATGTTTATGAATTCACATTTAAAAAGGTTAAAATAATCATTTGGGGAAAGTGGATGTGTATTGACCCATTTTGATAACCCTCAGGGGGATAGCCTTTCAGAGCCAATTGCAAAACAACCTCAGACGATTTTGTTTTCTTTCCCTGCCACTTTAATCCACTCTTTGCCCGTAATTTTTATAATTTACCCTCTATTTAGTTTCCCTTCCTTACTCTGTCTTTTTAATTCTCTTTTTCACTTTTCCGTTTGCAGCCGAGTAGACCCAGTCCAGGGAAATAATGCCCCTTTGTGAAGAGCCAAGTATCTGGCATATTTATACATGGCAACATGGTATGGAAGGGGTTAGCATTTCCGCCTCACAGCCAGAAAATTCCTGGTTCGAGTCTGGGCCAGAGGCTCTTCAGTGTGTGTGTTTATCAGTGGGTTTGTGGGTTTTGCCCTTAAACGTTTGAGGGTAGTTGGCGATTCTAAAAATTGTTTGTAGGTGAGAATGTGATTGTCTCTGTTTCTGTGTTTACCCTGTGACACACAGGCGACCAATCCTCAGTATGCGCTGTCTTTCCCCATACTCAGCTGGGATCTCCTCCAGCAGGATGCAACCAAGCTGGATTTATCAGTGTCGCCAGTGAATGAGCATAAATATACTCATGGATGTTTTGAAATAAAAACTGCTGTTAAGATTCAGACATTAAAACACAAGTGCAGATCTTGAACTCAGCCTGCGAAAAGATCGTTTTTGGACCAAATTTCTAAAAAATTACTGCCTGAAGAGTGGAGCAACTCTATAAGTTTATTAGTGTGTGTGTTTGTGTAACAATATATATGTTAGAGTTAAAGTTTGGAGATGCCCATTAGGACTGGAGTTGGAAAGCGTTTGCAGCGAGAGTTTTACAGCCTGGGGCATTGACTGGAGGAGTGTTTTATTTAAGTTAACGAGAGAAGGCCGCGCCCCTTCCACTGGCCGTGCCCAAGCTTAAGTGGTTGTTACCCCATTAGTCTGTAGATGTGTAAATCTCCCTCTCCTCTCTCATTCTCGGCCCATCTTCTTTGCACCCTCACAAACACTCGGATAGGAAAGTATAAGCTGGACAGAGGAGTGCTCAATAAAATGTGTCGAGCGTTGGGGGGGGGGGGTGTTCTGGGATCCTCGGGGAATTTTTCTCTTCTGTTATGTTTATGACAGCAGCATGTGCAGCGTTAAGCACCTTGTATTTTACATTCATCTAAATGCTCACGGATACACAGACACACATACCAAGCTGTTGTGAATGGCTCTCATGACCTCTTTCTGTCAAGCCCAGCATGTAAAAGTTGCCATCCAATTTGTGAGCGTGTGAAGAGACGGACTAAAGAGCGGGAGTAAAAGGGCAAAGATTGTATAAACCGGTTGTAAAAGTGACCCTATATATGTCAAAGCGGGATGTGCTCTCAGCCTCCTTATCGGGCTTTACAAGTCTTCTGAGTTGTCTGCGCTTCTGTGTGGTATTTTTGGGGAGGAGGAAGACAGAGAAGGAGCAAGAAGAGAAATCAATAAGGCAGAAAATTAGATCATAAAAAATGATAAGGGACAAAGAGCAATGTGTCTCTTCTCTATTGCCTGTGCGTATTGCCGATTCACATTAAAACGAGCGTATTAACATGTTGATGAATAATGACACTCCGCAGTGGCAATAGAAATCTTTTGGTGCAAACAGTTAGTTTGCTTATGCAGAGTACAGATTGATGTGTTATAAATTGTGAAGAGAATTTGCAGGGTGGAACATCTAAGTGTGTAGTCATACTTGGAGTATTCCATTCAAAGTCACAAATTCATGGGAAGAAAAGTAGCTGTGAAGGAAACTAAGCCAGCAGTTTAATATTGTGTTAATATTCTGTTAGTTGTAACAAAAGCACAGTGCTGCTGTGCACTTAGGTGTTTTAACGTGGTTTTATAGACAATTTTAAAAGCTGGCAATTAGGCACATACCGGAAGGAATTAGTTAAACTAGTTAAACTTGGGTTTTTATTGACTGAGTACAGTGGTGTGGGCTATAAAAACAAATTGCATTGCATTCAATGTAATCATGAGGAGTACCTCAGCCCATTGTGAATTCCAGTTTGGTCTTTTTGTGTGGGGTGTAATGAGGGACTCAGACTGAGGCGGTGGATAGTGAGGCTTTTATACTTGTGTCCAGAGTGTGATGAATGAATATAAAATAATGTCAGTGATTTAAAGGTGCACCTGAGTAAATAGAACCCTTAGAACTAAACACATCAAAACAGAAGCACTCATTTCCATTTTTGGCCAGTGCTCTGCAGTGATACATAAATATTACCAACTTTTTAAAGCTCTCTTTTGAAGGATCCATCCAAATTGGTTGATTGTGCAGTTGTCTAACCTACTTGGAATATTGCGTCTCTCACATCAAACTTTTAAATTGCTTTGGATCATCAGTTTCTTCTTTGTCATCGCTAAAAGTTCGGGGATTCTCAGCAGTGAGGAATTGGCACAGGGTGTCCAAGAAGAGACCCTTTGTAATCTTCCCAGTCAGCCCTCTTACACTCAAGCTGGGAACTGCTTACATGCTCCACAGGAGGCCTCAATCTTTCTGCTTGTGTGTGCCAGCGTGAGTGTTATTCAGCACTACATGCACTTTTAGAGTGCTACATGCGTGTGGTTAAATGTGTTTGTGTATTGGTGGGTATTGCTAAACAGCCACAAAAGTATGAGTAAAAGAGGATAACTAAACAAAGAGGTTAAAAAAATGTCAACAGCCAAAGCGGGTCACATGGCAAATAAGTCTTGTGTTTGACAGGAAATTCACCAGACAAGCATTTAGCTCTTAACTCTGAGGAAAGTAAAGGGCATAAAAACAGGCAGAAGGAAGCAATGGGGGAACAAAAACAGGGAGAGGCCGTGGAACAGAACGATGGAAAAATGTGAGATGAGAAGGTCAAAAGGGCGCAGTGATGAAATAATTAAAAAAGAAGATTGTAAAATGCAATACAAGAAAGAGACATTTGTTTAAGGCCGGATAAGATCAGATATGTGCATATACCAGCAACGGGACAGGGAGAAAGCATGAAGAAATGGAAAGGAAAAAAAAGAGAAGAAGAAGGGTGGGAAGTGCAGAAGTCAGTAGGGTGGAGTATAAATACAGCAGGGATTATAGAGTCACCCTGTTCTGCTTTCTGCTCCCCATCTCTTGTGACAGAACACAGAAAGAGGCTTACTACTGAGTTATGCATTGCAAACAGGGTGTGTGTGTGTGTGTGTGTGTGTGTGTGTGTGTGTGTGTGTGTGTGTGTGTGTGTGTGTGTGTGTGTGTGTGTGTGTGTGTGTGTGTGTGTGTGTGTGTGTGTGTGTGTGTGTGTGTGTGTGTGTGTGTGTGTGTGTGTGTGTGTGCGCACACCCATTGCCATTAATCACAAATTCAGTCAGGCCTTGCCTGGTCCTCTGTGCCCTGCCTTAGGCTATATTCTACTGACCTCATGTTGTAGGCTCCCACTCCATTTCTTCACCTAAAAACCAAAAAAAACAACAAACAAAACAAACAGATGGACATTAATGCCATCTCGTTTAGCTTTCTCCTAATATACATAGACTTCCATAAAAAATAGTACACAAATGCAGCCACATTAGGCTGCTCCTGTGGATGATAACAGCGTGGCCAGCGTCCAAAGTTGGACTCCGCTGTTCAAAATAAATGACAAAACGCTATAACAGTCGATAACAAGCTACTGAGGTGCTATTTTATATCTGAGAGTTGGTGGCTGTCTGAATTGTCTGGATGAATGACTCTCAGTCAGACCTTTTAAACACTCACGAGCCTGGCTGAACGACACCGTAACAAACCGGCCCTCGCCGAGACGCCACTCAGGCTTATTTAAAAGATATTGATTTTACGTCACAGCAGAAGAAATAGCGCAGCCTTACAGTAAATATCATAAGCATGTATTCAAATGTGAACTAAACAACAATAAATATTTTTTAAATTCAACTAAGCTGATGTAGCAGTCTGGCTTGCTGAGGCCTCGCGGCTGAGCCAAGCCGTATCCAGACATTCGATTGGTTTGAAAGCGTGTTCGTACATGCCAGCAAAAAATAAACAGCTCAGTCACACAGTTATGTCAGTCATAATGAAAGTGATTCATATGTGCAGATGAACAAAATGAAATGAAATTGCCAGAAAATGTTGAAAGAAGGTATATGCGATTAATAACAATGTCAGAAACCTGGAAGTGAGTGAAACCACACTCATTGTCCCCCTCTGGGGACTTTTTCTGACTTGAAAGATGAAGTGCATTGTAACCGGCCCCAGTCAACCCAGTGAGAAATGGCAACGAATGTTTTCAATCGTTCATGAAGTTGTAAAGTAAAGCTGCTATTTTGGGCAGGAGCTCGCGGGTTAGTAACTGAGTACCCTCGTGAAATAGTTGCAGCAATTACTAAAGTTTCATCGAGCTGGTTTATTTGTTACTTGTGTAAATGAACGCAGCCGTCTCTCTCTACCCTGCACAACTCTTAGCAATAGTCCACCTTATATACGCGGAAGGGATCAAACATCTCCTGACCACATGAAGTTTCTACATTCTATAGACCCTGACTGTCCACAAAATGTTTGCTAAACTAGACACTTTGAGAGGTATTTGGTCTTTTTTTAAACGTGTCAAAGCTAGATATTCTGAAAAAGAAGATTTATTCAAAAGATAGTTTAATTTGTATTTATTTGTTCATTCGAATTGAATTTGATATGAGACAATTGTTTTATTACAGATTTTTCATTTTCCATTCATAAGAGGCATTTCTTCTAATCAATTTGAAGTTATTCATGCAAGCATTGAAAACAAATGATTCCAAGCATAATATAGCATGTTGTGTAACCTCTGAGAAACCGATCCGAATGTATGGATCAATGTGTCACATTGAGAGAGGCGATTAATAGTTAAATCTTTTAACCTGGCAGGTAATTTCATTTTCCCCAAAAGGTGAAGTCGCTACTCATCTAAATAACCAATAAATTTCAGTATCTTGTACAACACTAACCGTATATACGTACATACAGGATGTTCAAGCATAAGTATTTTATTTGCTTTGAGATGAAAACACCCACAAAACAAACTTCAAAAGACTTTTAAACTCAACCAGGATGTGGCAGGAAATGGACTGGTAACATCTATGTTATCTCCAATAAGCTGTGCTGTCAGCGCTTCCTTTGTAGTGATGATAAACATACTTTGGACTTTCTTTTCAGACATTAATGACTTGAAGTTCTTCACGATTTCATTCTTCCCTTCTAAATCAGAGGAGGGTATGTCGTCTGAAAGTATGAAACTCATTGCAACTTATTTGGTGAACCAAACGAAATCTGCAATAAAAAAGTCCCATTCAAAGATAAGTGTTTGAACTTATAGTCAGAACATTGTGTGAGACTTATTTAAACAAGATATCATTGTATATGCAAGTGTCTTAGTGTTGACACTTTGTCCATGTAAATTTCCAGAATGATCCTGGTTGGACTAAAAGGGTCCTCAATCCAAAGACAAGCATGTTGGGTTAACTGGGGAATCTGAGTTGACCGAAGGTGTGATTGTGTGTGTAGGTGATTGTCTGACCCAAGCGCCTAAAGACATGGATCAATGTCCCAGACACACCTCTCCCCCTCATTTATGACCCTCATGATGAGCACTCTGATGCTCCCAGTCAATCGCCCATACTACCAATGATGAGGTTAGCTAATCAGACAAAGTGCATTGACAAGGCTATTTTCTCTGCTCAATAAAAATATACTTCGGTGGTATAAGCAGCATTAATTCTGGTCCTGCCCTGTCAGTCTAGGATGCATGCTGTGTATCCAAGATAAATCAATCCGTAGTGGTGTTTCCTTTAGACCGACAAGATGAGCAAAAAAAGAATCTGTTTCTGGTTGTGTTGTTACTTCCTTCACCCCTTTGATTTGTATCCAGATCTGAACGCCCTCTTGTCTCCAGCTAGAACACAACAAATGGATGAAAGCGTGTTAGCTCAACCAAAAAAATAACGATTCTAACCTGCTGACCTCTTAAACTTAACCTCAGTCGTAACCTCTGACCCTGATTAAGGATCACACCAAAGAAAAAGTGTATTTCCTTATTAGCGTTCCTGACACTGACATATCCTTTCTGGCATGACCTTTTAGTTAACGACATTTGTGGCCCTCAGGGATCTTCAAACTATGACTTGGGGACCAAAACAGGCATTAGAGGAACGGACACCTGAATATCAAAATTCTATCATTGACCTGTGAATGCCATTTAACTTCTATTTCCATCTTATTGTGTGGTCAGTCTTGTGCCCAGTACAAATGTAGCCTGTTGAGTCAGGAAATTAAATAAATCTTAAAACTATGTGGACCCTGAAGATTAGGCTGTCTATGTCCAGTCATCCGTTTGCTTTTACAAAGTAATAATTAATAGAAAAATGCCCTAGAATGTATTCAAATAAGGCCAGAGAAGAGAACATGTTATGGACTTTCACTGACAGTATAGTCTTAGAGTCTTGACATCCACATACACTCCAACCTTCTGGGAACAGAATGCATAACTGTCATCACCATCTGCTCCTGGCATAAGGTAACTTAAAAAAAAAAGTGTGATACATCAGTAATAGAGCTGTCTTAAAATCAACCAAAGAAAGCCCAGTTATGCACCTTGGTGGTTGTTCCACTCTCACAATTTGAAACTCACCCCGAGTTATAACACTTGCCAATCAGAAACAACAGATTTGGTCACATTGCTTGAAAAATCTTTCTTTACCTCCTCTCCTCCCCCTCCTCTCACTCCGGTGGGTGGATGACAGTACATTATAAGTGCAACATTTTACTTTACAGAAGTCTTTTCGAGTGATAGCTGTTAGCTCTTCTCTTCAACGATGGTATTCCTTTGCGACGAGTGTCACATTGAAATATTGTCACTTTAACGCCCTCAAATGAACTTTTTTATCTCCCTGTCAATCATGCCTGTGGTCTATTCCGCATTTTTCAGTATTTTACACAATGCAATGCATTTTTGGCAATGTTCCATTGTTCAAAGAAAAAGAAAATCTGAATAGATTCTCTCTGGATAATCATCGCAGCATTCCGTCTGTTTGTGAGTGTTCAGCATTCATTCATTTGTCTTTCAGCACGGAATAAGCCCAGCACATGTATGTCAATCAGGCCATAATTCAGATAGCTTCCAAAAGATTAACATTGAAAAGAATGCACACACACAGACATACACACACACACATCAGATCATACCACATCACACCTTCTACTCACATTACCCATCTTATAGGATTACTGCAAGCACCATGCATCATGTGCATATCCAATATTCTTGTCTCAACACTGATGTTTGTTCCTCTTCTTGTTGCCACAGTGCAGAAAGAGAGTGTGCGTGAGGGGAATTTGACAGCGAAAGTATAGTGAGGTTGGGGCAGGACAACACTCACCTTTAGTCTCCTCGCGTGCACTGTGAGTATTCTGGTCAGGGCTTGATGATGATGGGAGGTGGAAGGCAACTTTACATTTCAAGGTGTGAAGGAAAATTCAGCCTACTGAGATGCAAAAATAGTGTTGCTTACTTCAATACAGTTTGTGTGTATCTCAAGCGCACCTATTCCCATGTTTGTGTGCTTGTACTGAATATATGCATGTATGAATGAGCTCATCTGTTTCTGCTTTGTCGCGGTCGCTTGCAATATTGTACATGCAAGTTCAGTGTGTGTGTGTGTGTGTGTGTGTGTGTGTGTGTGTGTGTGTGTGTGTGTGTGTGTGTGTGTGTGTGTGTGTGTGTGTGTGTGTGTGTGTGTGTGTGTGTATGCATCCCGGGCCTGTCTCCGTAGGGAAATCTCCTCCAGCCCGCTCTGTCCGCTTGGACACGGTGTATCTGTGTTTGGACTGTCGCTCCCGGTCGGGGCTCTATGCCCTGATGTACTCGTCATGCAGCTTTAGTTTACCTCTTCTCTCCTCCTCTTGTGCCCTCCCTTTTTTTCTTTCTATCCTCTTTTTTTTTTTTTTTTTTTCCCCACTCTTGTTTTACTGTCTTTTTCACTCTCAGTCAGTCCCACAGCAGACGGACACACAAATACACACAGAGGTATACAAGCACCAGAGCATTCATGCGCATATTCACATTCAAGTACACGTACATGCATTACTCATACAGTTGCACTCTGGGATATATGACTGACAGTATCTCACACAAGAGAGGTGGAGCAATGTCATGACTCCATTTGAATGCAACCCCAAAGTGAAGCACACAGAGATCCGGCAAGGGTCATAGACATTAGAGCACTCTTGGCTGTGCTTTGAAAACAGCATGTTGTAAATGGTACCTGTGCTACGCTAGATTGAACCGGAGAACGGTTAATGAAGATATTAATCGAAAGTCTGACAGTTATTGCCTTCATTTCTGACATCTACATGTGTAAATGGTTGTCTTCGGAGATGCTTCTACCTCAGGCTCAGCAGCAAAACTGTCAAAGCCACTCATGAATGGATTGCCAGTTCCGCACAAATGTATAGATCTGTTTTCAGAAATACCACAGGGAAATAACAACACAAAACTATGCGAGGTAGGACAGGCATAATGAACACATTGTGCTGAAAAGGTTTCAAGAGACTGCATTTTTCATATTACTTGCACACGCATAGGTAATATTCTGATCAAATTAAGACATCAAGATCTTCCCCTCAGATCTTGGCAACCAAACTCCCGTGTATTTGACAATTTGGTTACTGAGCCTGGGACTGGGCTGTTTTTTTTTAATCCAGGCAGATGTTTCTAGGAGATATCTATCAATGTAGTAACATCGTCTGAGGCATAAATGAATGAACAGATGTGTAGCATAAGGCAGATCCTTCAAGTCGGCTCAGTTGTAAGATGCGTGCACCTCCCTCTTTTTTAATCACGGTGGTATTGTTGTGTTTAACCTATTCCCTTTATTTCACCAATATTATAGCATGTATGGCTTTTTCTATCTCCGAATCCAACACATCAGCATGTAGACCTTTTTTGCTAAATAGTAGTGAAAATAAAAAGCAATATTGAAGTCGTCCTTGAGAAAAAGCATTTAAGTTTCTCAGAGTCGATCCAGGTTTGTCACACATAGTTTCTGTACCGTAACCAAGCTCACGCACGATGTAGGAATTGAAGGCCATTTTCTGTTTTCTTAAAAAGCAAACTGATTCATGCTACATAGTCACTGTTCTGATTGCACTCACTCTTGGAATTAGTTGTGGCATCATATGACTTTTCAAATATTGTGTTGGGTTTTTCTTTTTCTTTTTTTTTTTTTTTAAAATCTGGAAAAGTCATTTGGATAAAATCTCTCTCACACCGGTATGAAGATTTACTGAAAAAGGAACACTGGTGAAGTGGATTTAAATCCAGGCAAACTTCAGAAACTACTTTATCGTGGGATCTTTAGAGACATTAGACACCAGATGTGTCCTGATGATCCATTTCCTAAATCCATCCTGCCACAATCTGACAAAGACTGAGAAATATGAGTGGGACAGATTGAAAAGTTGCACTCCAGCTCTTTCTCTCTCTTTCCTCATTTGAAGCCTTGAAAAACAGCGGTTAACACGGAAATGGAACCAAAGTAGCGTTTCATTCCACCCGTTCCTATCCTTTAGGCAGTGATTGAATTTTCCCGTTGCCTGCACAAAGCCAGTCCCCACAGGAGCATTGGCATAAATGTTGCTGGAAGCCTGCCTGTTAATCCGCTAAGGAGAAGCATGTGATAAGATGTATCATGTTCGTCATGCCCGTCGCATCAGACACACACACAGACACTCACACGCCTGTCTGTCGGTCCAGCGGCGGAGGGATGGGAATAGAGAAAGCCCAGGGTAGTGGAGGAGAAGCATCAGCTGACCGGTGGGAAATAAAAAGACATCTCTGGTTAGTATGACCCCGTTCTCTCTCTGTTAGGATGAGTGTCTTGAATGCTGCTTTCTATCGCATCTATCAACTGTATGTGAGGGAAAACAGCAGAGAGATGGAAGATGCCAGGATAGAGACAGCACAATGACCCTGTGCGTGCGTGCGTGCGTGCGTGCGTGCGTGCGTGCGTGCGTGCGTGCGTGCGTGCGTGCGTGCGTGCGTGCGTGCGTGCGTGCGTGCGTGCGTGCGTGCGTGCGTGCGTGCGTGCTGCAGGCAGTAAAACCAGCACGATGTTGAACCCCAGATAAAAGCAGACAGCTAAACACTACAAAGTCATGCTCCTGCCTACCTTCTCAGTGAATACAGCGCCTACTCTTAGTTTAGTCCCAGAGAATGCTCGTGGAGTCTGCAGATACTGCCGACAAGCACACTGTCTCCATTAGATATTTCACATTCCTCTGAAAGGGGCTAGATAAGTTCCTCTACAGATTGGGATGCTGATCAGACTATAAAGGTTGGAGAGATTGTGCACCACTGCGCCTACAGCATATACATGTCTGTATGTTTTCATGCCGGACACTACTACACAGCAGGCCCTTGGACGTGATTGATGTGATTGAATTTGAGCCAGTCTTTCATCAACATAGAATAAAGAGGCAAAGAATAATTCTACAGTCTGAGAGTCATGACACAAAGGGACTAGATAGACAGTTTACTGTGTACAAGACGACTCATCATCAGTATTTGATACGTTAACGCTCCAGTACGCGGCCTATGGTTCTGCTCTGTTGGTGCTGTGTGAGATGCAAAACAACAAAGAATGATGCAACAGTGTTTCACCGATACGATTTCTCCATCAGTAACTTTATATGGGTTTTTGGTGGGAATGCAATGTCTGAATAGTTATGACATTTTAAAAAGTGGTTGGAAAACTGTCTCCAAGAGTGCCTGAACTAATCCTCTTTCTGGCCTCACATCTCAGCCATACATGGAAGCAGAAACAGTTTTGAAAGTGTAAATGTTTCAGAGGAATTTGAACTTTACTCAGTTAGATTCGTGTTTCAATATCTTTAACAGTTTTTTGCACTTCATGGAGATTTCGATCTTTTTATTTTCATAATGTGTGTATACTGCACAACATGTTCATGGCAAAGTACAACGATGTAATTTGATTCTGCTGGTCCTTTTATTTCAGTGGCAGAAACAGTGGAGCTCTTCTTTTGAGTGGATTTCTGTTGTACTACAGCAATCCACTCAAAAGAATCAAACTGCTTTGTTGACCAATCGTAGGTAAATTTGTGACGTCTGCTGATGCGTTTACATGGTCACATTTGCTTGACTAAGAGAACTTGTTGGTTTCTTCCAAAACTGCAATAGCAAAGAAACACTCTCCCTGTCTGATCAGGAAAAGATGATTACATGTTTGAGGGCAGCCTGAATCAACAGCTCATGCATACTTTTTTCTTAGAACAGCGTGCATGAAGCGTCATGTAGTGAGATTATACAGCAGACCTGCAACAAGAATAATTTGACCCCAAATAGGGAGACTTGACTGGAACAAGCACATGCATGGACTCCGAATGAAATTTCTTTCCAAACGGATCTCATAAAATTATATCTTTTTGATAGATGTGCTTACATGAAACATTTTTATTTTGATCAGGCTTTCATTCTGATTATCATGTTGCCATTAAAACACATGCAATGTCAGCTAAAGGCAGGGATACTCATTAGATGGCAGCATCTAGATTGGCGCATGGTCAAGGGGGTACCCCGCCTTTGCCCATTGCCAGGGATGAATGGATGGATGGATAGATATTTCTTGTAGTTTGTCCATCTTTTTTGCTTCTTACCACATTTACAAAATACAAAAACAATACAAGAAGTCTCCCTGAAACATTTTCACTGTCATTAAATATTCTTGTTTCTTGGATAAAATCTCTAATGTTATGGGGAGAGTGTCATTAAATACTAAAAGAAAACCCAATCATGTCCTCAAGCACAAGACCGATATCACTGATTTGATTATTATTCAACCGAAAAGCACATTTCCTTCCCATGACACAATGTTTTAGTGTGAGAATATGAAAGAAAACATGGTGGCTTGGAGGTTACACACAGCATAAAACATTTACATTGACTGTCACACATTTCCTTGATTTACCTTGTGTTTTCCCATGCTTGCACTTATCTTAGCTCTTGGCAATCCTTGTGTAGTGACTATCTCATTGTTCTGTTCACATAAGTCTTTTAAAAACACCAACCACTGACCCCTGAGAGGATTAACATAGCAACATTGCACGACCCAGTCACACTCCGCTGTTTACTGAATGTCTCGAGCCCGAGACAATCTCTCATTCCAGCAGTTTACCGCTAAAACTGACTTCAGACGAAGGTGAAATGTTCATGTGAGCATCTAAATCCTCGTTTCCATATAGGAGCTTACGATGTAGCTCACATGATGTCTCTGTGTGAACAGGAGTCTGTTCATCTGAATTTCACTGAGGCCAACACAGAAGCACTCAGATCCTTGTGGATATGTGTTGGAGGAAATATCCTCTGCTAGTGTTAATGGACAGCCCGTCTGTTTGCTTCTAGAAGAATAAACACTACGGCTGCTTTGATAAACCATGAAGCCTTCATTTCACTTTGTATATCTGGGCTCCAGCCGAAACTCATCCGCAAGAAATTTGCTGTGCCGTTCTCCGGGAGATTGGTTTGGCTGTGTTGCGTTTTGAAAGAACTGAAGCTAAACACAGGGTCTGCATGTTAAATGCCAACGCGCTTTCCTCCAGGGAGGTCTCTTAGCTCTTAATAGGCATTTTGTATGGAATTTCAATTTACTTCGGAGAAAAGCATTATTCCTTTGAATAATATGAACAGAGACAGAGTGAGGTCCCTCCTGACAGCTGCTGCTCTCATAGCGCGCCGGTCGCCCCCCAGGGTCAAAACACGTGCACTGTGGCGGTACACGTGGCTGTATGCATGTGCATGATTGTGATGGTGAACCCTTCAAAGGTCGAAGTTTAAATTTGGCATTAAATACAAAAAAGAGAGGCACTTACCCTGGACCTCTGTTCTGCTGACATCCAACCTATTCTGATTCAGTTTACATGTTATACCTTACTGATATAGCAATTTAAAGTGAAAAAACAATGACTCATGAATGCATACCTGAGGTGTCTGGTAAGTGTTTTCACATTGCTGTGCATGGCGTGCGCGCATGTGCGATTCTGCATGTGTGTGTGCGTGTTTATTAACCTTTTGCCCCTGTCTCTGTCTTCTGTCTTTCGGGTCTCAGGAGCCTGACACAGGGCCACTTCACACATGCACGCACTGACATCACAGGATGTAACACCCAGCACACACAAACCGCACACTCGCACACACAGACGCAACAGCGTTACAACCGAGAAGCAACACGGCAAAAACGGAACGCAGAGGAAGTGGCAGGAGAAATAATTTAATTAAAGAATATTAAATCTTGTTTCTTAGATTAGGCAACAATGCAGCTATTACAAACAAAAATACTGTTATTTAGTTGTCTTGTTAAGCATTAAGCCTCTGGGTAGCTCATGTAATTATGGAGATTAAAAACGCCTCCATCATCCACAAATTTGCGGCAGTTTAGAGGAGAGACAAAGACTCTTTTCAAACAATAGCAATCACCAGCCTTTCAAAAGTTTTCTCTTTGGGTTCTGAAATACACATCTGTGCACATGTTGTACTTAACAGGATATGTCATTCATTTCGCATTGTGTATGTGTGTACACACAACTGCTGCCTCGCAGGTATGCATGCGTGGGTGTTGTGTTCTAAAATAAAACAGGCCCCAGAATGCAAGTACTGGGAGCGGAGTAATCAAGGAGAAAAACAATGCAAACAGATGGAGATGGAGCCGCACACGCACACGCACACGCACACGCACACGCACACACAAACACTTGTGTGTGAGTATAACATACTTAGTGTCTAATTAATAATGCTTACATTTGCTATAGTTCCACTTGAGACATTTGAGCTCCAAGTTATTAAGTTAGCAGAGGGTGTGCCAGTCTCAGGTCAGGCTTTGTGGCATCAGACTGAGTCAACTCCAGCGTAGCCAGGTGCAAATGACAAACAGGAGTCAGAGGACCCGCCAACACCTTTGATGTGACTTTGCACATGTTGAACAGGTCAATCAACAGGCTCAAACCAAAAAAAAAAAGAAAAAGAAAAAGAAATGTTAATCGAGTGTTAAAATGTGTTTCGCTATCACTGATCCTATTCATTTTAGATTTTAAGGTTAAAAAAAATAAGTCCTTCCCGATTGACAATTTTGAGTGACTAAGACTCGGGAATATGGCTAGAAAGGCACTTATGAATATTTAGATTTTTGGAGAAAAATAAATTGGCAAAAAATGAGTTTTACTTTTGTTTTCTCCGCTGTACTAAAAACATATCGAACTCCTCATTTGGTGTACCGCTGCAACCCCATCAGACAATGATCACAGAGAAGAAATGTTGGAGAGCGACACAGAGGAGGTGACAAAATACAGACACAGGTTTTAGTAGATTCCTGCCATGCCCCGTGAGAGGCTCTTTCTAAAAATTTCCAAGCAGCTCTGCCAGTCTTTTATTTTTCATCAGTTTCAGAGCTGCGATACTCTACCCATACCTAACGAGTCCCAACAATGTGTCAGGCTTCAGATCTGATTCAGGCTGTTACTATGTCAAAGGGGGCAGACTGCCAAGTTATTAAAATGCATTGTAGGAGAAGAAATTAGTCCCCGTGTATCTGTCACTCGGCATGGTGACATGTTGTGAGTTACACCGGGCCAAAAACATGACATCACCTGCATACAAAGAAGCTTCCTGTGTTTGTCAGGTTGAACCATGCAGGCAAGACAGCAAACCAAGAGAGAGGCTGGCCTGTCAAGACATTGATGAATGCAAGCTTATCAGATTTAGCTGTAAAATATAATGTAGTGTTTCAGTGTACCTTTTTTTTTTACATCAAAATATACACACAACTAAAGAAGACAAAGATGAATTTTTGTCAACTTTTTTCCGGCTGAACTGAAATATTGGCTGCCATGGTGCATCCCAGTTAAAGTCACGTTTAAACTTGAAGCTTCTCCAAACAAACATTGTGACATTAAGGATTAGTATGGACAGAAATCTCACTTTTAATTAGCAACAAGGGATAAGGGCTACTGGAGAGACACCAAAGTCAGTTGTGTCACCTTACCATTTTATTTCACTTTTTGGAGGGAGTCTTTTGATAAATCGATATCATCAGTGACACACAATACAGGGTTTTGCAGAAGTTTCCAATATCAGCATTCTGTTCCATGACAGCACTTTAAGTTCCACACTGGATTGGAATGATGAGAATGAGATGAACATACACATTCTGAATAGGAATATACAACCACTGAAATGATTGACATGAATGCATTGAACTGCTTAAAAGAAAATTATCTTCCATATTCTATTTTCTTTCTTTTTTTTTGCCAAATCCAAATGAATGTTTTCTAACTCTCTGGTGTGTTTGACAATTTCCTCAATCAACCAGTTCAATTATATGGTTTCACATATTGTTTTGTACAATGTGTTCTTGTGTAAATGGGGCTTAATACATGCAAAATCCTAATTTGAATACACTAGTTGCATTTGATATCATCCATCAGCCACAGATAAATGTATTCAAATTAGGATTTTATTCTCAGAAGATCACCTGCAAGATGCACACAAGCTTTAACGTGCAATCTATTTGCATGACCGTGCAATTTAGCATGCTTTGGGCAGGATCTTAGGAAAAAAAAACATTAAGTCCTTTGTCTTCAGAGTTGATGCGGATTTACGTGAGTTTGACAAAGGCCACACTGTGATGGCTCGACAAGTGGGTCAGAATATTTCCCAAACTGCAGCACCTGTAGGGCGTCACCAATCTGCAGGGGTCTGTTGCTATCGAAAGTAGTCCAAGGAAGGACAAACAACCAACTGGTGAGAGAGTCATTGGCAGCCATGGCTCACTGATGTATGTGTGGTCTGATTCAACAGACAAGCTGCTGTAGCTCAAATTACATTACAAGGTGATGGTATGATTTTAAAAATGATTTGGAGGCGGGGGAGGTTTATAGCTGAATCGGGTGTTGAATGAGTGTTGAAAATAATCTACTCAAGCGCCACCTAAAAAAACATATTTACTGAAATAGTGATGTGTTTTTGCGAAAGGGTTGACCGAGGTAAAAAAAAATACATGATATTACTTGGGAGGGTCCTCAACATAGAAAACCTAGACCTATTAGTCCATTTACAAAGGAGGGTTATTGGAGACTAAGGTTGTCAGTCTGTTGTCCTCTTTGGATAATTAAATGGGTTTCAGGTAGTTTTCAAATAATCATACTTTTATTAAAGGCATGAGTGTGTTCACACGTTCCCCATTATGAGCCCCCTGTTATCATAGGCCCTAATAAAAAAGCCTCTCAGTGGACTTCTGATGGCTCACCACTCTTGATTCTCATTGGTATTCTGTGCCGCACATTTTAGAGGTGAAGAGAAACTTTGTCAAAGAGCACATGAACCCTGGACCAGGAGGTCAGGTCAACGTGTGCCGAACTCTCCAGCAGGCAAGTTTGTTTGTGCGCTTGGGAGAGTCAAGCACCGTTCGCATTTTGATTGAGAGCTTGCCCTCTCTATTCCTCTCACTGAGCCCTTCACAATGTTCTCCTGCTGCAGTCAGGTGGAGTGGCGGAAAGGGGGAGGCAAGATGGTTAAGTGGGAAAGAATGGGACAGGTGAGAGGGTGTGGACCTGGAAAAAAACATTTTCAATCACCGAGCTTGGCAGCTCCTCCTTGGTGATAAATACCAGATCACTGCTTTATTCTTTGTTCTGAGAGGTTTCTCCGTTCGGCTGCTCTCTGGACCACTGTCAGATTGTGGAGTTGGCCTGGATGACGTGATAGAGCCACATAAAGGGAGACAGAGAGGAAGTGTGAAAGGCAAGTATTTAACAGAAGGGCCATACCGGTCTTGCTAGGCCGAGGTACAATTGAGATGGGGGGGGGGGGGGGGGGGGGGGGTCACATCGATCATAAAAACCACAGAAAGTCTCATCTTTGATTCAGCTGAGGTAAATGTGGTATCACTTGGAAGTTTCTGTCCATTTTTAAACTTTCATCACAGATTAAACTGTCCCTCCATGAAATATCATCAGTACAGAGCGACTTCGCACCAACCATTGCTTTACAAGCTTCTTATGTTACATCCATGCTTCTTCAGTGTGAACGCGAGGTGCCAGACAGACACACAAACTCACATTCACACCAATTCACCTCAAGCACACTGGTACACCATCTTATTCCCACAATCTCTGTGGGACTTGTGACTTTTTTTCGTGGCTTTTTTTTTTTTTAGGTAACTACTAATCTGTCCAAATGACATTGTTTGTCATTCGGCCTGAAATCTACGAGAGACTGGAGGCCTTCTTTTTGTCCTCTGTCAGCTAGGATTAACCCCCAGCCCCCAATGCATTTAAACATTTAAATGTATCCAGACCAATATTTATTAGCGGATGAATACAATTCAACAAACATTTTCAAAACATCATTAAGAGGACGGAGACTTCAGATGGAGATGCTGGCACCAATGAATCACTGGTTTACTTTTGCAGTCTTGCTGACCACACAATTCTCCTGTACTTTAAAAGAGACACAAAAAACCACACTCAAGGCTTCAGTGATGGATTCAGAGTCTTGGTATTCAGATAGTGAGTCAGTGAAGCCATTGTCGACATCCTGTGTGCAAGCCAAGGCAAGCACTAACCGTGTGACAAATAATGAGCACATCCTTAGCGTGCTGCTTTCAGTCCGGCGGCGGAAAGCAGACAAGGCAGCTTCTGCAGCAAGGACCTGAGCTGGCTCTTTAAAGCGTGTTGAACTCCATAACCTCTCAGCCTAGACAGACTCACGGCCAGCGCAGGCTGTCAAGTGAAGCCATGATTCAAGAGGCAGAAGGAGGAGATGAAATAAGAGACAAAGAAAGGGAGGGAGAGTGATGAAGTGGCTGGAGAAAGAAGGGAGTTTTAGAAGACAAAAGAAAAAAGAGATAAGGGGAAATCTGTAGTGAACCTCCAAATAGAAGAGAGACTGGAAAAATTGTGAGAGACAGACAAATGGTGAAGGGGAAAGAGGAAGCACAAGACTGAAATAGAGTGAATAAGACGGCGATAGGGGAGTGTGGACACACACACACACACACACACACACACACACACACACACACACACACACACACACACACACACACACACACACACACACACACCACAGTCTGGACACCAAACCATCTAAATTGAGTGCAAATAAAGAACTGCAGCAGTGTTTGGCAACTCTCCAATTGCCATGCAGGAAGTGTAAAGACGGGGTGATTGAGTAGTTTTTGGACTAACAACATTCTGCCTTCAGATGAGCCAAACCTTCATCCTTCATCCCCCCCCAAGACAGTCAGTTATTGGAGCTCTTATGAGCGATGATGTTAATTATGTATCTGACTATTTTTACGCCATGGAATAAGGGCAGATCGGATCATTACCGGAGTTCTGGTTGCAGACAGGTTGGCAGGTAGATGGTGTGATATGAAAGTAGAGCAGACAGATGGGCAAGTGAGACCATGATTACCAGAGGATGAGAGATGATTGCAGTGTGTAGAGCGGCCGTCATTAATCAAACAATGGTCGATATGTTGCTTCGTGACAGTCGCCGTGATGCATGGACAATGTTTTTTGAGTCTAAACATTACGAGAGATAGCGACAAAAGCCAACATTTCTCATTCTGTGTATTAAAAGATTTCCTGGAGTTGAGTTTTGGCTACAGTGCAGGTATGTCTTGTTTAATGATCACTTTAAAGTTTGCCTGTAATTATAATGTCACCGGGAGCCACAAAATTATACCATCGAGAGGGATTCCCCTTTTGTCTTTTTTTCAAATGATAGTGGATACTCTCATCCATTGATGTATAATCTCGATAAACACAGAGTATATACACTGTAATGATCTCAGGTGATAAGCTGGTTCTGTGTGGCGTTGGATAAACTTTACAGGGGAACCAGGCATGGAGCTTTAGGGGGAAACAGGACAGTCAGAACACATTTTACACGCTCTGTGTGGGTTTTCTTCAGAAAGCTTGAGTTAAAGGTACACTTGTGTTAACTTTAATACATCAATAGTGAAGTTATATGGTTATAGAGTTATAAAGTTGTAAAGATGTTATTCGAATGAATTTCACTCTCAGAGTGTGAGAGGTCTGTTTTAATTCTGATTTTATAATACAATTATTTGATGTGTTTGGTAAAGGGAGGATTCATTTTATTCCTTCTTGTAATAAAAATGAGCAAAGGGAAATGTAGACGTAGCCACCTCAGATAATCACCCTTCTGTCATCGTTATGAACAATAGTGCCTGAAATTATAGTTTTCCGCCATCTTGTCTTTCAGGTGAGTAAGCATTTTTATTTTTATTTCCGTGCTCACAGAACTATTGTGACAATGTGTAATCAGGTGTTATACTTCAGCGGGTACAGTTCTGGACCGTGTTGAATGCTCATCGTTTGGCAATGACTGCTGGTTAACAATCCATGAATAATGAACTACTCCGAGGAAAAAAGACACTTAACAATGGAACATGAGAATTTAGAGTCCTGCGCAAGTGGAAGGGAAACAAAATCAAAGAAAGCGTCAAGCTCTAAAACAAACTAAACAGCAACATCATGGTCAGAGTCGTAATGTCTTATTTAACAGTGAAACAGTGTCTTCAGGATATTAGACGGAAATCCAAAACAATTTTCTTAAGTACAGTATATAGTCTGCAGTTATTTAAAAGTAGATGTCAGACAGACAATCTGCTTTTCCAGCTGCTGGACGCCGCTGTGCTTAATAGGATTTGTAAAGTTAAATCAAATTTAATTGAAATGTCAAATTATATTAACGAAACAAAATGTCATATCAGAATCAAAATGGACTTTCTTGTACTTTCAAATTATGTTTCCACACAGCGACACATTAAATTGAGTCCAGTTTGATAACGTTTATAAAAGCCTAAGTTTTTGTTTTATTTATTATCTTAAGTTCCCTACACATGACCAGTGTAAATAAAAAAATGTAATAAATAAAAAAGAAACTCAAGCTTAACAGTTAATATGAAGTGTTTAACCAGAAACTGATATGTTTGTGTGCGTGTGCGTGTGTGTGTGTATTGCTCTGTCTCTACCCTTGTAAATAAGGCACAGCTCACTAATGCTGGAAATAAAAACACAGCGCGCACACACACACACGCACACACACACACACACACACACGCACGCACACACACAAAACTGTCTTCAAGGTCAAACTGGTGGATCAGCAGCATCCTCTACTCCCCTCATCCTTTACCCCTCCACCCCCCCCCCCCCCCCCTCGGTCTGTCTGAGCGTGTCACCTTTCTGCCCTCTGCCTTCCCTCCCTCTCCTTTCTCTACTCCATCTCCATGTGTCAGTACTCCAGGTCCCTTCCTCCCATATCACTTTCCTCTTCCCCTCTCTCTCTTCTCCTGGTGGATCAACACATGACCTCTTGACCTCGCCCTTTGCCTTTGCCCCTTCTGCTCTTCCCAGTTTTACCAGCTGCCACTCTGGACTGGTCTTCATGTGGACAAAGGTGTACAAAAAACAAAATTAGATTAAAAGCTGCAGCAACCATGATTCATGTCAAAAAGCCAAAACTTTTTCTTCAGTTTGATGTGCTTTCAGACTTCTTTCAAGTACAAATGAAGGGCAACCAAAAAAGAACACTGAACTTAAAGTGAAGATGTTGTTGATTCTTGTCACAGACCGGCACTCTGTAATCATAGTTAGTCATGAAATCACAGTTTTGTTAAGCTCATACGTCTTTGCGGGAGTTCACTACTGATGAAGGAGTGCTGGAGGTCAGACAATTTCTGTTAGTTAATAGAGGAAAAAAAATATCAATTATGATGAGTAAAATACCAGATCTGAATGAAATAACAGTTTTAAAAAATGAAGCTGGTTGCATCGACATTATGTTGACATTTTAAAATTGATGGGTAGATTTGCTTGTGGGTGTGAACTAAATCGGAGCAAGTTTTTTGTGTCAAGTCTCACTTTTCCTAACTGAACTTTTACTGTTGCTGACCGGCGGCAAGACATCTTGACAGGGCTGACCTTTGAGGGCAGAACTTCAGGAAGTTATCAGAGCTTATTGTTTGTGTTGGTATACCTATTTCTATTTAACTTCAGCTGTCAGGGCGTGACTGGCTCCATGAGGAAAATCAAAATGCCTGCGGACTGATGTGAAAGTAGTGAACACTCCAAACATCTTTTAAATGTATTTTGTAACTGTGTTTTCCTACTCGGGCCAAAGAGAACAAGTGTTGGCTGTCCTTTTTTGTCCCTTCAATTAAACTGTTCCCTGAACAAATACAGGACTTTGGTAGGACTTATTAGGAACTTTTTTTCAAGCAACCACATACAGCTTTGGAAGCAAGCAGTCAGCGTTACACTGGTGAAATATCATCTCAACCTTTTTGTTCTTGTTCCCTTTACCTTTTTTTTTTTTTTTCTCCAGCTGCAGCACATATTTGTCTATCGTAATGTTTTCCAAACAGACCTCAGAACCCCTCTTATCCTCCCAGTCCAGCCTGGCCTAGCCCTGGCCAACTTATCTCCCAGGCCAACCCATCTTCTCTCCATTACACCACAAACAAATTGGTCTGTTACACCTCTGTCTGGATCCAGATTGCATTTCTCTTCTCATCCCTCACCGCCTAAACATTCTTTCTTCTTCACTGTGACATTTTCAGCCGGTCGCAGACCTTCTCCCCCTTCATGTGTGCCCCCACTGCTTAACTGCTTTTACTTGACAAGATTGAATCGCATCTCTTATTTACTGCCTTATACAAGTGTACACACACACACACACACACACACACACACACACACACACACACACACACACACACACACACACACACACACACACACACACACACACACACACACACACACACACACACACACACACACCTCTGATTAACATTCGTTTCCTGGAGATTTTTCCCCTAAACTCAGCCGGAAACACTGTGAGCCCAAATTACCAAGATCCCCAAATAATGTTTGCCAAATTGCACGCTCATGCAAAATAAATGCACTTTTGCTTTGCGAGTGTTTTTGCGGGTAATCAGAGAATAATGAAGATGACATCGCAGCTAAACTGGAGTATTTATAAAAGGGTACTGCAGACGTTCCGGTTTGCATCTGCCACGAGGAGATTGTTTTTATGGCAGGTGGTTGACTAAACACAAGAGCAAAATGAAGCGTGAAAACATTGAGTTGGACATGTTGATGGTGAAAGTTATCAAACATATCAGAGTTTATAAGACTGTCTCCTCTCTATATTTTGTGTGATCCAGCGGACATGCCCGATACTGCAAATTCAGTTAGGAAATGTGCGTCCATGTCCACTTAATAGATCAGCTTCCATGTGTTTGTGTGATATCTAAGTTCACACATGTCCTTACGTACGCACAATTTTAGCAGTTCAGGCCCTGAACCTTGCATTTAATCAAACATAAACTGAGACTGATCTCAAAGTTTGTCTTCACTTAATTTTTTTTATGATATTCCAAAAGGATCTTGTGTTTCGTCCACAGTCCGCATGCAATCAGATTGATTGATATTCATACATGCATGCACACAACCCATGTGCACAGTGTCAAATATACTAATGCAAACCTAAGACTGTTCATATTTGCACATTCTGCATTCACACGTCTATAAAATGATAAAACAACTCAAGGAAGAGAAACAGTGAAACCACCTTTTTTTGGCCGCTCGTGTGAGATGAATTATGATTCACAATAAAAGAGTTTCTCCTTTTGCAATGTTTGAAGGAATGCTGCTAAAAGGACATGGAGCGGTGAAATGGGCGGCTAAAAAAAAAAAAAAAAGCCGTGCTTATCTCCAGCAATAATCCAAAGATAGTGTAATGTTTTCCTGCTTTAGTATGTAACTGCAATAAATCACTTAAGAAATTCAGTTGTGTTGAAGAGATGGATGAAGAGATTTTAAACTCCCTCCTCCACAAACCGTGTGCAGGAAGACGAGCATCTGATTATTGGCTGTGGCTTTTCAAAAACCAACAATCCAATGTTTAATTTCACAGAACAGCTGGCCAGGTGTGGAGACGGAACGGTATGAACTTTCATATTCACACATCTGCATTTGACTCTTCTTGCAGAAGTGTGCAAATCTATGAATGCCAGAAGTTTATGTTTGATGAATTGACATAGAAAACAACTTTTGAACATTAATTTCTTGGGACATTTAAGACAATATCAAGTCTGATTTAAACAGATGAACATTGAGAGCTCCTAAAAAGGTCCCTGGCTTTTTTTTGTTGTGGAGAGGATCTTTCAGCACATTCTATAATGAGTGTTGTGTTTACGCACTTGTAAACCACTGGCGTTCTCACGTGTGTGTGTGTGTGTGTGTGTGTGTGGGCAGTTGACCCAATAAGTTCACATTACACAGCCTGAAATCTATTTTCCACCTCCATCCTCTCCCACTGTTTGACCACTCTCAGGTCACATGCGAGGCCACATTCTTTAGAATTTTTTTCCCAATGCATTCAAGTGAAATGATTAAACCACACAATTATAATGGCTTTCACTGCAGGCAGACAGTCGTTTCAACAGAAATACCTCGGCACCTACCGACATATATCAAACCACACACCCACACTTGGGATGTACTCCTATAGGCCTCCTCACAAACACATGCTTGCCTCCTCCCCTGAGTTTTGGAGGCTGCTGTATTGAGTAGTTTGTTTTTTTTCTTGTTTACTTAAATCTGTCAATAAAGCCCACTCATTGTACAACAGCAACCATATTGACTGGAATTTCAGGAAGAGGATGAGACAGTTGAAGAATGGCAAAACTCAAAGCAGGTGATCGATGTTTGACAGGCATGTACAGTCAATTTTAGGTTGTGTGTCGTGCCGGGCGTTGGGTCTGTGAGGCTGCGTTAACGATCTGGTCTCAGCAAGCTCCACACGCTCCATCACTTTGCACGTGTGTGTATACAAACCTGTGCACACCAAGAAGCATGTTTTGTGATAGGTGAGGTTTTGAAGTGAAGTAGTGGTTTAACACTCCTGTCTCACATCCAGAAAACCACTGGTTTGATTCCAGACTTTGTGTGTGGAGTATGCATGTTCTGTGTGGTTCCACCAATAAAAATAATAATAAAAACATGCGTTTGTGGCTATTTCATGATTAGAAAACAGTGTCTGTGTTTGTCTGATGATGGACTCTTGACCCTGGCCAGGATGTAACTTCACAGGAGTCAGCTGGGATTAGCTCCAGAACCCCATGACCCTAAGTTGGATGAAGCGGGTATAGAAGTAAAAGTATTCATCTTCTCTTTTCCTCTCTTCGGTGATGAGTAACAGAAGGTTCCTTAAGAGTTTAAACAACGGTCTTGCAACAGGAGGCTGACCATCTTTATTTACAGCCTATGGGTCAAACTAAGAGAAGGTTGCGCAGGTTAATACGATGTGGGACTTAAAGTGGTAGGCCGGGAGCAGAAGAAGGGAAATGTATCATTTCAAAACACCCTTGAGATGTATCTGATCAAACAACAGCAAATACATTAGTTGTTTTAAAGTTCCGAGTTCTGAAGGGAAACAATAGAAAACCCGGAGTGAAAAAGGGCCCGCAATGAACAAGTTACTCTGCATTTTGAAAGAGAACAGTTTTTCCTAGATTAGCATAGAAATTGGCACAAAAATCAGCCTCAGTCAAAAGACATAAAGATTCTTTTTTTTTTTTTTAACAAACGTGGCTCAGAAGAATCCAATCTGAAAAGAACAGTGGGGCCCGAAGTGATCCCCATTTTTCATCAGTGTACCATTCAAAGTGACCATAGAAATCTCACAGCGGAAGTCCGCAGGCCGTGCCAGGATCCTGCCTGCTTCACAACTCCACACAAAGAGGGAGACACATGGATGTTTCTGTACGGAGCGTGGCCATGGAGCTGCCAGATAATCAGCCCCATGGCTGCTTGTGCAAGCTTGTGACTCCATTCCAAACTCTCTCTCTCTCTCGCTCTGTTAAGTCAGGAAGTCACCACTTATCGGGGTGAGTTGCCATCATGAGAAATGCTAAAAATCACAAGCTTTTCTCACAGGGCTCTGCAATCACTACTGACAGATACATCCATAGATTTCTTACTCACTACATTAAAAAAAAAAAAGTCTTGAAAATAAACATTCACCTGAAAACCAAATGTTTGAACTTCAGGAAGGGAACATCTTCCTCGAAACACAGAACAGCAGAAAATTAGTCTCATAAACCAGAACAAACAAACAAGAATTACAATATATAGAAGCAGAAATACAGTACAGGAGAGCTTCAAGCGCTGAGACACAGGGTTTGCGTGCACAACACTAACATTGCTGCTTACAGACTGTTTTCTCTTAGTTTTCACTTTTAAGTAATGTCATCCGCCCTTTTTGATACAGTACATAACTAATATCTACTGATTAGAGCGGCAATCACAAGTTATTCCCCAAGAACACACACTCAAAGATTGTGAGTTGGCATACATAAAGACAATCTAGTGAGGCGCCCGGGTCAAGTAAAGGTCTTTATTCCATATTAATCATTTCCTGCCGTTCAGAACGAAGCCTCGAGGCAGAACGGTGGAGACGCTGATACACACTCCTTATCTCCGAGATGGAGGGACACTTCTCCACAAGACACACATCTGCACCCGCCCACAGCAGTGTGGTGCACGGCACATGGTGTGATGAAGCTCAGTCTTAAGGCAGGTGACAGAAGCATGACGATTGCCGTCAGGAGAATTCAGGGTAATGCGTGAAATGTCAACAAATGTTTGGCGTCTGCATTGGGATTGCAAATCAGTACTGAGTTCAAGTTTCTCATTACTTTCTTAAAGTGTAGTGGTAGTGTTGTTAAAAAGGCAAGATTAGGCAATTATATATGAATTAACGTTTGGGTTGATTTTAATTGTCTCTCTCAACACTCCTGATAATGCACATATAGCTGAATTAGAATTTGATGTGTTAAGAACACCATCAGGAAGGATTGCATTATTATTCTAATAGTTGACAGTAATAATAGAATGTAAGAGTGTAAAACTAATTTAATTTCTTGATTAAAATACAGACACTTTTACACCTAAATCCACCAATATGATGAAATGAAAAGCTTTAAAATAACCTAAAGTGTTCAAATGTATCAGGTGGTACTGATGTAGACTATATATGAAGAGTCCAGTACATGGCAGCATATGGGTACTAATAACTGTTACTAACAATGATATGTGCAGCGCGGGACTATGCTATTGAGCATTAACATGGTTTTATCAGCTTTGTAAAGCTGTTTGACAACAAGTGGGTTAGTCATGCAAGTCTTGCCTTCAGTTTTTAGTGCACTTTGTTATTTGATAGGATTTATTAAAAAAAGATATTTCTAATTTGTGAATTGTAGAGTTGGTGTTCCTTTTCGCAAATGAAGCTTGTTTGTACATCTGGAATGTCCAGTTACACTATGATAATGAGCAGTTATTCTCTAGAAATGATCGTGCCATAGAGCTCATGTATCTACGACGAAGTAGCATCTTTTGTCCTATTGTGTCAAAGAGAAAATGGTGTTTTGGTGGAATCAGGGCTGCATAACCTCACTTCTTGGTGAGGTTATCACAAGGTTATTATTATGATGTTATGTTTTATCTCCCTGGGAGCTGCATACCGTTGAACCCACATACACCAGCATACCCACAGCGCACAGGCACATTCTTCTACGCTGACCACAAAACTGTCTCTCTTCATGTCGGGAAAAATAGTGCAGATGACGACAGAAAAGAAATGATGGGGGCCTTTAACAACACTGTTGTAGCTCAGTTTCATTTCAACCTCTCTGACCCTGCGCGCAGTCTTTACGGCTATAAAAGATATTCCTATTACTTTGTGATAAATCGGAAATCTTTAAAGCTACGTACTTGTCGAGACACAGTATTTATTGTGACTATGTGGTTTGTGCATTAGTTCCATATCTTTGTTTCTGGTAAACAATAAAATGCTGATCCTCTGGACTGCTTTAACCCTATTTGACATTGCTGTTGTTTCTCTGAGCAGAGATGAACACAAACAAGCTTTTAGGGATTAAAGGGCACCAGCTGTTGGCACCAGCTGATAATTGCTGCCCAGTGTTGAATTACCAAGGGAGCTGGTACTGCATGTACTATAATTTAGAGGAGGGAAAAATGAACTAACACAACAGGCGGTCCACTGTATGTTGCCTCTGGATATGTGTCGAACAATGTTTTATAAAAAATAAATAAATATCACCCATCTTGCAATCAATGCATATCAACCAGGCTGTTATCAAACTCACAGCAGGATGTAACTCTTCAGCCCAGAGTTTGAGGGAAATAATATCCACTCCAGCTACAGCCACATCTGCCTGGACGGATGCCACACCACAAGCTGACCGACATAATGAGCAGCATGTCAAGTTGGGAACATTCAAACTCCTCCGCCCAAATCTCAAGGGAGCGCCAATGCAAATAAAATTTTTCATAATTAGATGAGTCTGTATCCGGCACAGGTAATAGCCTCATCATGTTGTCCCACTAGATTTTAGCGGTGATGTCTCATCTTTATGTGTGACAATGAAAAATACAGACATGATTTGATCTGCATGCAGATTATCTCAGTATCTATAGCGTTCAAAGATGTCCTCACAATTTCCTTTCTCTCCTACTGGTATAAGGAGCACTTGAGCTTGGAATGAGTGCTACTCAACCTATCTTCACTTTTAATATTTGGCTGCTGATTAGAGTTGAAGTTGCCTGCTCATGAAAGTATTCATATTTAAGTAGTGTAAATGTAATGCAAGCATCCCATATTGTAATGTGTCTTTTCTACAGGAGGCGGTAAAATATTGAGCCAACAACAAGCCATGACCATTTACATCTAGACAGGCCTACTTTCTTGGTTGTGTTTTGCAAAACCTACGTCAGAGTGTTGGCTTCCCTGATCTAGAGGCCGTTATTAAGCTGACAAACTAAAACTTATCACTGGAGCCGATCTGACACATCTGTTCATTGCAGGCCTCACAGATGCTCCTTAATGTTTACAGTAAAAACACAAATGTGCATGCCGCCACAAACATTTGTGCAACAAAACTCAAAAAATGACCACTGGACATCACATGGCCAGCTGACTCATGAAAGTTACTCCTCGCTTGGGGTTCATGCTCGTGACTATGCTCTGCTTGTTTACTGTCTACAGACAACTTTTTCAAATGGAAGGCATTCGTGCACACATCTTCTATTCTGGCTCTGTCCAACATCGCCCCACTGGGGCTGCAGCCCATCCTATCGTACAAAGGTGAGCGGCAAAACAAACCCATCACAAGGATAACACACAATCAAGCATGTGCAATTTAATGTCACCAATCAATCTAAAATGCATGTCTTTGATTTGTGGGAGGAAGCCAGAGGTCCAGTAGAAAACTCATTTTCATTCATTTGCCCGGGAGAACACCTAAACCCAGTTGTGCAAACAATCAAACCAGTGTGTGGCCCTGAAAAAACCCATGTACATAATATGAAGGAAATACTACTGGCTTGTAAAACTTAAACTGCATGCACACAATGGAGTTGAAACTGAAAGAACATTTTTGTAATAAAGGATGAAAAAATAATGAACACGACCACATTAGATAGACTCTTCATGATAACCATACTGTCAAAGGAGACCCCAGAATATTAGTGTGAAAATCAAGAGACCTGATAAACATACACAGTCACCATTGAATATGAAAAGGAATGTTTCATCTCATGGTTCCTTTCCACAGTTGGTGGCAACAATCATCTGGGACTACTGACTGAAGGAGCAACTTTTAAAAATGTTCTCCTCCTGTTATGTGGGAACCTCCACAGCATATTTATAACTAACAGGGGTTCAAAACATTGTTTTCCACAACATGTCAAAGTCCACAGTTTCAACTTGTTCTGTTTATCCAGGTTTTTTTTTTTAAGTTTTCCAACCGAACAACAATCGATGCCTTAAAACCCACATTCAGACATTGGTGCTTCTTAACATTCCCGTGCCTGGTAGCTGGTCCCTGAGGACTGTAGGACAGCAAACTAACATTGATCAGGCACCGAGTGGTCAATGCACAAGAAGTCTGCCATTAGACAGGTAAAGTCCCTGCAAAAAGTTTATGACTTCTTTTATCCGACAAAGTGACCATTTTATCATGAAGAAAAATTGCAGTCAAACTACATATAAATCCTTACAGCCCAAAGCAACATCTGTATTTGTATGAGACAAAGTATAAATTTATATGTCCCTTTGATTAGAACAAAACATTATTCTTGCTCATCCACAAAAGCCAACAAAATAAACGGTGTCTGCTCTCGCTTTCATCAGTCACAGGTGTGCTTGTTCTAAAAAGAAATAAATTACGCTGTGTTTTTCTTGCAGAGTCAGAAACCAAACCTCACAGGTTACAGCCACCTACAGAGAGAACCCTCCATTTTCACATTTCAAACCCCCCATTCAGCCAATGATCCCTACTGTTTTCTCTATAGGATGATGGCGATGGCACAGATGAACATGATGATAGCCGGAGCAGTGGCGGCGCCGGGGGCTGTGATGAGCATGATGATGATCATGACCTGTTATCGCTCGCCAATGACAGTGCCGAGTCTTCCACAGGTTAAGACACACACAGCAGATACAGGAGCGATATCAGGATAACAGTAGGGGGTCCCGGACAGTAACAGCACGATAGGTGAGTTCACATTAAGTGGAATGAATGGGATTGGGCCCCGGGCTGGTCATCAACACATAATGTCTCCAGCTGATTCTGGATTACATTGTGAAGGGCAACAAAGAAGGCTTCGAAAATTGCCTGCGATCTGTGTCTGGGGATTTGTGTATAATCACAATATGAACGAGCTTTTCTGGAATGAATTTGAAACAATGTTGAAAAAAAACAAACAAACCATACATCAGGTCACTTAAAGAAGACGAGGCAGAAAATCATGACTGTTAAACTGAAGGGATGCCTCTTTTTGCCACCAGCAAGGCACACTTTGAGCCCTGGTTCGACTACTTACACTGTCAAACAGCCTCTTAAGTGTCACCCTGTCTTGTAACGACACATGCACTCCGATGGATGTCTCTATCCCTCGGTGTCACTTTGGTTCTGACAGGCTTCTCTTTAGACTCTTATCCCGTGGAGGGAACCACTTTTCTGATCCATCAATCCTTGAAGAAAAAAACAGGAGGGGAGGAGCGGAAACAAGGACGAGAAAAAAGGGAATCTGTTGGAAGGAGTGCGGTGGAAGGAGTTTAGAGGAGCCTTGTCAGACATGCAGAGTGTCTTTCTCTGATTAAAATTGCATGTTTTGGAATGACGCGCCATGCTGGTTGCGAAGTGGCGTGGCTGCGCGAAGGCCCTGGTCGATAGCACTCCACCGCAGCGGAATATGAAAAGTATTGATCTGCTTTTTACCTCGGACAGCTTTGAGCACAAAGCCTGTGATGTTTCTGTAGCCAGCCTTCAAAGTCAATACACTTCTCTCTACATCACTCTGCCTTGTAAAGAGATGGAAAAGAGAGAAAAAGAGATTCCTGTCATATCGGACAGAGTGCGGCGCTCTCTCCTCTGAGCTCTGTGTTGCACGAGGTCAGGCTGGATGCTGTGTGTATTACCTCGTGGATCTGATGCAGTGATAGAAGAGGGATGAAGGTGACGTGGGGCCGGTCAGAGGGAGTGAGGTTAGAACCAGAGAGAGGTGCTTCGTGGCAGGGAGGGACAAAGGCCGCAGATGAGGCCAGCCAAGGCCACAACCCCATGTCTTTCACGCATGTACACACGAGGGTCACTCCTCAAACTTGTGAATAAATCAGCCATGGCTAACACACATACATGCAAAAAAAAAAACCAAAACACTTTAGCAGTCTTTCTTTTTGAACAAATACAGATAAAAGAAAAAAGAGGCAGGTTCAAATAGAAAGCTTTAAGCCTTCAGACTCCGGAAAATCAATGGAATCAAGAGGAACTGACAGATGCATTTAAGGGTGCAGATCTCGTGTAAGAAAATCCTCCTCCACAAAGAGACCCACTGAGACGAAGACACTTGGGACAATCCTCGGTGTTAAAGCTTGCTGATCTAGGATCAGAGCAGGGGGAGATCTGCAGGGAGTACAACAGAGCGGAAGACAACCAGAAAGGACCAGAATATTAGATTGTGAAGCCTTGGAGATCACGGAGCGGGGGTGTGTGTGTGTGCGTGCGTGCGTGCGTGCGTGCGTGCGTGCGTGCGTGCGTGCTGGTGAAGAAAATCGAAGCTGAGATGCGTTGTCTTGTTCCTTTCCTTGTTCTTATGCACTGTAACACCACCCTTAAAGGCACCAGAGGCTACGTGGAGACGCTGGTATGACGCTGCAATCACTACCTTTATCACAAAGTCTCTCAGCCTAATTACCTCTCCTGGTCGGTGCCATCAGGTTTATTCAAGTGTCTGGTTGCAAACTGAGAGACTGTGATTAGAATCGAGTGAGTAAACGCACCGGGGTGGCTGAGAATTGGACCCATCTGCTGTGATCAGAGAAGAGGTGTGGCTCTGTGGACCTCTAAGTAGCTGGATTAACCACTAGCCATGGGGCTATTGATGTTATTGAACTGACAGGCTGATGAATGGAGTCCTTCCACAAGGTGTGTGAGTCTGCCGCCTTAGCCGGTGTGTGTGTGTTCACAGGCCAGACAGTGTTTGAGAAGACAGAACTGCCAGCAATTAATCTTACAAACAGGAGATTTTTGTAATGCGGGCTTTGATTTTTCAGGGTCAAGAGTTCAAATTTCCACTATTACCGGTGAAATCTGACCTGGGGCAGCGTGTCTCAACCACCTTCAGTCAACAGCAATTAATTCAGATTACAAATTGAAGCTGTGCTTCCACCCAAAGCCACCTGTATGCTTGTCAATATGCACCACTTTGCGAAACAAAGATCTGAAGCCATTTTTTTTTTTTAAATGCATCATATTGGTACATTACATTTATAGGTTCTTAGAACTCCGGAGAAATTACTTCCCAGTGATTAGTTCTCGTTAATCAGCTGTTTCACTGTGTGCAACCATCCCTAATCTGAAAAGCTTAGAAAAAGAAATGCTTGAATTTTATTTAGGCAGCATTGACTATTTCCTGAATGGAAGTTGGTAGGACAGTCAACGATTTACTTCAATTACTTTTTTTTTTTTTTTTTCTTAATTCCACGTGCTGGCAAGTTTTGTTCTCTTTGCACAATATGTTGCCATTTAGAAAAAAAATAAAGCTTATGGTGGATTAAACGTATTTAAAAGGAGTCTTTGTTTCTGTAGAGGAGCAACAGTGTTTCAATTAGCCTGGGGAATTATTTCACAGCGACTCAGAGTAATTATAGCAGCGTAGTGTTATTAGTGCTTTTCCTGTAAAACCTAAATACCTGTGAGGTGAAACATTGTGCGTACAGAAGGAGCAAATAGAATTGATTGTCTTATAACAAAGGTACATTTTATGGTCTGGGACTAAATACTAAATGAGTAACATACAGTTGATTGTCATAGTCAGCGTGTTAGAAGTGGGAGAAATAAGGCGGGCTGAAGACTGAAAAACGAAACAGCCAAACTATAAACTGGATTTAGATAATACCTCATTCTTATCCAAAGACACATACATCCAAACAGATATAAACAGCCTCTTCCTGGCTAATTTCCAACAAACAGGTTACATATTTCATTCCATTTCGCCGGCAGACGTTCACGAGGGAGTTTTTTTGTGAAGTTAATCGAAATAATAAGGTCAGGAGGATTGCTCATTATAGTTTCCACATCACTCCTCCCTGCCTGACAGGGAGAGGCCACTTTCAGTCAGCTGAGCTCCTCAAGTGAATAGCAAATTATTTCCCATTCAAACAAGCAGCCATTGTGACCACAGCTGACCCGGATCCTCCCAAGTTACAGGAAGAAAATTGTGATCATCTGCATGACACAGTCTTGACAGACCACACCTGCGTTTCCCTTTGAATATATACAGGCTGGAGAAAGAAAGAAATTCAAACCCCAATGCCAGAAATACAGATATGTATGAAAAGTTCATCCTCTTTTTCCTTTTTTTTTTTTTTTTTAAATGAAAACAGTGTTGTTCAAAGATGAAAAGAATAAACATTCCAGTGAAACATTAACTTGGCTCCAAAACAAAACCTTCAGGCCAATCAGATATGGATGAAGCTTCAATGACTGTTGCCTCGGCTCTTATTTCATCTTTAACTTGTCGTGACCCAAAGTGGAGCATCTTATCGTCCTATCTTTGTCGACTGAGACAGGTTGGGGAGAGACACAGTCTTTTGTTTGATTTATGGTTTTATTGTCCTTATTACTAATTCATTGAGATTTGTTTGAGTTGAAGTAAATCACTTCAGGCTCCAGACTGCGAGTTAAACATTAGGAATTTTAGAGATGATTAAACAATTGAATCGTGACACCTCTCGCAAAAAGACGAAGGAAAAACACAACATCACAAACTTCATTGCTCAACTAAGCCGCTCGCAGTGTCTGTCTGCAGTTAGTCTTCTCTTCACGTCAAACTAATGAAAGGGCGTTTAGATTTTTTTATTTTCTTTTAATTCGTAATATAATTATAATTACATAATAATTACAGTTTCGAACAGTTCCCATAAGAAAACACAATTAACCGACTTTGCTCACTCATGTAATTGTTCATCAAATAAAGTATCACTCATAACTGGAAACAGGTTTTGCAATCTACGCAGCCAATTTGACACTTGGCTGACCTCTCACCTAAAAAAAAGGCACATATGTATAACTATGTATAACATTTTAAAATATATCTTTAAAAAAAAGATAATTCTCTCGCAATAAAATGTCTGAAAACAGCTTTGGTTGGTTGGTAGCATTTCATAATTTTTCCATTTTCAATGGTTACAATGAAAGTTTTATTTTTACTGCGTTACAATGGTGGACGTGGACGAGACTTGTAGGAGTTGATCACGTATGCCCAGACTCAGGCGTACACTCAAACTTACACAAGTTTGGCACTGCTGCTTGTGCCAATGTATTGTTCAGTGTGTTTATCTTGGAGATAGGAATCCTGCCTCGTCTCGATGAAGTCATATCTGGTTACAATGGCAACAATACACTGTTTTAAGAGACATGTCTGGACGACACGTAGACGAATGCCACCTCAGCGCTGACAAGCAGACAATTAGTTTATTACACCAATACAGCAGTCTGTTAACATATGATAAAACAGAAACCCAAGACAATGAGCTTGTTAAAGTCCCTGGCCTGTACCAGTCTTCCTTTGACGTCCTCTGCAGATATGAGAGTTGAAGCTAAGTGGTTGACTGGTGGCTTGGGGACTAAACTCATACCTGAGTACATTTGGGTGTAATTAGAGTGGTGTCCCATCCAGCTCTTTAACTGTCTACTGCTTTTATGACCGTGTTTATATTGTAATGGCTGGGTAATGATTTTGTGACAGTTCTGTACAGAGATTGAAGACCTCGGAGGCTCTTGTTTGGGTAGCTGGTTAGAATCTGTACACTGTGCCAGGGTTTAGTTTGATTACATGGTTGGCAGTACTCCCATGTCTGCTGACAATACATATGCCTGGATATGCAAAAAATATTAAAAAATAAATAATAATAATACTTTTAAATCAGAACCAGTATCAACTTCTACAGCTTTTCATCAGTTGGATTGTACCAACCGGGCCTACCTTCACTCTCCAAGTATATCAATGGCCAGCCAACCAGGACCACTGGAGATGCTCCGATCCCATCATGTAAGTCCTGTCAAACTTATTCAAATCCTCACACTGAAAACATTTCACCGATTCCAACAGATCAACTCTGAGGATGAAATATTCACTGCCACTTAATCTATCACACACCAGGGCAGAATTATGATGAGCATATAATGAATTTTATTCACTTGGCCCGTCATTGCTGTACTCCAATTGGTTCAATCCTTAATTGAGATACTGCTGTGTTTTGAAGTTTCCATTATTTGTCATTATTGCAACTATATTTTCTCAGTGAATAGGCAAGATTTTCCATTTATCTGGTCTCGATGTTGCTGCCTTATGCCCTGACACAGTCTGTGACAGAGCTGCACGTCTGCAGTTAACATTTCGATATTGCTATAGAGCTTGGTGAGCTGGCCATTCAGAGCATGAAAACGCAATACTTACTCAAAGAACTTTTCCCTGTTTACCTATTTCTGCACAAATCATGAGGGTAGCTCAAAGAATCAGGCTTTTTGACTGCAAGTGGTATTTTTTTCAAATCCCTCAACTGGGGGCATGAGGGCAGAGCAAAAGAAAAAGCCAGCACATTCCCAAGTAACTTTTGTGGAAGTGACTCCGAGCCAGGCAATTAACACCCGGCCGGTCAAGTAGAAACACTCAGCGTGCAACAGTGGGGAAAAACCTTGGCTCCCTGAGGTGTAAATGTGTGTGAATGAATGTGGGTGAAGCACGGTGTTTGTGAAAAGCAACCTAGCACACTCATTCAAACTCGTTTAAGTAAACAGAGCTAAATACATTTTTAAAAGACTTTCTTTTGGGGGGGGGGGGGGGGGAATAATGAGGAAGTAATGTCATGCAAAACTGAAAAAGCTCCCCAAAACTGTCTAAAGAGCACAGCGGGGGAATGTTGCCCACATCCAGTGTAAAATCACCCTATTTTGGGTTTATTCAAAACACAATATTCTCATTAGAATCAGCCGACTCGCTGCACTGTCATTTCATCTGGTTTTCCGCGCACAAGCACATTAGGCCCTTTGCTCTAGTAATGTTCCGAACATAACCCATAAAGAACCATTGTAATGTGTCTCTGCCTCATTATTGCCAGGTCAGTGTGCGGAGCAACACAGGAGAATAGGGCGCCTCGTATGGCTTGTTAATTCAACACCTCCCTCATTCAGAACTGCATTTGTACAGCTGGCCTTTTGAAGGGAGTTCAAACTATATACTCCCACGTCTGCGGACATGTACAGATGCAGTGACACTGCACATACACAGCCACACAAATCCGAGAACCCGCTCTGACATCACTCCACACCACCGGTTCCTGCCCAACCCCACCCCCCCCACCTTGGGAAATCACCCAGTGCCTGTCCAGCCACCAGGGCGTGAAATACACACCCCTGGAAAGCAACCGAGGTGGGTGGAGGGACCCGGCGGTTGAGGCGGTGGGGGGCTGAGGCAGTAAGAGGTGGAGAGTAGCAAGTATAAGCACATGAGGCCTGAAGATGGAAAGTGAGGAGGGGAATTTGAGGGAGGGAAATGCAGCGGTGGAATGTGTGTTTGACCGATCTGCAGGGAGCAGACGGGGTGTTGATTGGAGGGTTTAGGTGGTGAGAGATGGAATTGAGGGATTTAATGGACACTGGCTTTCAGTAAGAGGAGGAGAGAAAAAAGGGGGTACCATGAAAGGAGGAGGAGGAGGTCTTGGGGTACACTACTGGCCTTGAGACGGAGGCTCCGTCACGCCTCACGTCTCTGGGAGTCCGGTGCTCAAGAGGGGAGTCGGCCCAACCTTTGTTACTTTGGAGGAGTGGGGAGTGACAACTCATACCAGCATGTCTGACATGTCAGAGCAGTTGGCTGGCCCAGAAGCTGGTCAGGTCTGACGCTGGCCATCTGTAGCTGTAGAACAGGGCTGAACTGTTTTAATTGATGAAAACCGCCCAAGGGAGGATGTGAGATCGTGCTTCAAGGAGAAAACAAAGCAGTCGGTAAATCAGCCGTTGATCAAATGTGCATCCAGTTATTTCAGCGAGCAAATATGACTAGCGGATTCCTGACGGAGCACTAATGGTTGTTAAATCAAAGGGAGCATTTTTTTTCAGACGCAAGACAAACAGAAATTTGTGTGATCAGATTCGAGCTTTGCTCAAGTCTCCTGTTGGATAGATTCATCCTTATTCCGCTCCCTCAAAGAGCTCCTTTTAATGTCACCCAGTGAAGGGAAGTGATGAAATGGAGCAATTATGTATCCATTTGTGCTATTCAGGTGAAACCAGGTGTAAAATTTCCAATCTGTGCACCTGCTGTATCTTCAATTCATTGTGCTTTCTCACCAGTGCTGCCTGTTACAGGGTAATATCCAAAATATGGACAAAGTATTACATGCAATAAATCTATTTACCATTATCATATTGTTTTCGGAGAGACGAATTGCTCTTCCTGTGCCAGTTTACTCCCAAAATTGCAAACAGCTAAGTGATCACAGCATAACACAGACAAGGGGGGGGGGGCCATATGGAGGAAACCCTCCTGAATTTTAAAGTTGGGCTGTAATAGGAGAAAGAACGCACTGCAATAAAGCAAAATTGTTCCTCATCAAGAAGATGCATGCTCGATTTGATATCCAGACATTTAAGAATATGAGAAAGAAAACAATGGAGCATTCTCTTCCTGAATGGGGATGAAAATGTTGAGGTTTTTCTTTTGGTTGAAAACAGATAGCAGAGTCATCTCCCGTCGGGCTGGATATTAATTTTCATTTTCCAAACAGTTTGTGTATATAAATATTCATGAACCACCTTGAAAAGCGATGGGTGACTATAAGGCGGTCAGAGAAACCAACAGTCCCCCCCCCCCCCTCTTTCTCTGCAGCTGTGCTGGGAGGGAATGGGGGGGGTTAGTTCATGATGAAAGACTCTCACTATCCACGACCTTTCCAGTCTAAAACAAAGATTTGCACAATTAACTACTTTTAAATGTCATCCAACTGCCAAATCTGCATATCAACACCAAGCCTTGCATAGAAATGAGGATGTTTGTAGAGGAATCATTTTTCCTCCCCTGTCCCAATCCCAACGCCACCAAATGGGGTTCTTTCTCATTTTAGCCAGGAAGAAAATGTAAATGTCAACATATCTTGTGTGGAGATCCTTCTGTTGCTAATTAACCTTTGCCGTTTAGAAGCTCGACTGAGCTCTGCCTAAACACTGCAATTAACTTGAGCTTGAAAGACAAGAGAGACAACATCTACACTGAGCCATGCAGTGGAGGGATTCAAGCTGACTTCATTATCCCCGTCGATGCACGTGCTCACTTTTTCTTTTTTCAAGGTGCTCATTGGTTGATATTTTCCCCCAGCAGCAGGAATGAACCTATTGCGGGGATGTCAGAATTTGGTGGATTAACAAATCTCATTTCTTTTTTTTCTTTTTTTTATCTTTATGATATTGGACAGGAAAGCTGGTTTAGTAGTAGCCCCCGGTGAGAGGCAAACCATTATTGGGGAATTCATACCCATAAATCTTTACACGGGAAGCTGAGGAGTGCCTGGGTCTATCACGTTCAAGTTCAATTTCCAGATGCAGTGACTGGGAGGGAAATCTGTCCTCCTCCAACTGACTTCAGCCATCCAAAACAAGTCAACGGGCCAGTGTAATTCAAACACTCTCCTCTGGTGTTCTCTGTGGGTCTCCTTGGTGCCTGAGCTGCTCAGGCTCCTCTGGAGTCATGAATACCATCACTGAGCTCAGTCCCGCAGCTCAAAGGCAGTGTCGGTTACAAAGTCAACCCATTAACAACTTCACTATTCAACACTACGCTCTTCCTCAACGGCAGAATCAAGACGAGTCAATAGGCGGGCAGACGACCACAGGTAGGCAAGCAAAATACCTCCAGAGTCCCCCCCCCGGGAGTGGGGTGAGAACACTATATGATGGACAGGAAATATTTTTCTTTTATATGTTGATAAATATTGAAGCTGTCGGAACACTCATGGCAGACGCAGACAAATGATTGACATAATTTCCAGGAGAAAGGAAGACTCTGGGTTGGAGAGGGCAGGGGTGAAGCGGAGGGAATGCTTGGAGGCGCCAGAATAAAGTTGATTCAGTGTAGGATGAATCGGATGAAGGGAAGCTTGGACAGAGTAAATCCTCCTCAGTTGGAAAGAGGAGACCCTTTTAGCACCGAGAAAGTATCTTGGGCAAAGACACCAAACCATGGTTATGCGAAATATTTCACAACACGACTTTTGAGGGAAACTATGGAAATTAAACTTCCTTTGCACTACAGATTTTTCTGGCATGGATTGAAGATCATAAGAAGGTGCTGCACCGTTGTATCAACAGGTTACCACAGTAAAAAAAAAAAACACCCAGTGTGGTCATTCCTGATCAACGGCACTAGTAGTTACTGCATGTATTATTGGATTCCAAACATACACGGTTTTGCTCTGAGGCATTAATAACAGGCACGGATCTACTTCGATTTTGACTGCACACCAAACCAAAGCCGGACGGCCATGCTTCTAAAAAAAAAAAAAAAAAAAAAAAGCCTTCATCATGAATACATGCATTGCATCAACTCTTGTGAGAAGATTCAAACAAGCTTCTGTCTGTTCAGTGGAGGACATCCGTCAATGTCAGCTATGATTAGGTCTTGAAAAATACTCATTTCTTAGGAAGACTTGGAATAACGTCCTTGCAGGTCCGACAGGACAAATGCCCCGTATGGCCAGCGTCAATTCTTATCAGCACCTCATCAAAAATGTAATGACCGCATGAATATTTACCAAGTTTAATTACTGCTCTCTATGGGGGTTTTTTTTTCCGGCCATGCCCCGCACTCTCTTTTCCTTTACAGAGGGCAGCCTCTCATCTAAGTGGCGGCTGAACGTGTCCTTCCACCTTGATGAATATTGCAGAAGTCCGAGGAGTGTGAACCACTGATGGAATCCACCTCAATCTGCAGGAGAATCGATGGCGTACACTCACATTTTCAAAGGCACTAATTGGCGGCAGTAAAATTCAGCAAGCTGCATAACTTACCCAGGAGAGAAATCGGGGCGTGAAGGAAGATCAGCTCATTTGTAGCAGACAAATTTTTAGAAAAAAAACAAAAAAAAAAACATGTCCTTCGAAAATCAGAAGGTTTGTAACAGATGCAGAGGAGACCAAGCCAAATTATTAATGTAGCCGGTTGTCAGTGCCAATGAGGTACAAGCCACTGAAGGAGGCTCGCTGCTGAAGAAACACCGAAAACCTTTTCACTGAGGAGCAGCTTTTTTTTTTTCTGGCAATACCTGACTCTCTTTGTCCCTTAGGTTTTCTCTACTGACAGGCATTTTTATTTGAAATAATGTAAGAAGAACAACATAAAAAAGCTCAAACACAACTGCTACGCAACCCGGCAGAATAAGAAGCTTCATGTGGAATACTCTCTCATCCATTACGATTCGACTCCAGTCAGACACTTTTGTTCCGAATACACAAACTCTTCGGTTACAGATGCTCGACAATACATTATGAAAAAAAAAAAAAAAAAAAAGAAGAAATGAATTGACATCAATCCACAATGATTTGTGACAAAAACTATCTGGAGAAGGCTCTAATGGAATCACAAGGTGAAACTGAACACAATAAGTAATATGAATCATAATGAGCAAGACAAACAATAGCGTAATGACATATCGTCAGCATTTACTCTTGTGCTTTGGTACGTACAGAGGTTAAAGTAGAGATTATGCTGCTATGCAAGTATTGAAATGGCATGTTAACATGGTGATGGGTAAATATTTTCCTTGGTTTGCCTATCATTGCAAACATTTTGGATTATGTAAGTACACAGAATCCTGAGATACTGTATCATACGGCTAATCCAGGTCTACAATTAAAATAAATACGTGTTTCTGAATGAAACAACAATTTCAAAGTTCGGAAACTCACGACAGCAGCAACCGTAAAGTTGGAGTCACAGACCCTTCATTCATTCGAGGACAAACACAAAGAGACAGTCACATAATCATATTGACACTGAGGGAAATTCAGTTACCAAATGAACCCACATATGCAGAGAAAGAACATGCAAACTCCCCCACAGAAATCCATCAACCCACGAATCTGCCGGGCGACTCTAATGCTCGGAGACAAGAGGCCTCGTTTTACTCTGGGTCATTCATCTCCTGACTGAACATTCTCCTCCTCCGTGTTGGAGAACAAGTCCTTAAAAAACCTGATTGGCTCTAACGTCCAAGCTTTGATGAACATTTAAAAAAAAAAAAAAAAAAAAGAAACAAAGCTTTACCCGCGATTCAAGTGAGCTGATTTGCCTGCTGACACAAACTGTGTTGACAGCCCAAAGAAAACATCTGGGAAGAACCAACCTTTGCTTCCTGCTTGATGCCATCTCCTGCGTTTGATCGCCAGACATGAAACAACACAAACACACTGAGCAGTAAAACAGGCACTTGAAAGGGACAATATTGTCAGAGACCCGGGGACATATTGAGTGGCAAGCTTTTTAGCTCTTGGAGTCCTTTGCTGTCTCGCTGGGCAGCGAGCTGATGTCTCCTCGCTTTGTCTCAGATGTGAAACTCCTGTGATTGTAAATAGCTGCGACCTTGAAAGTACACCTCAAGGAAACTGCCGGGTGATTGTTGCCTCAGTGTTCAGGAGAGGAAAAAAAATATATCATTGGAAAATATCACATTTCTAACGACAAAGAAAACATTCTGGATTCTTTGAGCTTTTTATATGAAAATATATACAAGGGATCTGCATCAAATTTAAATTCTACCATATCTACTACTATAGGCATTGTGGTGTCTGTATTGAAACACAATTGATATAAAAAAAATAAAAAAAAAGTACAATTCCATCAGGAAAAACTGTTTTAAACATTCTCCACATGATGAACAATGAATGGAAAGTATTCCCAACGCCAGTGTGACTATTCCACTAACGCCTCAATCCCGCACATACAGAAAGAAAAGAGGGGAAAAAAAGCTTGTAGTAGTAGTGTTTTATTCATCTTTATGTAAATCCAGTCATTTACGGTTGCCTTAACAAATCAGGAATCAAGTGTGTCAACATCTAGCAGAGAAGAAAGTGCATATGGGGATTACAAAAGAACAGAAACTGAACAGAAACAGGCCGGGGAAGAAACTCTTCATCGGTTTAAAGTCTACAAATCCTGACAAGGGTAAAATGAATGTGTTCTTAATTGTCTGAAATCTCTATATGCTGTGGAAAGTTTACAGTTCTACACAAACCCGAAGCCCGGTAAGCCATTGTTCAGATGTGAGTGACTGTGTGGAGGCTGAGCCCAGAGCTGGTTCACACCATAGAAAAGTACCCTGGTTATTTGCATCCTTAATGGTACACTACTGAATGTCTATAGAATAGATGAAAAATGAACAAGCTTTAACCAAACCGACTTCGACTCGTCCTGGATTCAGGCCTGAGCCCTTTTTTTTCTTCTTTGTTTCTTCTTTACTTTACATCCTACACCACTAAGAAAGATAAATTGCTCATGGCGTTGCTACATAGCTAATGTTACAAGTATATGCTTAAAAAAAAAAAAAAAAAAACAATATTAGGCTGAGAAAATCCCACACAGTATGTATTTATATAGATGTATATATCAGAGCAAACAACTGAAATATGGTTTTCAGATAAATTCAGAGAAGATAAATATTTCTTTATTAAAATCTGGTTTAATTCCAGGTTGCTTACAGGATGGCATTTATTCACCACATAAGGCTTACTGCTTCCTCTTACCAACCATCGAAGTGGCTGCAGTTATATTTGAAAAATATAACCCTGTTTTTTTTCTTTTTGGGGGGGGGGGGGGGGGGTGTTGGGGGGGAAAGGCAACTTCTATTTCAAGCACTCTTTTGTTTCATTCTGTAATGACTCAAGGTGATGCTCAGTCAACAGTAAATCTATGCATGGCAATTAAAGCAGCATTGATCTGAAGTCATGTGAATGTTAATTTCAACTTCTCCTCACAAGTGCTCCAGCTGGAAAAAAAAACAAAACCAAAAAAACCCTCAGGATCTCAATGTAAACATGCACTTTTCAAAAATGTAGTTAATGCCATTTTCCTGCCATTTATTGGGCAGAGGTTTTTTCTCCTGCTTCCAGCGTGAAGCATTTCTCCGTCTGACAAATGTTGTGCATATTAAGTCACTGCAGAGAGAGATCTGTCCGTCATGTTGACACCTCTGCAACAATCTCACTACTAATACACGTTCACAAATGCCTTTAACACTGTACTGAACACCCCACAGAGGAAAACAACGAGCCGAACGAACAGAATAAACATCACAAATTCCTCAAAATGCCTCAAGTGAGTTGTTCAGTTGTCTTCTGGAGATGATTCTGAGTCTCTGCTTGTGCGATATCTCACTTGAGTTCAGTTTGGAAGGTGTAAACACCTCAAAGTGTCCAGTTAAGGTTTTTTTTTTCTTCTTTCTTTTCTTTTTTTTTTCTCTTTATATCTCATTTCAACAAAAATATTTCTGGCCCAACCATCGCTGAAAGTCCTTGATTCAATGATGCACATCGTCAATACAGATTAAAGAAAAGCGAACACTCTCCTTTACCTCGCGATTATGCCGAGGGACTTGAAAGGTCAAAGTTGAAAACTCTTAGCTCAGGATTCTGGTCGGACGAAATGCACCATGTTGTTCAGTGGTATCGGACTTATTGCCAATGAAAATAACTACAATTCAGTTTTTGAACATAACCTTAAACTGGTAGGTGTACGACATCTCCCTCGATTATAAAATACTGTACTAAAATAGGAGATTTGTTTGAAATAAAACTTTTGATGGACCAGTTAGTTTTTTTTTTCTTTTTCTTTTTTGTCACATGCATGACTGAACAGCAAATTGAGAAGCAAGACATGATTGAGCTGCGTTTATTGTGTTTGTATAGAAAACAGGGGCGTCTGTGCAGCTATGTGTTGTGTGTGTGTGTGTGTGTGTGTGTGTGTGTGTGTGTGTGTGTGTGTGTGTGTGTGTGTGTGTGTGTGTGTGTGTGTGTGTGTGTGTGTGTGTGTGTGTGTGTGTGTGTGTTGTGTGCGTTGTGTGTGCGGTTTATCCAGCAGTAGCTACGAAGCGTTCGATGTGTTGGGGCTCCAGCCCATTTGATATGCTCTCTCCAGGGTTCTCTTGCAGTCCTGCATCACCGTGCTGAACACGATGTGAGGGTACTGGACCACCAGCCTCTCCACCGTCTCCTCGTTCACCTGGAAGGAACACAGAGAGACACAACCTTAACGCGGTCGTCACAATCAGAACACGTTAAGGACGCCAGAGGAGCAGCACGGATGTTAAAGGATGGACCCTCGTCAGACGATAGAGGAAACTCTTTTTCCTCGAAACTTATTATTCATGTTGTATTTTTTTCTTATTTTATTTATCTTTATTTTTTTTTCTCTCGTGCGGGGGTGGGGTGAAACTGTGGGAATAATAATCAAACTGAGCCCTGTACGCTTGTCAAAAATGTATATGAATCTGAATTGCTCGATAAAAAAATATCTTAAACAGAAAATAGAGGCAACTCTGACCCTTTCTTGTCGTGGACGTCCGTGTTTTTGGTTCCGTTTTTAGTCAATACCATTTCTAGATATCTGTAGGAGTCAAAGCATGTCAACTGTGTTAACTGAGGTCACGCGTGTCTGGACTCTTTGGTCTCCCTCACATTGAGCTGCATTTGTTTTTGTTCTATATGAAATGATTTGTTTCTACCTAAACACGATTTCAAAGAAAGCAAAGGATTTCAACAATTTCATTTCATTGGCATAAGCCACGCTGTTAGGAAGCTGCGAGTGTTCACATCATCCCATTCTCAAAAGAGTTTTTTTTTAATTGGTTGAAAACAATTGTATATTTCAAAAAAAAAAAAAAAAAAAAGTTAAACTTTCACTATGATGAAATAAAAACCTCAACATCCTCTCATAAAAAAAAAAGCAAAAGCATCAAGGACAAGGTTTGCCACAAGCCCAACAATAAACTGTGAAGCAAAGATGAGACTTTTCTTCTCTCTTCGTTTTGCTGTTTGATCACAGTAGAACGACCGTTCTTTTTTTTATACGGCGGGATAAAACTGTGGCTGGGCGCCAACATGGAGACACATTTCTACTCTCAGGTGATCAGTCCTCCCTTTCATCCTGTGAGATGAGACCCGTCTCCGTCAAACCATCTTCACCATGGACAGTAGATCGGCTGTCGGTTTCCTTAAACATTATATATGTGCTGAACCTTTGTATTTATTTCACACGGAGCAAATTGAAACTCCAGGTTTACCTGCATTCCCAGCATACAAATTAAGCGAGGTGAAGGAGCTTTGTGTCTGACAAGCCGCCAGAATATTTGAGGTCTGCAGAAATGGCGATCTCATTAAATTCAGGGCTTCAAAAACATGATTGTTTACTGCAGCTGTCCAGTACAGTCGGTAAATACCTTTGGATTAAATGAACCGTTGCCGCTGGATTTAAGAAATCATTTTATTTATGTTGCTGGTGTATTTTAAGTAATTTAAATTGAATTTAAATAATGTTGATTGGCTTGATATTTCCTGATTTATATTACCTTTCATCAAACGATAATAACAAACAACAATAGTATTAAGAGTTTATCATAGAATGATTGGATAATTCAATAATTCACATTTCCTGGATAATATAACGTTTTATTCAAGTAAATCAAAATATGTTAGATGGTCGACATCATCTTATGATGCTTAATTCAACCAAAAAACTGATGAATAATTTGCTTTTAAATATGTTATTGCTCAATTGAAAAATGAGGGACAAGGAATTCCTTTGAAATAATAAAAAAAAGTGTGTGTACATGTGCAATAACCACACATGCACAGAAGATTGGACTGTGAAGAGGGGTTTAGTGCTCGAGGACAGCTTAGCTCACCGGACTAATGAGGCCTTCATGTTCTCCGAGGACTAGAAAGACAAGCGCTTAATAGACACTCCGGCACTTCTTTGCCAGTCCTATGTGCTTGTCAAACCATCGGTGAGGGCCAAGAGTGAGAAAGTCTGAGAAACTGACAAAGAGCAGAGGCAAGAGTAACCCAGGAGACCTTGAAGGGGTTCGCCGCAACCCACCCAGAACCAACCCCCGCCCACCCACGAGCGTGACACTTTCCAGGGGAAATCATGTATAAACACTCACACACATGTCGAGGAGACAGTCATCCGTTTGTTGCCAAAGCAGCAACAACGTCGTTCACACTGTTCTCTGAGAACCTCGCGGCCCCCGAGGTTTCTCTCGTCTGGAGGAAAAGTCCTCCGCGAGGTTATGATCAGCTGTGGTTGCCATTCGGTCTAATCTTCAAAGGAGCGCGGTTTCCCTAAGTGGTGGAATGCAGCTTTTCTTTATCACATATTGAGAAAACAAATGGGGAGACAGATGCACAAAAAGACAAAGTTCCAGAAGAGAGAAAAAAAAATCCATCAGCGTCTGAGAAATGGACATGTGTGGACTGACCAACAATGTGTCTTGAGTAACAGAGAGGAAGATGGAATCTGCTCAGAACAAGTGAATCCAATAAGGGTAAAAGGCAGCAACTGCCTGTTAGTCTTCCCTTTGATTGCCAAGGGAGAAACGGCATGCCGGAGTTCAGCTACTTGATGCCAACACAAAGACTCTTTGAGGATGTCCATGAATCCGAAAAAAAAAAAAAAAGTGAAATCAAGAGCATAGGGTCAAAAAGTCCTTTGGTCTTTCATCCAATTTTTTTTTTTCCCCCCGTCTCTGATCAGAAAATGCAGCGAAACATTGCCAACAATACCTCGCTTCAGTTCTGTCTCCAGTCAATGCTGAGGAGACAACAGAGACAGGCTGAAGCCTTTTCTTTTCTTTTTCTTTTTTTTTAAAGTGAAATAATACTACGACACTTCAGCTCCTGGAAAGCTTCATTAAATATGCAGGAAAAAGTCAAAATGAGAAAATTCCAGCGAACTATTCAAGATTGATCGGTGACGCATTAGCATCGCAGAGGGATCATTAATAAGACAGTGTTGGAGGGTATTGCCTTTAAGAATTTACACTATTATGAGATCATATGAGTATTCCACCTGTTTTATTAAACAAAACACTGCATATCCGCACCGACTGAAAAGATCAGACTCCAGCGAGGCAGTGGTGCGGATACGAGCACGGGGGCCTGAAAGAAAATATAACAATCAAAGTCATTGTGCAACGTCTTTTTCTGCACAAGATTCTCCAGCTGGGTCAAATGTAAGCGGCAAAGTGGCTTTCGTTGCTGTAATAGCTGCGTTCACCATTCACCTGTTTTCAATCACATGCAGGCTTTAGGTGGAAACGAGTGTTAATCACGAGGTGCCACCGCCTGTCTGCAACACACAGTTTTTGGAGCTTTGTTGCAGATTTATTTTGTGTTTTCCACTTCATATTTAGGCTGCAGGATGTTTGATCTGTTGTTTGAAATCAGATAAACAAAACAAGATTCGCACATCTTTTTCATTCATTTGAGACTTGGCAGATATTTTTCAATTAAAATTGTTTAAACAGATGTAAACCTGAATTTAGCTAAATATATTTAGAAGCTTTAGGTTTTCTTTTTCAATTGTTATTCATATGAATTAAAAGTCAACGAGGAGCGGTGACCCTGATTTTAAGAATATTTTCCGGTACCCAAAAGCGTCCCTGTGACTGTGAGGGAATGGAAGAGTGGGCGATTTTCCGAGCCGGACTTGAACACAGCATTGCACGCAGACGAGCGTAATGACGTCAACAGTTACGGCTTCATACAACGGAGGCTACGGAAGCATGGCCGATTGAAAGCGCTCAAAAAGGACGGCTCCACTTTTCAAAATGCGACGCGGATTATCGAAGCAATATAAGTGACGCGAAGTGCAAGGCTAGCGGCGGGAGTACGTCTAATCTGAAGGAAGCTCCTGGTTCAGCGCAAGATGCTTCCCAAGGCTGGAAAGTGCACACAGACGCACCATAGACCTTACATCACAATGTTTCCAGTGGGGAAAGGAATAAGAGTACGTGAAGCGGGCTTTTAATTTGTGCAATATTAAGAAAAAAACACTCCATAGTTGTAGTTGAGGGTTTTCATGTTGAAGAAATTTGTGAAACACCCGTGATGTTACGAAACAAGCAGTCCGGTGTTGTTTTGATAAATTTGTTAAAGTTTACATCGTGACAAAAAGTGTTTAATTGAAAACTGTTGAGATAAAAAAAAAAAAGCTAAAAAGAAAGGGAAATAAAAGAAGAAAAAAAAATGAAACTGTTGAGATTTCTTTCTTTAAATATTTATTTAACTTTAAAACAAATTAACATTTATCACCGCATAAACACACACAAAAGTTCCGAAGATTGGCACCACTGAGTACCGGTTCTAATTCCTAGGTACCGGGTATCAGCGCCGTATCGGTTCAAACATGAAAGTTACCCGTCCTCACTTGGTTCAAATATAAACATGTAAGCAAAACATATTTTCCTCTAGTGATGGATTTGCGAAGCATTTTACACACAAATTATATCCTCAGAAATGTAAAAATGTAAAAAAAAACAAAAAACAAGTTCAACTTTGGCCTATAAAGTCTGCTTATTGAAGCCTGCGAGGCCACAAGATTAAAAATGTGTCCTTTGTTGGCCTTTTTAAAGGTCTCAGTCAGGTGACTCGGTGGCTTGATCAACGTTTTAAACCCTCAAACTACAGCTGTGCTTTACCAAAAAAAGAAGATGACCCATGATATTGTTCTTACAGTGGACCAAAGCAGGATTGGAGGCCCGGTTTAATCAAGGCCTCCAAACATTGCGACTCCAGTGACAAGTTCAATTTGTTTAGACATACGGCAGGCGCCTCATTAACAAAATAAATGACAATCCCACAACTGCCTTCATAACATATTATACCACATTCTTGAAAAGAGAATGAAACATCTCCCCAGCTCGTTAATCAGGGTTTAATTACAATTAAAACTGATCTAAAGAATAGACCCGTCAAACTGATGAGAGGCCGTAACATTCATTAATGCTAATTTAGTGCGGCTCCACTTGCTGAGCAAACATGGCAGACACAACACAGTGAACAATCAAAAAGCTGAATCATTCCCTAATTGCAGGGTTGTGGCTGAATGTTTGTGCTGCAACACGACGGCTTTGATGGAAATCACGAAGAGCGTTGCGCTGACCTGCGCTGCTCTTCATTATGACAACTCAGTGAAGAGAAAAAAATTAAGTGAGGTTTTTAGTTTTAGCGTATTTTATATTCTGAAGTATAATTACAGTCCCGTCCAACAAAAGATCATAATTCATATCTTTTACTATGGCGGCGATGCCGGTCAAATTGAAGAAACTATCAATCACATCTAACAGTGTATATATATAAGGTGTATATTGTAATAACAGAGCACAGAAATCCCTGGCACCTTGCTTGGGATCTATTTTAATTAAATGGCATCTTGAATGACAAACTGTACGCTTACGCTTATTTTAAGACAGCTCATTGAAGGTGGACTGAAAATCTTGTTGACAGAAAATCGGTTGACTGAGGCATTCATACGTCATAACTCTCTTCCACTGCGCCAGCCTGCCAGCGAGAGTAACTGTGCCACTTTGTGTGCTTGCAAAACAACAGCCTTTTGTAAAAGAAACCCACTTGTAGCAAGTTCCCAGAGTTCACAGCTACGGTATGTCTCTTTCCAGCTAGAATCGCGCCGTATGCCCTTTCCGTGGCTCTGCGCTATGTTGAATGAGATGTGATGACTTCACCCCACCTGCTTGGTATTTGCGGCTCGGGGCCGATGTTAGACATGAAGGTCAGAGCGAATACTGTAGCTGACTGGATAGTTGGGAGGGGACGCCTCCAGTTCCAGCCGAGCCACATGCCCGTTGAACCTGTGATTCAGCAGTTTTCCACATGGAATACAGTTTTGTTTGTTGGGGTTTTTCTTCTTTTTTTTTTTTTGACTGGGCAAAATGGTACTTAATGGCGAGTTGGGTAACTTAAGCTTGAAGAGGCCATCAGAAAACATCGTGGCAGGGATATTGCTTTAGACATACCGGGAACTTTTTTTTCTTTTCTTAAAAGCCATACAGTGGTGATCTAGTGTGCTGTACTGTACAAACCTTCCTTCAAACCTGCTGCCAAGTCTGTAGGAGAGCCATATGATCGAGCAAATCGCTACTCACTGATGATTCTAATCTCCGAGAAGCATCTGGGAGAGCAGCCATGGCTATCTGGACTGAGGCCTATACTTATGATATTTTCCCCCATTTTAACTTCAAAGATGCGGCCCTCTAGATCTGAGTGTGGTGTAATTCATCCTGACGGGTAATGCGCTGTTGTCAGGGTTTACAAGAGGGTGAAGGAGAGACGAGGGGAAAACAAAAAGATGTACGTCTGATATGTTGTTTGGCAAAAAAAAAAGAAGCACCTTTTATGTTGGACAATAAACGAGAGCCCGTTTCTACAGTTGTGTGTGTCTGAGCGCTCGCCGACGGCTGCTCCTCAACTTTTACGTGAGACAGCTGAAGGTAAGTGACAGTAAGTTGCTGAGCTGACCTCTGCTCTCTTGTGGAGTGCTCATATGTGCACTTTTCCTCAATACCGAGTCCCCCCCCCCTCCCTTTCTTTCTACGACTAATCCACCGATGCAAATGCACTCTATCACCACGTAAAATATACATTTACTGCAAACACCGGGCCTTCTCCTGGTAAGCAGCACAGTAAAACACCTCGTAAAGATGACTAATGTCGCAGCGGTTCACATTCTCAGCTGGGAAAAAGAAGAACCGGGCTGTAAATCGATAATCAGATACACAAACATGAAGATGCATGTCGTATTAGGCCGCCATGGTGAGCGCACCCTCTCCGTGCAGCGAGCAATCAGGCAAAGAAAATAGAAGAAATAGGAAGAGAGAAAATTGAGGCAATGTAAAACTCAAAAGAAATAAATAAATAAAAGTAACAACATATCGTTGCTACATCAAAATCCACTGTATTGGATTGTTTAGAACAAACCGTGACTCCGGAAAAGAAATGAAGCACTGACTGTTGATATTGAAAGTAATTTCAATAAATGCGCAGTAAGATTCCAGAAAACAAAGACATGATCCACAATACTTCCTGTATAGCAATTTTATGTCTTCTTCCAATAATATTGCCCGACTGTGCTTTCATTAAATTCAATGCAGGTCTGTCTTGTTTCCCTATTTATTTATTTCTTTTTTTTTATTTCCCTTCCTTCCCATTTTCTTTGGCCATGTGGCAGCCATTGCTGGTCCCAGGCCCATAAAGAGAGACAAATACCCCCGTTCCCTGTCTCCTCCCATGTAGACAGTGTATCAGTCAACCAGTAAATACATTTGGGGTAAATGTTTAAAAAGCCTGTTTAGGCAGCAGAAGAATGCAGTGCATCAGGTCTTAGTAAAAACACAGCTTAAAGGGGTCTGAATTTAAACAAGCAAGATTTATAGCCTTCTTTAAACTGCTCAGAGGAAAAGCCCCAGTTGTAAAGTTTCTCAACGAGTAACTGGACAACTGAAAGATAGCTTAACATCTTAGATAAGAGCAGGAAGGAGGGAGAGCGAGGTGAATGAAAGAGAGGACGAACCATACAGGGGGTTTCAGGAGTACTGATACAGAAAAGAAGTCCCCCCACCAAACTTATTCTGAGGGATTCAATATTTCTAAATGAACTATTGATGGATTGCCTTGGAAGCTTAAGGAATAGACTGCGTTTCGCTGAGGAAAGCCTGAGCTCAAACATTTTGATTTTGTCTCAGAAAGCCAAGCAGCCCTCAGAAACCTGCAGTGCAAAGCTCTCAATGTGCTTTTAAAAACCAGGTCAGGCATCGCTTGCGACAACTAAGGTCTGGTCCTCCTCATTTCTGCACTATATCAGACGGCAGCAGAACTGAAAAGCAGGGTGTCAGAATACACACACACACACACACACACACACACACACACACACACACACACACACACACACACACACACACACACACACACACACACACACACACACACACACACACACACACACACACACACACACACACACACACACACACACACACACACACACACACACACACACACACACACACACACACACTGAACAGGGTCAGAGAAAGAGGTTCTGGGGGCCAGGTTTGTAAACCCCACACTCCATCACACGTGACAAAGGTAACCAAAGGAATGTGTACCAGGCTCAGCCCAATCCCTCTTTCTACATGGGCCTTCTTATCTCTGCAGACTGGAGGAAAACATACAATAACTCAAGTTGCTTTCCATAATTTATTAGCTCGTCTCCTCAAAAAAAATAAGGCGAAACACAATCACAGCAAAATTGAAAGTAAGTTTAAAGCCTGAGCTGGTGTGTTTACATATCGAACAAGCCAGTGTGAGAGGGACATTTAATGTGCTGCACTGTTTGAATTGAAATAAAGAATACAAGTAAAACCTTAGCATAAACAAAGTACAATTATTTGTGAAAACCAAAAGTCACCAGTCTCTGGAGACAGCCAATTTATGTCTTCAGTAAATTACAGCAAGATAATTGTGTCTGTTTGAGTTTTTTGTTTTTTTGTTTTTTTTAACGATATGAAATGATCCATTGCAATGAAGGATGAAGAAGTGTGAAGAACAGGCTATAGCGTACCAACTAGATGTCAGATTCATTTCAGTCAAGTTCCAAATTATCCATCCAAGTTGGATCACACAGCCCGTCATTTGTAGCATAACTACTTTTTGTGAACAAAATGACATTAGAATCACTTGTTTTTGGTTTTGAAGATAATCATTGAAGCATTGAATATTTGACATAGCACTTTTAAAAAAAAAAAAAAAGATTGTTCATACTAGTTAAATAAATAAATAAATAAATAAGGGTACCCCCACGGAAAAAAACCCTAAAATTGGCATTTCTTTAATCATTGATTTATGCATAAAGAGTTGGATTTTTTTTTTTTCCATGACTAAGGTAAGAATTATATACTATTAGAAGATTATAGACAATTCGGACAGAAACAGAGATATGGTGGTAAACTGACCAACAGAAAAAGAGAGCCAGCGTTCAGTTCCTACCCGGACTGGTGGAGGTCATATATTGTTCTCACTGGAAATACAATATAATATTCTGTTCACAAGTTCGATGCTCTGTGTAAAGTAACACTGCCTATGAATGGTAAAAGCATTCGGCTGTAAGGTGGAAACGCACATACACACTCCCCACCACAAACCATCAATACAAATTCCAGAGCGGCTTAGAGAAGGTCAGAAACGAGCAAAAATTCCTCAAAGTTAATCACAACAGAGCGACTTTGTTTAATTGTTTTTTTCCTTGTCTCTCGTGACTACTTTTTTTCTACAGGTTGAATAAATAATTCAATAGCAAGGACAGTTCGACCCAACGTCATGGCATGAAATTCATTGTGATTTTTATCGTAAAGAGAGCATGGATGAAAAAATGTGAAGCGTCCCAAGTCACAAGCAAATCATTGAACAACATGCAGTGATCTCATCTGAAAGCCCATAAAGTGTGGTCACCACTTGCTGCAGAGTCATTATTCTGAATTATAGGTTAATTCTGAAAAATTAAATGAGAGCACAGCAATTAAAGTCAAGTTTTTTTTTGTATTTAAGAGCTCAACAAAGGAGCAGTAAAAAGCCCCTGTCTCTACACAGAAATCAGCATTATGTTCTATTCAGCAAAAGCGCTGTTCATGACAGCATGATAAATATGTATTGTTATTATCAGAAGTTTTGCTTCAGGATTTCATTTTTTTCCTAAACGATAAACTGATTTGCAGTCAGACTTGTAAAATGTTAGTTATTGGCCAAAAATATATAGAGATTGGCAGGTCTGAATGTACGGGCCAAACAGAGTCCTTTCCATTGCCTGTCCATGACTCCATGAGATTATATTGACCTCGGTTGTGGCGAGTAAACAGCACTGGATGAAGGAGGAGGAGAAAAGGGGGGAAAACAGAGAAAGGGGGCCACTCGAATGAACTAATTGAATAAGCAAACGATGTGAGCGGCATCCAAAATTCAAACAACCTTGGCTGTCCTTACTCCAAGAAGAAAGACAAGAAGGAGGAAACAAAATACTAAAAAAAAAAAAAAGGCAAGAGGAGTAAGAATAAAGTGTGGAAGAGGTGGAAGGAAGGCTGAGGAATGCATGAGTGTGTATGTGAGCCAGGTGGGTCAGGTGTGTGTTTCTGGTTGGGTTTTTTTTGATTTTTTTTTTTGTTGAAGGTCAATTCTGAAATTCCCTTCAGATACTCAGTGAACTCGGTCGGTGTCTCACTTTATTTCACCCGCTCTCCTTCACTGTCCCTTGCTCCTGCCCTTTAGAAACAAGATGAAGGGATGATCAGGAGGCGGCTTCAGTTAAGACCGCCAATCAATACAGCTCTTCTCTGTGGGATGAGACTCTAAGATTACACTGAAAATCACAAATGGCAAATGACTCTTTCAGACTACTTTGGCGACTTTTAACATTCGAGTCTGACCAAAGCCTGGAAAATAGAAACCAGAGAGCCTGCCTATCTCATGCTTGATGCTGCCCGAGCAGTAGCTTTTTCCTAATTCCCCCTCGCATTAGGAGCCTTTAAACTTAGGATCCCCGCCGTTCACAATAACAACACTCATCAAAGAAAGTTTTGCCTAACTCCAAACTCTCATTTCCTAAACGAGAGTTAAAATGCCTCCTAACTCTTCACCATACTTCATCTTTGTTTTCCTCACTCCAAACCTCCAGGCCCCGAACAATTAGGCCCTTGTTTATGTCTGCAAATTGCTGTGCCGTGCCTATCTGTGTATAGTCCCTGGCAGCTGGATGCACCAGTGGAACGACCATATTGATTGGGATGTCTGTTCTTTTAACAAGGTCTGTCTGGTTGCTCTATCTGGGGGTGCAGCAGTGCTCATACCTGTTCCCCGAACGGCGCTCCACCTCACTTCAGGTAATGGGAGCACACTTCAAAACTGCTTACACAAAACACTTCTGGGGGGGGGGGGGGGGGGGTGATTTGTATAGAAAATACCCAGAATCGTCTGTTTCTTGTTTAATCTAATTTTGCTTTTATTTCCATTTGCTTTCTGTCATCCATTAAATACCCCCCCCCCCCCCCCTTCATGTTGAACCCCATATTCTTTTTTGTATCCTGGATTCTCTTCCCTCCTCTCGTCATTACTATGATAACTCTTACTTTCCCCACCAGCCATCCCTGAAGAGGCCAGTGGCAGTCGGTGTCATTATTTTCCTAGTCCAGCTCCATGCTGACTTTGTGAGTTTGCTCCTGTCTCTGTTTCACAACCCGGACTGCCCGTTTGTTTTCGCTCTAATGAAGTAGTGGAAAAGTAGCCGGGGAAGTGAGATGGGGAAGCGAGTGGGGTGGCGGCAAAAAGAGATGAGGGGGAAATAAGGCGAGGAAAAAGACAAAGGAAGAAGGAATAGACAGGAGGAGCGAGAGGCTATAAGAGGGAAAAATAGGCACATTTGAGCAAGCTGTGAAAACGTTTCTAAAGGAAAACATTCCACTGAGACTGAATAATATCTAAATCCCCAAAGTGATGCATCACGGGAGAATGGAGGCTTCAAACGCACAGAGTCCAGAAAGGCCCATTATGGACAAAAGCAACTTAACACGTATAAGAGACATATGAAAACAGTGTCAAGATAAGGAGTGCAATGAGTAACAGTTTGGTAGAGAGTGAAGCGGGAGAGCCTGTCTCTCCACAAATCAGCGAAGCTCGCTGCTGGATCTCTGCCCCAGGGAGGGAAACTTGTTTGTGGTGAGCAAAAAAAAAAGTGTTGAATCTTACTGCATTAGCATTTGGTATGTTTGCATGAGTTTGGCATATTAATGTGTGTTTGTGTCTCCGGGTTTGCCCAGTTCAACGAGCACGATGTTTTTACAACGTTGTTTAAATTTTTTAGATGAAAACCACCTCTGAGGCCGGGGTACTAAATTTTACAAGGCAAAGGCATCGCCTGGATTGATACACCACGTTAGATTGTGTTTGTGAGAGCGCAGAGAGACCTATTCCTCCTACAGAGAAGGCCTAACATTTTAACTATAAACTGTGGGTAGTCAGGCTTTTCCACGGCATACGCGCTAAAAGATGCAGCAAAGATTAGACATTTTTTCACAGCATTGAGGCAGTTCTTCCGCACCAGTTTGAATCCTTCAAAAGACCGGCACAGCACTCGCTAAAAGGAGACAAAATGAATTGATTTGATTATTTTTGAGCGAGTGTGGATCAATCGCATTCTTTCCCTTCGTCACAACAAGGTCATTTGGCCCTGAGGGCAAGACGGGTGTAATCATTTGAGGCAGCCGGAGCATGCCATTTACCCAAGCCTTGAGGGGGGTGGTTCTGATTTCAATGCACCATTATGAGCTGTGTTAACGGCAAATAACATAAATTCCTCCCAAAGAACACACACACTGTTGCACACAGACACGTCGCGTCCATGAGCATATGTATAAACACACAGAGACACAAAGGAAATCCTTCAGACTGACATGTAAGAAGGAAGAAGAAGAAGAAAAAAAAAAAAAAAGAAGTCAGTGGGGCAGATGTATGAATGCGATTCTATTCAGATGGTTAATGGCTCAGTTACTGAAAATAGAGTCTAAATCAGAAAATTTAATCAAATCGATTTGACTCACATCTGGGCTTTTGCTTGGTCTGTGTTCGCACAGTTTAAAAAAAAAAAAAAAAAAAAAAGTCTTTGAACCAGCCTAAATAACAGCGGACACACAATTCAGGCTGCCCGTCTTCAAAATGTATATAGTACGGAAGCACGTTTGTATAAACTGTGACGAAGGAAATCGATCCTTCACACTGCTCCACATGAGGAGAGCCAGCTGGATCGTGTTAACAGATCTTAAATGAATTCTACACTTTCTAAGTCCTGTGACATTCTGGGAGGCTGTTACATTAAAATTCCCGGGGTTTTGACAATTCCAAACAAATTGACACGGGCCGGGCGGCGCTGCCGGGGCGATGAGCTGACTGGTTTGTCCGCACCGCGCGTCAAGGTTATCACGGGACTGAGTTTGTGTAAGACTGAAAGGGCCCACTCTGAAACCGAACACCATCAGCTAGTGTGGAAACTTTCGGGACACAGAGAGAGAGAGAGAAAAAGCCAAGGTAGAGAAATATAGGATGGAAATTGTGTTTATTTTAAATAGCCAAATGTCAATGTGAAGGTACGTGCACATGTGAAGGACAGAGAGACAGATATACTGTACATGAGCTCGTAGGACAACCACAACAGGAGTTCTACATTTTGACTGAGCCGTTTTTTTTCCCTCCCAAATAGCATTCACACGGAATTCCCGCAGAAAACACACATCTGCAGCTGCAACTTTGCAGAGACCCTTGTAAGGGAAATATTAACTGTTGGATATTTACAATATGTCAACAACACTGTCAACACAGCTCCCAGAAAGAATAACTAAAGGCAGGAGCAGACCGCTCAGTGTATGTGTATGTAACAATTTACTTTTTGCAATGCAAACGTTCACGGTAGGTAGGCAGAGTAAAATCATTTCAGGATGAGGCCACTGGCAATGACCCCCTCAGCTACAGCAACGACACCCTAAACAGAAGTAGGTTGATGGATAAATATTGAGATACTTCCCCAAGTGTGTAAGTCCTGTGCTCAGGCAAGGAACATTTAGTTGATATAGTTAAGGGCGACGCCAAGAGAGTTAGAGCTGCCGAATCTATCAAGCACAATTGCATTAAAATACCTTCAAAATCTGACCAAGGACACAGTCTTCAGTAACCGTTCTGCCTTGAATACTATTGGAGAATGTCATTTTTCAATATAGTCGTTCAACAATCAAGAAGTACACAGCAGAGCTGTGGACCCTGTATGCTGGCCATGCATCCTATCTACAGAGGTTTGAAGTCCGATTTTACTATCTTTTTAGAGCTTCGAAAAGAACGAAGACAGGTCCTGCTAACATGACGACAAACACAACATGTTTTTGACAGGTAATTTCAAGCTTTGCAGATTCCCTTATTCAGAACTTGGGATGGAGAAATATCAACACAGTTGTTTGACCCTGTTTGTCCAGAGACAGGTGAAAACTGACAGGTAAACAGTAAATTACGTATTGGTGCCTTATCTTCACATAGCTCTCCAAGTAAACATGCAAAACAAACAAAACAATTAACCAACACTGTTAGACGCACAAAGTCGCTTGTCAGTTGCATTTTTTTTTTTTGCATAAAGCACAAGAAAAGCTTCTTGCATATTCTCTAAAATAGCAAAGCTGAACCTTTGTAGGAGTGTTTGACTGACATGGTCTTAGTCAGACATGTTTTTTTCTTACTTTCTCTTTTTTTTTTTTGGGTCTTAAAGTTAATTTCATAAGTGACATGTTTTAAAGGTTATTGTAAGAAAAACATGGATTTACAGTGACTGGCAGAGCAGCAGCACAAGTAAACACCAAATCATTTATTTATTTATTTATTTTTTCCTGCCGCGCTCAGCTCTGTACGTGAAGACATCATGAGCAGACACAGAGACCGAGCACGCACAGCTGCTCTGCTAACTGGGCTGTTTTCGCGGTCAGTCTGTCCCTGGCTCAGCCAGCACACCTTCCTCAAAGCCTTTTTGTTTATTGCTCCACTGAGTTCAGATCAGTAGCCGAATAAAGACGTTTGTCTTTCATCTGTCAAAAGCCCCACGAAACCAAACGACTGGCTATAAGCTAGCTGAGTAGCATTGACTGTAAATTTGAGTATTGGGTAAAGCAGAAGTGGTGACAGCCGCAGGAAGTTCAATAATCATAGTTTTTGGGCGAGCCCAGGATTGAATGTGAGTCTTATTTTTATTGTCAAAAGCTAAATGTAGGATTTAGGACTTAGATTGAAAGAAATGTGTGCACTGAGGAAGTTTAAGGAGGCTTCACATTTCAAAATGCACCAACAAGAACTTATCAATGAAATTTATGATTCAGCATGAAGAAGGAATGTGACGGCTGAAGGAAAAAATGCAACCCAAATAAATTGCACAAGACTTGAAACTGAACTGTGGAGACTAGTTTGATATTGAACACGCGATGCAACTTTAGTTTTGCAAATCGCAAATGAAGCTCAACGCAAATGGCTAAAAGCTGGAATTTCCGATTTCTAAAACAATAAAGACTCAAAGCACCGGTTGTGGTTAAACAGATTCTCAAAGTACTAAGAATTGTTGATTTGATCTAACTTGTTTTTTTTTTTTTAGGGGGGAAATGGAAAACTCCTGATATTCTTTAGCAAGGAGCTTTGCCGGGCAAAGGGCTTGAACCAACACAGCAAAGAAATCACAAGCTCAACTCAGACAGCCGTCAACAATGTCCCAGTCAAAGTGACCTTCATAAAGACGTTAAACGGCGCTTCACGATCCACGTGGTTCGGCCAGAAGTGTTGGTTACAATAAATGTGGGCATGTAAAATAAATTCTGATTAAATGTCAAACAGTAAAACTGAAGCATGGAGTTAGATGAGGCGCCTGAAGACTGCGGAGATGAGCGCAGGAGGGGTGCGAGGCTTGAGGGATTGAGAACAGAGACGAGAGTAGGAGGTGAGGAAACAAGCGAGAGCATGGTCACCCCTGTCCCCGGGCCGACTTGTAGATAACCACAATTCCCCTGGTCTGACTCTGCCTCCCACCTTTTTACCTCTTTAACACGGTCTACAGCTCTTATTTTCTTTTTGACCTCGGTAATAACAGCCTTTTTCTCTATATTTGTTTCCCTTTGAGCGAACTTTGTATTACCCCCATTCTTCTCTCCAAAACCTGACCATACCTCCTGTAACTCCCTCTCTCTCCTAACATAATCACAAACAGCAACATCAGGGACCGAGAAAAAAAAGCGGGCGCCGAAGGCCGGTGTTCTTCCCACACAGACCTGACCGATCCTCAACAGCACTCCAGGCTCATTTGCGAAGCTCAACACAATTTTAGCAGGCCAAAGACAGTAGACTGAACGAAAACGGGTGAAAGAAGCAAGTATACAGTGAATTAACTCTGTGATTAAGAGCTGGCAAAGTACCCAACCTTGCAAACTGTCAAACTCTTGTCTCTGCTCAATTCACACCCCATTAAAACTCTAATAGTACCAATTACTACATTATTTAGCTGTGTCATCCACAAATTCTCTCCTCAGAGCAGAGGGAGAGTAATCATTAAACTTCCAGCTAAACAACCAAATCATATGTATGAGTCACACATGTGAAGAGAGAGGGAGAGATAAATAAGAGCGGAAGGACGGGGGAATGTGTGTACTGGGAGGGCCCGGGTGCATAATGTATGAAAAATTCCACAGCGCGTTTTTACTGGCGAGGCTGCAGGGTATCGATTGTTGGGTCACTCTGTCAGTGAGCAAGAATGAAACTAAATGAAAATGGGGTCTAAGTGATCACCTGCTATGTAATGCAGTTACTCTTTATTACTTGTGGATAAATATGATAGACACACATTCATGACTGCAATAATGAGAACCGAGTACACTGCTTCATCACTGAGACCTTACATATAGGGTCACCCTCAAATCCTCATATATTTTAATTTTATTGCAGTCTAAATAGATAAATATGATACACTGATGTTCTTGTAGCACTTAACGATCTCAGAGTATTCATTTTTACCGGAGAAATCCATAGGGTCAACCTTAGGGGGCGTGACATGAAGATATTGCTGATTTTATAATGACGAAATAAAAATGATGAGTTTCCAACCTGCAGCATAGCCTCGACTATAAGTCAAAGTCTCTCCTCCCTCTTCCTCCTCTTCCCTGCCAACTTCTCCTCGCACGTTTTATTACACAACAGGGGGTTTTAAATTTGTTCAGCCCAAAACCTAAAGGTAAAATTTACCCCGAACCTAAAACGATCAGGATGCTCATTAAAACACATTATAACACACTATATCTAAGGCCAACGGTGTTGGCATTATGGGATGTGTTGTGTCTTTGCCTGCAATTGAAGACACGAGGTTTTACAATGTAAGTACAGACTAAAGTTTCTAGGTTAAGCCAGCTGTTCACTTCGCCTTCCTTGTCTGCCCTCATCCCTCTCATACCAGACTAAGTGGATGCATCTGTGCTGCGAAAGCTCCACTGAACCAATTGGAGAGGTGGGAGGAGTAGTTACCATGGCAGTACAACCAAACGAGCTTCTATCAGGTAAGGGATTGGATGGGTAAGAGCCCAGATGGGGGTGTGAGGGTAAACAAAAATGCCCACACATCTGGAGGCATCTCAGAGTCAGGTTGTTATTACTCTATGTACTGGACAGAGAGATTTCTTTCTTTTCTTTCTTATTTTTTCCTTTCAAATCTCTATGAGTCTGATCATTTTTATGTGCTTTAGGCTAATACATGCGCATTAAAAAGTTGATGGTTTTTCCTCAGTTGTTTTTACAGTCCTAACATGAACTGGAAGGTTTAAAGTATTTCCAAAAAATAAAAAAATTATTATTATGGCCTCCAGTTATATAAATATTTAAAATAATTGCAATGTGATGTATAATATGTTTAGAAACTATGTTTTTGCTTTTCATGGCTAAAATGTTTACAGATTTAAGTTTCATTGCAATAATTCTAATTCTATGGTATTTTAAATCATTATAGGAAGAATAACACATCAACCGCATTTATTATTTTGTACATTTTCCATTTTATGCAGGACTCGGCAAAGCACTTTCTATAAGCCAACTAGATGGATAGTCCAGGTACAGTTTGAAGCTCACATGAGGGATCGTCACTGTTTTGTGGAGAAATGGGTCCACAGTTAGGACCCACAGAATAAACAACAATTTCTGAAAACACCTAAACCTGAAGGAGGTCAGAAAGACCAGAAGCATGAACAAGGCCCTGACTTCCATTGTCTGTTACACTCTGGAGTTTTTTGCTGAATTGCCTCCTATGATCACACTTCATTAAATTACATAATTTAAGGCACATATGGCCTTAGCTGTTGTACAAAAGCACAACAATAGACGGGCAACAGAACAAAAGAAATCAAGACATGTTAGAGCCACAGAAACATGACGTGCAACCCTCCAAACTGCCAGCGTTGCTTCCTCAGGACTTTGTCCTTGATCTAAAAAGCTCAAGCTGAATGTGTGGCTTGTGCGGATATGTTTGAAAAAGGTTATTTCTCATGTGTATTTCCAGTGTGGTGGGAAAGCTGGGAGTGCACATCAGTGCACAAGCCAGAGTTAAATAAGGTGAAGTTGTTACGTTTTGTCTCACAGTTTTCGATCAAATATCAGTGTAAAATTTGGGTTTTATTTCCACAACTAATTGTATGACTATAATTGTGTATGTATAGTAATTTTTCAGAACAAGCACATTTTTTGTTAATTAGAAATATAATCATTCCTATTTCTTATGCAATAAGACACCAGTTTACTGACATCCACACACACTGAAGTTAAAACATCTATTAGCCACCACCCATAATAAAAGATGGCTTTAACTGAAAACCGCAAGTGTCCACTAGAAACCCATTCTAAGCATTCAAGGCCAAAGTAGCATTACTGAAGCTATTTGACTTACCATTGATTGTTTTAATATACAAAATGTTTGTAAATTTCAAAAACATCCAAAATAAAACAAAACAAAAAAAAAAAACATCTTGTCCTGCACAACTTCTCTGAATACTTTGCAATACGTATCATGGAAACCAAATCTGCTGTGTCGGAAAACATATTCAGAAGGATATTTTTGAGCAAGCGTCACACATAACTGTACCACAGAGTGCATACTGACAGGAAACCAGACACCAGCAGACATTATGGGCTGAGCCTTGTTACCTTGTCACATCTCATGAGGCCCAGGTAGCGGAGGGACTTGCTGCTCTGAGCAATCTGTGTGGCTCCCTGGTCTGTGATGTCTTTACACCAGCCGGCATCCACGGTCTCTATGGTACTGCTGTACTGGCCTATGGCTATCAGAGCTGTGTACAGAAGACAGAGAGGGGGGGGGGGGGGGGGGGGGGTAAGGAGAGAGGGGTGTGGTGGGGGAGAAAAGACAGGGAGAGAAACAGGAAAAGGTGTTAGTCTGACAACCTTTTTCATGCAAATGTGACAGCAGCGTCCTCCCATCGAGACGCACAGAAATTTGAGATGAAACCAGGGCAAAGTCATCTGGCCAGCTGTGACATATTATTCCAATGTTTATACAACACCTTGGAAATGCACCCTCTCACACACACACACACAGATGCATACCCCCCCTTCCTTGTTCCAACAGTTGCAGGACTCATCCATTAGAACGTTGGCATGACTCGCAGCACTGAAAGGCAACGACACTGTGCCAGGGTAAAGTGTGAGTCCATGCCAGTCTATGATTTAATTTTGCTTGTGCATGTATGTGTAAGCGTGTGCGCATACAAGTCTGTATGGTTACTCCTGCCAAGGCGGAAACAAAGTGCCAGGGGTAAAGAGTATCCACCAAAACAAATATCTGTCAGTGTCTGGGGACTTTGTGAATCTCCGGGGCATGCGCACGTACACAGCTATATTCACACAAGCACAGATAAACACAGAGGGTACCACACAAGTGTTGTAGTTTTGATGTCTTAACAGACTAATTGAATCGTACAGCTGACAAACGATGAGATCCTAACACATCGCATAGGCACACAAACTAAGGCAGACACGCAACAATCTTCCTCATCAATCTTTGACCTGTCAATCGGAGGGTAGATGGAGGAGGCCTGTGCTCCACCAGTCGATTGATAGCGCTAGTCGGTGATCGATTGGCAGGCCTGGGCTTTGTTCTCCACTCGCACAACCATCGCTAATGAGAATGGCAAGGTAGGAGGAGGAGTGAAGGATGAGAGGAAGATGAAAGGAGGAGGGGAAAGAAAGAGAAAGCCTTTGACAGCACCTTCAAATACTTACTTAGCCCTGATGTTGTTTTCTCACTAGCAGAAATCTATTTCACTTCAAACCTTATTTGGTTCCTACAAACAAGCTTGTGACATCTCCAATTCAGGAAGAAGGGAGAAATTAATCTACTTAAACTTGTTTTCACGGGGAGTCTCTTCTTCACTTTTATGACCAGCCGCTGCACATATTACAGTATTAAATAACATGCAGTCAGCACATCATCGATGAAACAGCATATTGGGATTGACTTAGCCTGTGTGTGTGTGTGTGTGTGTGTGTGTGTGTGTGTGTGTGTGTGTGTGTGTGTGTGTGTGTGTGTGTGTGTGTGTGTGTGTGTGGTGGGAGCTTGTTCCCACAGGAGAAGGGAAATGAGTAATCTTATGCTTTTTTTCTGCATATATTTAACATCTTTCGTCCTGCTGGGGCTGTGTAATGTACAGGTTTCACACACACACACACACACACACACACACACACACACACACACACACACACACACACACACACACACACACACACACACACACACACACACACACACACACACACACACACACACACACACACACACACACACACACACACACACACACACACACACACACACGACTGGACTTGTGTACAGTATGCAACATATGTAATATATAGCTTTGGGCACTTGGATTGCACCACATGTGGTTTCTTTTGTGCTCCAGTATGCTCTTGGATGCCATGCATAATGGCACATTATAGCTAAACAGGCAGTAACGGAGCTTTGAAGCTGCAGTATGTTTCATGTCAAACAGCACCACGGGGAAGAAGCTCCAGCCGGCCATATGGGTAAAAAGAACATGAAGCCACCACATATTTTTTGACTAATGGTGACCTGTTAAAGCATTCCTAAAAATGTTGTTTTGGCATTATTCTGCATGCCCGGGTATGTTCAAGACGAGAAAAAACGTCATGCGAGCAAACGGCTCCTCATCCTTTCCCCCCCCCTGTCATGTTCAATCACATGTTCCCAGACTTGATTACCTGGATTCAGATCTTTCGTCTTATGCTAAGATGCACATATTGCTGCTGTTAAAAATTCCCCTCCAGAGAGACCAAGAGGTTGCGTGGGAAAATGGAGATCAAATAGAAAGGTAGAGCTTCCTACTTGAACAAATCAAAGAGTAGTCTATCTCACTTCTTTGGCAATCTCGCATCGCTGCTTCTTCCCCTTCAACTTTGCTTCTGTCAGCCCGACAAAGTGGGATGATAGAAGCAGACAGGTGCCTAAAATTGTGAATGTTCAAGAAGAACAAGTGAATACATTTCCCATGCATTTCCTGATTACCGTGCCGCATTCACCTAAGCACACACACCACCTGCCTAAACTGAATTACAACGCAAGTGTCGACAGGCTTCGGGCTTTAGAAAGAAAACATATGGCAATTTGAGATAGCTGCCAGGAGAAAGAGAGGAGCAAATAACGCTAAACGCCATTTCGTTAAGCTCCGAGGTAGGTAAACTGGAGCGTCAGATAACGACTTTGTCAGTATGAGCCAAGTGTTGGGCTATTTAGAGTTGTTTAGTACTTTATCAACAGGTTCATCTGGTCACCATTACAGTATAATATTGCTGTGTGTGCTCCACTTCCTTTGATCCGCTCTCAGGAGGCACTGCATTTCAGCTACTCCTGCTGGAAAATGGAAATCGTTGGTTACTTTTGCAAAGGCTAAAAGCTTTCAGTGAAACCTTTTTGACTATTGAACAGGTTTGATCACTTTGTCAACAACAGAGAGTGCAATCAGAGCTGCATAGCAGCATTTGACGGCGGAGAAGCTCACACAGACAAAAAAAAAAAAGAAACATAGAAAGTTATCTGCTGACAACACAATTAATATATTATTATTTATACCCAAATTAACAGTTTTCGCTGTATCTCACAGAACAGCGTAAACATTAATTTTTTTTCCATTCACACACAGATGTGGATATTCATACCACACACAGCCAAATAAATTTGTTTTCACTGTAACGAAGTAAAACCGGCTGACAGGTCATGATATATGAAGTGAAAAAAATGTTCCTTATTCTACTGAAGTGTCTCAGATGTAATCACTCTAATCAGACACTAACAGGCAATATAGAGTGTCTCTTGATACCTAAAACAATGTGCAAAAAAGTGTTTGTTTAGAAGGTCTATGGACACTTCTAAACAATTTATATATGTTCATATGAAACTCTAAACCACTGAAGTTACGCTCACTCATTGTCGCTCAGTGAGCTCAGTGTGAGATTGTCAAAGATGCTTAAATCCACTAAATGTACAAGTTTTAAGGTGTAGTTTGAAGGAGTGTCGAGGTGAACCACATTACATTGAGACATTTGTAATACTTTGGCAACCCTATTCACATATGAGTGGGCAGGATATTACAAACACCTTTAAATATAATGTAGTCCAGCTTAGCACCACTAAAAATCACAACCCCAAGAATCAACATGTGCTTAAATTCAAACCTCAAGCAAAACCGAACATTATTACCTTTGTAAAGCCAGAATTTATGGCAGAGCTGCTGTATTGGATTACATTAGATTGTATAAAGTATCCGAAATGAAGTGGTTGGTGGGTGGATATAAGGCACGACTACATGTAGCTGCGTTACGCAAAGAGTTCAAGCTTCAGTATTAAGTCACCAACAGCGAGAAACTTGGACGAGATAGCTTTGGACCAATTCAATTACTGCTGCGTATTAAAAGAAAATAAATAAAAAATATTTCACCCAAATGTCGCTTTTTATAGTAGTTCATATGAACGGACAGTTACACTGATTGAAATTTAACAATAAACATTGAATTACAGAGAGGTAGCCAAAACTTTTCACGGGGTGTATAAGGAGACCACAGGAGCAGGAAATTGTCCTTTCCTGACTGATAATGATTTTCTGTCGGAGAAGCGATATGCAAGAGAAGTTAAGGTGAAAAAGGGGGTTGGAGGAGTCGGAGGAGAAAAGAGGGGAAAATCCCACTCAGGCAGCTGGAGCTGTGACTGAGTGGTGACTACACAGTCACAGACGGTAATGAGGACACACTCGGCCGCCCTGGCTGAATGGTGTGTGAGTGTGTGTGTGTGTGTGTGTGTGTGTGTGTGTGTGTGTGTGTGTGTGTGTGTGCCTGGGGGGGGGGGGTGGGGGGCAGGCATTCCCCCTTTAGTCAAAAAGAAAAACGGAGGGAAGATGAGAGCCTGACCTTAAATCCTGGATATCATTCATTTTGGCACGGCACATTTAACCTGTCTTTTACCAGGTCTGTCATTGGGGGATAAAAGCATGTCAGCATACAAAACGCAGGTGGGAATCTGATTGTTTCTGTTTATTTAACGTACCTCTGAGATTAACCTCAACAGATCATCTTGTCAATCAAACAGCAGCTCATTCTATAAATCAATGCATGTGGTCATAAATCATTTTAAGGGTTTAAGAACAGTACTCATGGATCATAACCGGAGCCTTGATTCATTTAAGACCTTCTTCGGTATAATAATTTCACCCTATGGCTATACTTACAGCTTCTACTAAGGAATCATGCTGACAAATGTCGACCAAAGGTGACCACGAGAAAACCGTAAATCTTTGGTGTTCCATTAACTCCCACATTATCCTCAGACAGAGATTCATAACCTATTACTTTGTCATATCAGGCCCAAGCTGTTCGCAAACGCCATGAATGGCGGCGTTATCCAAACACGGGAGCGGTCCCAGGCTAAGCTAAGGTAACTGCACTCTTAACACTGGGGTCAAGAGTTGGTCAGTCCTGTGATGACCGCAACGTGAGAAGAAACCTACCTTAATCAGCTTATTCCCCTATCTCTGTACATGACCTCAGAGTTTCAGGGGTTAAGCATCTTTTACGGGCTTATTAGATATTCACTTATTACATTCTCCTAAATGATGGTGTGCCATTACCGCTATCTCATTGCTCCAAAGCCATCCCCATGACAGTCTGCAGTAACCCTATACACATATTTTATCCAGTGATGAAGATGGAATGGCTATGAAAAATGTGCTGCTATATGGTAGAGATTTACTGTGAGCCAGTGTGTGTGCGTGTGTGTGTGTGTGTGTGTGTGTGTGTGTGTGTGTGTGTGCGTGTGAGACCGTGTGTGTAAATATGGCAACGGGGACAACAGAAAAAGAGGCTTATTATGGCTGATGTATTCCAGAGAGCACAACTGTCATGTCTAATGTTGAAGACATTCACTCGGGTCTTTGTGTGCATTTAAAAACTTAACCTTAGCTTCGCCCTCTGCACTGAGCTGCTGTATGTCCTCAGCCAGAGGAAAACCACTTTTTACTGCTAAAACTTTAAAGCTATGGAAGCTATAAGAGATGCAAAAGTCATTTCGTCCAAATGGCTAATATTTTACTAACACTGTCATGCAATAGGTGAAGACACTCTCTTAAGACTTTAATATTCCTGAAAAGAAGAGGCTATATAAAAGGCAAAGACCAAATGCAACACCCAGATCTGAATATCTCATAATCTGTGGATGTGTACCGCCTTAATAACAGTTTGAAAACATGGCTGGAAATCATGAACATTGCTGCATAAATTAAGCCATAGTGTTTAATGAAAATCTAATTATTAAGCAATAACCCTGCATAATTCTGGCATTAATGTGATTAAAAGATCCTTGATGTATCCAATATTAATATTGACAGATCTGCCCATTTGAGTATCTTCCTGCTTTTTTTAACTCATAAACTCTGTTTGCATTAGAGGGAAGTACTTCCTCCACACCACACTATCCTAATCATGACAAACCTGTTTGTTGTGGCATAAATTAACACCAAATATTTGTATTCTCTGTGATCACTCATGTAGCAGCCCCATGTCTTTTGTCCTTTCAGTGCGCGACCTGTAACGATTTGTGTATGGCCGGTATAGGAATACTTCTTTCACAGCAGAGTCTTTACATGCATACAAGTATGCATGCACGAGAACATACAGTACATGTGACACAGAGTGCAAAAACAGAGTAAGGTGATCCAATAAGCACCGTGTGGGTGTCACTTAACTCCTTTGATGCCTATCTGACCTGGCCAAGCACGGGCCTCACTGTCTGATTGATTAACACACTCTGCTCATCTTCAAAGTGCCAAAACCAAACTGACTGGGGTCACATGGAGTGCTGAAACTAATTCAGTAAGCGGCATACCACTCCAAACACACAGAGAAGTTGGTGGCAAGAGAGGAACTGTTGTTCTTGTCTGTGGTGAGCTGAAAAAATAACAAATTTATAGTGGTGAGAACTGGAGGGAACTGGGAAAGGCATGCTGACGGTCACTTCACTCGAGTGAGGAAAAGGTCTGCCAGGTGCAGACTTGAACACGAACTTCAAGTGTCTTCTAAGTGATGTCGAAAATATACATGTAGACACAAGTGCGAGACAAAATGAAACCGACAAAGGAAAAGAGAAAGGCAGCAGCTCTACGAGGCGATGCTCTTTGCCCTGACATTTGGGGCAAGTGCAATCAAAGGCCAGCAGAAGTGAAATCATGCAGGCCGGGTAGAGACTCACAGGGAGAGAAGGGGAATAGATTGAGTGTGACACAAGGAGGGAGAGCACTTTATGGTGGGACATGCTTGATCTGGGAAATTAATTAGCCAAAGGGAAGATAGAAGGCAGCTCGCTGAGGGCATGGGCATTTTCCCAATCAGCGTCTCATCTCGCGCAAACCAGCTGACACATGCCATTTTCCATTTTGTGGCAGCGTGCACATATGGTTTTATATGCTTTTCTTTTTTTTTTTTTGGGGGGGGGTAAGCGTGTGAGAAAGAGAGGAAGAAACAGAAGCAATCAGGAGACCTTGAAATATTTGAGTGGTGAGGTAGAGACAGTCCAACCAAAAAAAGTGACTTTAATGTTTTATGGAGGTCTGGCGTCCAGACACACACCAACACACCGACACTCGTGCACACGCGCACTGTTTTAACAGTTGATGTGTGATAACCTTGTAGAGAGGATGTGAAGTCCGGAGTGGAGAGGAAGATTGGAAAGGGTTGAGTGAGTGACAGAAAGAGAGAGAGGGGGAGATAGAGGGGAAGAGTGATGGGCAAGGACAGATAGACTAGAGTGAAGGGGCGATAAGGAGAGATGGAGCTATCACAGAGGTCACCTACAACAGACTTTCCTTCACCATTGAGAATAAGCACTCCACACCCAACACGTGCACACACACACACACACACACACACACACACACACACACACACACACACACACACACACACACACACACACACACACACACACACACACACACACACACACACACACACACACACACACACACACACACACACACACACACACACGCACACACACACACACACACACGACAATGAACCACTTAACAGGTTGGCATTACTCATCAGAACTCCAGAGAGCTGAACATGCTGTGGTAACAGTGTGGCTCTTTAGGTGTGAGGCCCCAGGGGACTCCAAGGCGGATTTACAAAAATGGGTTGATATCAAAAAAAGTAATGCTGAGCATTCTGTGGACTCAAGAAGGGTCTTAGCATTATGAGAAAGCTGAAGATATTTTTAGCCTTAGTTAAAACCCCAAAGTTTGATCTATTGAAGAGATATTTGAGTAAATATATTTGACAGAGAACAGGTGTTTCCAAAGTGTGGGAGAATTAACTAAAGTACTAACTGTTTGTTTAATGCCAGATGTATCAATGTTTTTTTACATGGTAAGACATTATTGCTGATAACTGCGGGACCTCAATTTTTCTCTTGGATAGTTGTAATTTGAAGTTTCTGGTAAGTACGCAACTGTTGCATGATGTTTTATCATTTTCAGCCTTGAATACACTGACAAAATACTAATAATGTTTTTTTTTTCAAATAAATAATTATGTTTAACTCTACACTGGTTCTTATCATGATTTCTTCTTAAAAACCTATTTTAAACCTATTTTTATATCTGCTGTGCCCACCCTAACTTGATGTGACACCCCCAGGAAAGGTCCAACAGAATAATGTTGAATAGGATTAAACACAGTGAATTAAAAAAGAAAGAAAAGTGACATAAATGGTAACGCTGTCCAACTCTTGAAACTCTTCCCCAACAAGTCCACCTTGTATCACCACTCAACCACGGAAGCAACGCGCATCACGTCACACTTCTAAAAATTGAAAAAGGTTTTCTTAAAAGTGATGGCAGTGGTGTAATGAAGGTCAGGAGGAGCTGGCCTGTGAGCAAAAATAAATCTGGATGCTCAATGTGAGAGAGCGGCACTTCCTCCTCCTCCTCTCAGTATCACTGACTGACAAGCCCTTGAGCAAAGACATTAACCCCCAGCTGTTACCAACGACGCTGCTCAAGAGCCAGGAGATCAAACTCCTGGCTGTACTCGTCAACATCCAGATGTGAATGAGTCTGAACCAAAAAACACAGAGTGCATCTGTTAAAGAAAAGAAATATTGTGTTCTGTGGTATTTTTGTTGGTCTGGTTGTTTCACCTGGATATTTTTCATGTCGCTATTTTGCGTAGTTCTACAGATTTCTTTCATCCATCTACCCCCATTATTGATTTTCAATATCTTTCAGACATTTTCCTCAACCTCAAGAAAACAGATGTAAACACGCATGCAGCCATACTCAAGTTCCTATTAGGCAACAGCACTGACAGCCAAATACAAAGCTCTATTTCCAACCTAACGCACCTCGTCTCCCATGCGCCTCCCATTTAAGGATCTTAATCCTTCCCACCTTTTTTCCATTTTTTCCACTCTGTCTCATTCTAGATTCTTGATCGTGTACCACTAGAAAACTGCTCTCAAACCTGACATCACACATGAAGGGCATAAAGCACGATGACGTCCATTAAAAAATGAGGGAAGCGAAGGACGATGTGACGAGGAGGAAAAAAGGGCAAAGATGAAGATAGAGGGCATCCCAGAGACTGAACTGCATGTTGCATGTGTCTAACAAGAATTAACGTAGCGTGGCAATAGTTATGGCTGTGGTTATGGATTATGGCTAATCCTTTAGCATAGGGAGCAGGTCTTAAAGGTAATTACATGCTACTATTGGATCCAGGGCCCAGAAATGGGCCCCTCTTACGTCACGCCTATTAAGATCCAGAAGAAAACCGTTCTGCTCCTACAAACTGCTCAGACAGAGTACAGGTTAACACACCATAGCATTCTCTGCCAGTCTTAATACCGTTTAAACAGTCTGGCAGGTAAACGGGTTCTTGACCAAGATCTGAGCTTTTCCACCGGGTGTTGTGATGGAAACGGAGAAAATGACGGCCAAGGAACACAATTAGGTCTTTGTTGGTATCATGAGAGCCACTCTGGACAATTTTGCCCCTTCCTCTTTGAAATACCCCTCCGTCTCCATCTATTACACAAAGTCAGCACTCCGAGTGCCACTGAGTCTGTTTCCAAGCCTTATCTCCACCCTTTAACGGTCCACTCCGTCCGCTCGAACCCGGCGGGAATCATTAACCAGACACACACTTCCTCTGCACATGCCCTGACAAAATCCTCCAAATTGTTACGACTGCAAGACACTGAGTGTGTGACTGTGTGCGGTTGTGTCTGTGTGCAAATTAGGACTCTACTTAGCCCCTGAAACAGCCCTACAACAAATGACCCAATACCAATTAGCTGCAAAGCAATTAGGTTAGTAGACCGTTAATAGCAAGACCCACCCAAGGAAAGACTCCGGTTCTGTCCACTATTTCACTGAATACTTGGACTATGTTGCCGAGACTTTGCAGACACTGGTCTGGATTGGGTGAGAACTGGGACAAGAGGTCAAAGGAGACTATCGTGCTTCTTTGGTAACAACAAATTGAATTATATTTCTTGTGTCAACTCTGTATTCTCGACACGGAACTTTATATTGACCATTAAAAGTTTACTTTTCTTTCTTAAATCCGAGGCAAAGCTCTTTGTGACCGAAAAAGCCGTATCGTTTAATTCTTCCTGAAACTTGTCAGAGGGAAAAAAAAAAGAAAAAAATGAATAACCAGTTGATACTTTAAATTAAGGTATTTTTCTCGTCAAATGCCTCTAAATTTAGACTTAAGTGATATTAGTCAGATGCTGTGAATTTGACACGTGACGGTAAAACTTGCTGAAAGTAACAAAGACGAGGGGAATCAAACGTGTCTCAACACTAAGTGACGTTATAAACAAACAACGATTTTGTTATGCGAAAAAGAAAAAAACATGACGGCCACAAACCCCTAAAAAAAGTCAAAGAGGAAACACAACCACATAGGAGAACAATATTCGAGAGAACAACAGGTTAGTTAGTCTGAATTCAAAACAGTCACTATAGTGGAAATGAAACGGCATGTTTTTTGGGTTTTTTTTTCAGTAAAATGGAAAACAATCACCTTCCAAAGGATGACTAAAGCTGAGAAAAGCCTCATCTTTAATGAGAAGTGGCGTTTTTCTCTGAAAGAGGAAAGCATTTGACTTTACCCTATGTTTGTCACTTGAGTCTTTTATACGAAGTGTAACGACTCATGAGTCTGTAACTGCAGCGAGTCTGCTCTCACCAAAAGCTACTTAGCAAAGTTTAAAGCTGCCGTGATGTTTTCTGATCAATACCTGGCCATAACTCAAATCGCACGTCAAGCGCCATTACCGTATACGCCCGCATACACTGCGACCGAAGTGCACCCGCACACACGTGTACATTTTCATGAGCTCAGACGGTGTTTTTGATCAATACCTGGCGATAGATCAAACATCTTTTTGCAGTTTATGGCTAACCTTTCCCAAGGCTCATTTTAGACGCACAGAGAATAACTCATGTCTTACTTGAGACTGTTGCTTTGACGGCGTCTCTGAAATTGATAAGTGCTCTTAAATGCAAAATGGCAGTTTAAGAACCTTGTTTTCAAACTGCGGCGTAGTCGGAACGTCTCATAAAAACACAAAGCACTTCTCTGCGAGAGGTAAGTTCTTACTCGGAGCCAGAGTGAGAAACACAATAGACCAAAGTGCCGCTAAAGACCCGCATTCAATCTTTGAAGAATAATTTGTCCCAACGTAGCACAAGGGAAACATGAGAGATTTGCCAGCAAACCCATTTTACACTTATTATATGTGAAATACAGGCAATATAGAAGTTTAGTTCATTAAAAAATGTTTTTTTAAGTGTTCTTTCTGTTTTGAAAAGTCAGTCACAACTTTGGGGGGGAAAAACTTTTTTTTTTTCAAATTAGATTCCGCATACAAAGAAAACAACGTGTTATGTCCATAAATTATCTACAGACACAAACAAACAGCCGGCTCTATTCCTGCTTGTGTGCTCTTTATTGTTGTTGTTGTTTTCCGGCACAGTGTGGCCGAGCGACCTCATATTGCCATATTGTCTCCATTGTCAGTTGGACTCCCTTTCGTCTTGCATTGCTCAGCATCTCATCATCCAACTGTGTTACATTCTCACAACAAATCCACAATAAGAAACTTTCTAGAATCTGGAGCAGACCTGGGAAACCTTTTCTCTCTTCCCATTTTCATCTTCCGCTGTTGATTCTTCCCCCCTTTATCCCCCCCTCCTCGCATGTTTGCTTTCACCCTCACCCCCTCCTCTCCCTCTCGACCCTCGCTAAAGGATGTTCCTGTGTTCAGGGTCACTGTCACCATCTCAGTAGCGGCGCTGACCTTCGACATCTTTACGACTGGGGTCAGCGCCTGTCGCCATGGCGTTTAACATCCCTGCGGGAGGTCATCCGCGTATACATGGCTGCACTGTATAATTCAAACAGCATTATTTAAAATGTCAAGCATGTGAAGTTGAACCTTTACATCCCTTTAATCTCCCGCTCAGGTTACAAGCGAAGAGACACGGGTATCTCGACAAAGCCCCCCCACCGTTCACATCTTTAACTCTTTCTTTAGTCAAGCCTCCTTTCCCGAACACTCCTTTTCTTCCCCCCCTTCCTACTCTTCTGTCTATTCGCCCTCCCCGTGGTATAAACAGGTCTCTTTTTCTTTGGATGTTTGCCTCCATGTGACTTCCAACTACAAGCTATTGAGTTACATGACCACAACAGAAAGACATCCCACAATGACAATTACCCAGTGCAGTGATGTCTTTAACCTGCGTGGAGGGAGCAAAAAAGAACATTTATGTAAAAGAGGGTTTTCCTGAAACGAAGAGCTCAGTGGTGCGGCGAAAAAAGAAAAAGAAAAAAAAGCCAATTTGGGGTTTTAGAGTTTTCTTTGAAACAAACCACCTCAATTTGAAATCAAGTGAACATGTGGCCGTTTTTTTGTTTTTTTTTTAACCTTTTTATGAATCACCATTTTTCTCATTTTCAGCCAAGTTAATAGTGTCATCGCCACCATTCGGTGTGGATTTCATTTTGTTCCAATTAAGAAATACAAAAACACAAAACTAATTTAGCTCTTTTTTTTTTTTTTAAATCAGTGTGGATTTTAATAGTTTAAGGGTAATACTTTCTAAAAAAAAAAAAAAAAAGTCACAAAAAAGCTAACATAATTCTCGGTGGGTCATACAGAGGTTACTAAGTTTATGTGTATTAAAAGGGTGTTTTTCATTGTGTCTGAGTTCACTCTTTCTTTTTTCGCTACCAAAAGTTTTTGTCTCTATTTTCTAATGGGTGCTTGTGTGGACAGATTGTGGACAGAGCTGTGTGTTGGTAGCACATGTGGCTGAACAATGAATTCAAAGTTGCTTGCTTCTGTGCCACGTTCAGTGCATGACAGGGGAAAGCAAGGTGTTTGTTTGGTGTGTTTAATTATGTGTGCATTTGCAGTATGTCGCCACTTACTTTTGAGGTTGTTTTTTTTAAATCCGTGTGTGTGTGAATGTGTGTTTGGACGTGTTTCCAGACGGGGTGGCGGAGCTTGGGGGAGGCCAAACACTCAATGGGCAAAAGATACAAGTCCTGCACTCCTCCCTCCATAAATTACCGGCTCATTACAGTAATGCAGCCCATTTAGCACAGTAAGAGCGGGGAGCGAAAATGGAGGAAAAAATAGTGTTTGGAGACAACATGGCACATAAGGAGTGTGACAGATGAAGCATAAAAGTCAAGGCAGAAAATGGGGTGAGAACAAGGAGAGGAAGCGCGGGAGACACAGCAGGAAATTAAGGAAGGGAAGCAGTGGGAGGAGAGAAGAGTGAGGGAGAAATGACATGGGGCAGAGGAGGAAGGGGAGACACCTTGATGTGTTTAAGGAACTTTTCAATCTCAACAGAAGTGCTTTTCATTAGGTTAAAATCTATCATCTATGCTGCTGCAGGAAAAAACAAAAAAAACAATGGGAAAATATTAATATAGATAGTGGCTACAGTACGAGACAGAGATATAGACCCAGACAGAGTGAGAGAGCGGAGTACAGAGGGTGAGGATCGAGCGAGAGAGAGAGAGAGAGAGAGAGAGACAGAGAGAATGGGATGAGATGTAACAGTTGTAATTGAATAGTGAACTAGAGAGGGCCTGAGTGCAAGCACTGATTAATACAATTCAAATTGATTGTCTCCTAGTAGCTGTGAGAACATCTCATTCTGACTTTCATATTTGAATGTTCAGCATGTTCTCGGTGTGTGTGTGTGTGTGTGTGTGTGTCTGTAAGGGTGCAATTCAGAGGGGTAGGGAGATGGAGAGTGCCCTCTAGTGTATGTTATTTCTTTTACCCCACCATTATACAGGGGTGGTGGCTCACTCTGTGTTCTCTTTCAAGCATTTCTCAACCCAAAGAATTGAACGCCATTGTCGGATAATGTATGAATGCAATCATTTGTTTGTCTTCCACAGACATGCAAATTGATGCATGTAATCACAATAAACACAACATGTTTGTCTCCTACCCCATGCTTTCAGTGTTTACAATGTAGATCCTGTTCACTGTGACTCATGAAGGAACTGGCGTGATCAGAAAATCCATCTTAACTCTTCATTGGGCAAATTACCAGATTTAGTAACTTGTATCTTCTTTACGTTTTCTCCTAACTAATGGTAGAAGTAGTAGAATGAAAGAAAAAAAAAAACAGTAGTGCCAATTATTCTGATTACTATATTATCACATAAGCATAAATTATAGTATAGTATTTGGCACCCCTTTGCTTTCAAAAAGTAATTGGTTTTCCCACTTAGTAAACTTATTCACTGTACACAGGAAACTACAGAAAATGACAATATCCATTTCTAAACATACACCCATAAACAACTTAAACGTAATAAACCTAAAAAAAAAAAACATGGGGGTGTTTAATGGGAACCAAAGTCCATTTAGTGAACTTTTAAAATCAGAAAATGTGAAATATGTGTGATTTCTGTCAGTTTTAGCCCACTTTGCCAGAGATCTGATCATAGAATTGCCATGTAATGGTGAATATTAAAATAGAAATATCCGTCGACAGCACCATTTCATTGAAATTGAAAGTGAATGTCATGTAGTTCTCATTATCACAACAATAACCTTGTCCTTAAGGATGTTGTTTGATGCTGTTGATTATTTCCGGTGTGTTCATGCAGCAACTACCAATAAACCTACAGCTGTTAAGATTTTATTAATAACTGGCATTTCCTTTCCTTCCAAAGTGTACCTTGTTAGTTCTTTATACTATTTAGGACAGAAGAAGCAGTGCACAATCATTCAGATGGGAGTGAAGATTGCTGTGAGTGAAGAGTCTGGTTGCATTTGCACCTCAGGAGGAAGAAGGATTTATAGTACGGGTGTGAAACAATCACTCAAGTTAGCGAGTCAGGCCCTGCCTTCAATTAGCAACAGCTTGTGTCTCACACTGATTCTCTGCCTTTGAGCCAGAAAATCCAGCCAGTGATGATAACACAGGAAACTCTGGCATTTCTGCTAAAACTGACACCATAATACATTTTTACCTGCTTTTCAACAGCTGGCAGCCATGAGGACTTGTGCCTGTGACGCTTAAAAACAAAAGTACTAATTCTGCCTAGAAAGCCATGTCCTTGAAATGCAATTGCAGTGAGAAAAAAAAAAGGGGGGAAAAGAATAGAGAAACTGTGGTGAGAGATGCAGAATGAGAAAGACAGAGAGAGAGAGAGCAGAGCTCTGAAACCACTGCCACAAAAAAAAAATAAAAAATGACTGTGGGAAGAAAAGTTTCCCTCTCTTCTCCCGCACCTCTGTCTCTTCTTATCAATCATCAGTCTCTAATCGCTTTTCCTCGTAATATGATATGTCTCAGTAGCGCAACTGCATTAAAATAAGTTGTCATCAAAGTTTCAAACTGGTGCTCTGTAGTATAATGTCAAACTGTTGAAGTATGGTAATACAGGCTGCTCATGGTACACTATCAATAAACGGTGTTCTACGTCCATAGGTGCATTTCATGATGTTCCAGCTTGTGAATTCAGTGATATACTCTCAGAAAGCACCAAGGTCCACCGGCAAACCACCACAAAATGTTCATTATTATAAAATTATGGAGTACTAATTTACAGATGCAAGTTAAAATCAACCCCAACATGTTTACATCAACTCTTTTTGTTTGTTCTCGTATTGCTGATTATCAGTCAGCGTGTTCAAATGTTTAAATAATAGCTGCATGACATGCCTGCACAAGGCACACATGCATGCCACACACAGACACGTGGAACACACACACGCACACATTAAATTAATATTTAAAAAAAACAACACTTTTTTCTTTTACCTGAACAAAAGCACTACCTGCCTAACCCCAACCATAACCTTAGTTTAACCCCTCACAATATACCACGCTCCCAAAACCTAATAATTTATGTTCGAGGGGACTTCATTTCTGTCCCCATGTGTCAGACAAGTCCCCATAATATGAGTGTGTTAACAGATTTAGGTACCCACACACCCCCTTAACCTAACCCTAACCTTTGACGAGCCTTAAATCATGTCTGCGCCTTCAAATTGAATGATTCTGCTCATGGGAACTTGAGTTTTGTCCCCACAAGGCCGACAAGCCCCCTGATGTGAGTGTGTAAAAAAAAATGCTGGTCCCCAGATGAGACGTGAACACACACACACACACACACACACACACACACACACACACACACACACACACACACACACACACACACACACACACACACACACACACACACACACACACACACACACACACACACACACACACACACACACACACACACACCTCATCACAGCATATTATTTTGAAAGAAAAGATGTAATTATTCTCTTATTCGCAAAGTGAGGGAGGTATCAGGTGGAGAAAAACAGAGACAGAGGCCAGAGGCAATTACTATGTTTTATAGCCGCTTCAGACAAGGGGTGGAGACAAAGTAGTCTGTTGTACTGGACAAGAGCAACCTATTTTTCAAACTGGCCTGTTCCACTTAAAACATAGTATGCACTTTATTTCCTCTCTACAAAAGAGCAACATATGCTTCTTGCTTGGAAAAAAAATCCAATGTCGACGGTTACTATTATCACATTTATTGTTTTATTTTGTGCAGGCAAGACTAAACCGATACCAATTAACAGTAACACCAAGTACAATTCTAGAAAAATCACTGCACATACACGCATTGTCTCCTGTGGGGATCCACACATGATTTCCTTTCATAGCTATGAATGAGCAGCAACATACTGAATGTATTGAAGCCTTTGGAGGTCAGATGTCAAGCTGCTGCAAACTGTGAGAGTGCGCAAGGTATTGATCCAGTCAGCTGATCAAACCGTTCATTCATTATGGAGAAAGAGAGGGAGACTCGGAGTACGTGCACATGAATGATTTAGTGAACACCCTTGAGTACAGTATGTGTGCCTGCAGAAGAAAAAAAAAAAGAAACAAAAGACTTCACTGCACATGTAAGCACAGTACATCACTAACAGAATGGGACAACCCAATGAAAAAAAATATATGTACTCAGGCTCCGAGTTGTAGCATTTACATCTACAAAACTAAATCAAAACACGGTTTCGAGTTTTTTAATAAACAAAACAAGTCTCCCAGTCATTTATCCAATGGCTCCAAAGCATGTGGATGGATCATCCAGCAGCACAATAAGCAATGTGTAAAGTCAAACTACTATAGGCAGCACCGGGTTTGATGGTCAACCTCAAAACTTCTCAGAAAAGTGGTGAAATAAAATTTTAATTTTAATTAATCCAGCCTTCTTCACTGTATTTAAGCTTTGCAAATTCCCCACAACTCCTAACCTCCAATTAACTAATTGCAACTCTAGTTAGTCCTGATTATAAGAATAAAGAAAAAACAAATGATTAGCTTATGTAATGTGGACTTTCAGCCAGTGAGTAATGTTGGATAGACTGCTTTCCAAATGGAACATAATGGCCAATTATCTTGCATGTACACTAATGTATCACATTAACTGGCTGCGGTATGGGCGACGGAAGGTGTATTATTTAGTAAAACAATGTTTTCGACCGACGGCGAGTCGTGTTGGACAGACGCAAGCCGTTTAAGGAATCGGTGCGCCGCATGCGGGCTCAGCTGTGGTTGAATCATTCATCAAACTGGAGCTGGAGACATTTAGAAGACCAAATGTCTGCTTACTTTTTCGCAGCACCTTGCCTCAGAGCACCAACGCACAGGAGCGAAAATGCGCCGTATTGTGTGCAACATGCTGACATCTTTGCACCATCTACAACCTCCTTGCTGTCCTTTCTGAATTCATGAAACTGGACTTACAGTTTTAATGTTCTGTCCATCATAGGACAGAGGATCTTCTATACTTGGGGGTAAAATTGTGTTGAAAATCTGAGATTTATTTCTTTTTCTTTTTTTTAACGAGGCAAGTTTGCCATAGTTAGGTAGCATGACTTTACAGGACTAAATAATGCATCCAGTCATTTTTTTTTTTAACGTCTCTTCCACAAATGCATGAATCCGGTGACTATCTCTCATCTAGCCAGAGAAAGAAAATGAAATGCATTAATGAAACACATTTTTTAACGCGGCTGTTTATAAAACACTTCGCCTCACACACATCAACCGCGACGATGCCGCCATGCAAGGTGCTCACCTGCCAAGGACACTTAGCATGTGGACAGGATTAGCTGGGGAATGAACTGCCATCCCTGCCATTAGTGAGCAACCCGCTCTGCCACCTGAGCCACAGCGGCTCACAGAAACTCTGGCTGGTTGGCTTGACTATATCTTGACTGCTCATTACTGCATGGAGTTTGTACTGCAGTGTACTGAGTAGACTGAAGACATGCCGGAGTCCGTCTGTTTTGAAACTAAAGCAAAGCTAAAGTTGAGCTTTATCATGTGTTCCGTCCAAAATGCACTTTAAATATTTTTCTTTGGAGATTGCTAAGATGTTTTACACATTTAAGACATGGTAGTTCAAAGGTGGCGCACTCTTGGTTCTCTCGAAAATTACTGTAGTGAAAAGTAGCGTGAGGACATTGTCTTCCCACATTATCGACCTTTTAGTGAGAAGTTTGGACATAAAATTAAAGCTGTGTTCTGTGCTGCTTTGTGGTATAAGGTGCTGTATAGATTTTTAAGGCCCCTGCAGCAAATTTATGACTCGAGATACTGAGAAATATACAGTGTGAATAAAAATGGCCTGACAAGGCAAGATTTAAATGACAGTTAAGAAAATAGTTATTTTACTCATAATATTGAGTTTGAGCCAATGTGCTCTCTCTTATCGTGAATGTAAACATCTCAAATGGTTACTGGGGTCTACAGAACTGAAGAAGTCAATGGTGGATATTACTACTCATGTTTAGATTTGGGAATTTTAGTGATTCTGTTTTACTTGTCTTATTCAAGTGGAAATTATCCAAATAACCGAAAATCCACACTCCAGACTGAGTTGTGCCTTTTGTGTATAATAAACATATTTAAAAGAAGCAATATTATTTTAGTCTATCATAAAAAGACATCTCATTTCAAATTGTTTATGCTCGCATGTAAAAACAAGCAGAGGCCAACAGTGAATACCACCTACACAAACACACCTGATGTGGAACCTGTTCACCCTCAGCATCTCCCTTCACAATCACCTCCACCGCAATTAATCAACGCTTGTTCTTTTTCCTCCACCAGTTAAAGCTGTCACACTTACCTCTCACTCTTTCATCATCCCTCGCTTCTTAAAGAGCCACGTGGCAGACAATATGAGCCCTGTGGGGGCGACGTTATGACACGACGCCGACAGAAAGCAGCGACCTTGGTTTAAATCATACTGGCATGCAGATTTATCACTGTTTAACTTGTCCAAAGTGTCTCCTCTAGTTGGGGCAGATCTGACTGTGTAAGCTGGTCGGCGTCTCCTCGGGGAGGCCCCTAAGTCCCAGCCAAGCTCGGGCTGAGTTCTGTTCTGTTCAGCCTGGTTTAGAATGCACCCGTTATTGCAACATACCAACGTAGACCGAGGTGAGCGCAAAGAGACTCAATTGGATTGTCGACACATTTGAAGGTCAGATTCCTGCACTGAAACTTGGCTCATTAATATAAAACATTTAACAGCTAGTCTTTTTCAACAGTCTTTACGATGAAAATGTTGTATTGATTACATTTAATCTGTTATATGTACAAAAATATATGTTTTTTATTTATGCAATTAGAACAGCTGCTTGTTTTGGGTGCGCTGTCGCCCGAAACAAACACTGACCAGAAAGGAAGCAAAGAAGCACCGCTTTAGCCAATGGTGGCTAGGCTAATTAGCTCGTAGTAAATGGGTAGCCACAAACAACTATGATATATAGTCTTTAGACCAGATATCAATGAGCGCCTTTTTCATTACTTCTTCCTCACTACTCCCCGTCTGCCAGCGAGTTATTTTCAAACCTTTGCCTTGTGCGTCTGTTTCTTCTGATTCGCGCAGTTAGCTTTGTTTGTTTAACCCCCAGAATGCATTGCGCACTACGTCACGTCCTCTCTCCCTGGCCTCTCAACTCCGTCCGTAAGTGAAGCGAGACCGAGCATTTGAAGGGGACCAGAGATCACTTGTTAGATCTGGTTGACAGTTTGTGGGAGATTTCACATCACCTAAATGAAAGGGTTTTTCCCTCAAGAGAACTCTGGTCCGGATCAAACTGGAGAATGTGAACACGTCCGCAATCTCTGTGTACATGAATAGCTGTGGTATTTACAGGTGTTTTTTTTCATTATTATCATTTTAAAAGAATTGGCAACATAAAAATGTGAAGGTCATTGAGCTTGTTTATGGTTTTTTTTTTTGTTTGCATATATTCAGCAATAAAGAAAGGCAAGAGCTGCGAGGGTCCTCCAGCCCTGATCCTTTTGCAGAGCTTTCCTGTTGTTATCTTTTTCATTTGAAACAATACTGTTTCTGTAATGACCTGGTTCATTACTGTCTTTCAGCACACTGCATTTATGGCCATTTAAGACTGTGAGGCAGAGCCTTAAATGCATGTGATTCAAGTTGCAAAAGGTTCCGGATAGCATTGGTGTTAGTCCCTGGAGAGTCATGCATAATTCATCAAAACTGTGGAGTACTTTTTACAAGGTACATTTACTGTACATGCGAGCTCACACGCACACATGTATAAGTGGTGCAAGCGTTCAGGCTGAATTTCAATGATGGATGTCATGGCAAAGTGGACGGCACAGGCTACTGAATAAAGAGCTCGCTAAAGGAAGAATTTAAGGAAATAAAACTGAACAGAAATCGCCAAAAGAAGGTAAGTAATCTAGGATCTAATGAGGGAGAAAAGACAGGACTGATAGCAAGTCATGATGGATAGAACTCAGTATAGGATTAGGTAGCAAATCAGAGGTCAGTGTATGTTTGATGAATTTTTGAGTCATTTTTCATTTTTGGAGTGCTTTTCTTTAGTTCCATGATTTATCCACAAGACATAGGAAAATGTGAAACTCTCATCAGTGAGGGACAGTTCTGATAAAGTTAAATAAGAGGGTTTTCAAGATGCTTGTTGTGACCGTGTGACAACATAATAGGAATGAGCCCACCCAACCTTTCAGCAATCAATTCAATTACTTAACCGTCAGATCAAAGTGGAGAAATGCATCATTCTATCAGGTTTAATCAAAATCCAATGAATAGTGTCTGAGATAGAGCAAATGACAGGTGGATAAACATGGAACCAGATGTGGACCAATTTACAGTCGGAGGGAGAGGAAGAGAGAAACGTGCACGGGCACAGCAGAAAGTGAGCAATATAGAGATGGAAAGTCGTCGTGAAGGGGGAGAGAAGGTAAGCAGTCTTGTTGCGAGAGGCGACAGGGGGTCTGCTTTTAGATGGATGGGTCCCAGCTATTGATAAGGTCAGACCTCATTTACGCCAGACCTTTTACATTTTGTGAAATGTTGGCCTCGCCATTGCACTGTCAGGAGCAATTCGTCCCTTTGAAAAATGGACTGGTTCATTGAAATCTGTGACTCCACTGTAAAAGCATACAGCTCTGGCACTGTGCTATGCTGTAACTCGACATATAAAAAGGCCTCCAGCCCAGACTATCTGAAGTCTCCACTGTGTCGCTGGAGACAGTCAGGCTAATGTGGGTTATTGCTGTCATTCTCCACACGATAGCAATTGAAAGCCATTGTCTTGATGTCAAGAGTTTTCGCCCCTATTTTCCCCAACATCACAGGTTGTCATTCTGGCATTTTCCTTCAAAAAGTATTCTCAGGAGCAACCAATGTCTTCCATCACCTTATACAGCCGTCCTCCTGCACTACACAGAGAAAAACCTAAGAAAACCACCGGTTGAAAAGAAAAAAGAAAAGTCTTTCAATAAAATGTAAAATACACAGAGCTAATTTAATTAACCTGAGAAACTCTCAGGATATCTCAGGCAAAAACGAGTGAAGATGTCCATGAACTGTAACAAACGCGACGTCAAATGCAGGAGAAAACGATCTGCTGTATAGCGACGTGCGAGGACATTCATCTGTGTGGTAGTGACACACTGGACGTGGTGAAATCTTTCATGTTTAACTAGCAGGTGTAAAAGAAAAAGAGGCAAGAAAAAGAAATGAGCATGAGAAGTTGGGATGAGCGGTGATTCATCTAACTTGTGATGGGGAAAAAAAACATTGAAGGCCCATTAATTTATGCAGTAGATGCTTATACCAGCTTAAAGTACATTTCGTAGACGCTCCAGCACACATTTCAGATGAGCTCGGCATCTAATTTGTTTAAAAAGCAGCCAATCCATGTCAGCTTTTAATGTAAAATACAACCACTTTTGATTAAAATGGACTTTGTGCATCACAAACAACCCCATATATCAAAAAGTATAGGAATTCGCTTTATTTCATCTGTTCATCATTAAAGTACATAAAAAGCTGACCCCTCCCACTTCTTTGGACAAGGACATATAACTTAAGTCCAGAGGACTGTAACTCCCGACACCGAGACACCGACCTGGCAAAGCTCCAAAGCACAGTTAAAGCAGCTTCCATAAAATAACGCTACCATCAGTGTTTCGGATATGCAATCCAATTGCATCTCATCAGCGCACTGGTCACTCCCATAAAAGAGTGCTGTCTGCACTACTGCCCAAGTTCAGGTTTTATGCACAAGCGACTCTGAGGGGTTTCTTAAAGGTTCAGGACGCAACAAATCAGCTGCCATCAAAAGATTAGGATGAGCCCGTTTTTGTCTTGACTTCATTTCAACCTTATTCAAAAGTACCGATGTAGTTTCAACTCTATTCAAAAAAAGAAAGAAATACACACACAAAGCAACCAAAGCAGGCCAAAGCAGCAGGAGACAACAGGAGGCGATGACAGAGCAACATGCGGAAAAACAAAAGGCAATGTGTCGAGAAGACTAGGGGTGTCTTTGATGGTGTACTGAGTGAGGTGTTTAACAGGTAGAGGAAGAAAACCACTGCAGTGCCATCATCCACCACCGGCTCCCAAACATCTATCAGCGCTGAGTCTGATGCAGGCCTTGGGATAATTGACATAACAGGCCAGCAGTGCGTCTACATAACCTGGCCTCCCCGTGTTTACACTGGAACCCACCAACCGTTCGTCATTTAGGGCAGAAGGAAGAACCAAAATCAAGCGAGACGACATTGTCATGGATCCACGCAAACATAACTTACATGCCTATATTTTTTGATTTGTTGTCAAAATGTATTTTCTGTCAAGAGCAGCACACAAAATAAAGAATAAGTGTTTAAAATTCACCTTAAATAACAAAGAATCTTTTGTATGTCCAGGTGTGGCAAAGTTTCATCAGCGTGCTAAGGGAGTAACAGTAAGCCCAATAAAGAACCTGGTTGGTCAGGGAAAAAAGAAAGGAGCCTTATCTTGGAAAAAGTCAGCAAAACACTCTGGTTTTAATCATCTGCCTCAGATCCGGGCTTTGGCAATTGCACTTCACATAAAAATCTGTATTAAAAATGCAAACAAGAGTGACGTACAGAAAAGGCAATTACACGAAGAAAAACCAGGTAACCACGGTTTTTCTTACTGCGAACATGTGAAGGTAATCATGCTTGAAAATAAAAGAGCTAGTTAGAGAGCAAATTCCAACTCTGCCAGCGTTCGATGTCAAATGAGATTATTGTAAACGGTGTGCTCCCAATATTAATGTGAAGTTATAAATGATTTACGATCATAGTTCTTAAACAGCTGGGGCTGAATTTGGGCAGCACAATTACATTTCCCATTCAGAGTTCAAAAAAACACTGAGAGAAGTTCAATAACTATAAGAAACTTGCCCGAGGACACAAAATACCCCGTCAGTAAGAATTATGGATACAACGCAGCGAGAGCCCTCTGTGCCTTCTGCACTGTGTTCCCCGTGACGACGATGTCATAAACTTGCAGCGCACGTATCATAGCCCTGATTCCGACCATGACGATAATATTGTCTTCTACCGCATCTCCCTTTCCAGGCTAATAGCCTGCTAGCTCTAGCATAGGCGGCCGGCTGACCCTGACTGCTGCCATATCAAGCAGAGACCCCTGAGCTGAAATCAATAGCCAGTCTGTGGATGGAGCTTGTTTGTCACCCTGTCTTTGGGCTGTCACTCACCATGCTCTATGTCATCCGTTTGCAGCGGCTACATATCGTGGCTGAGAGGGCTGGCCATGAGAGAGCCCTTGGAACAAGGAAAAAAAAATCCAATAATTTTCTATTACCAGCCTGGCTAATTATAAGATCCATTATCTCAAATGTTTGCCAGGGCTGGAACATGCAGACTTGTAAATACCATTTTGCATGTGAGCCTTGGTGCAGACGGGGTGTGCTCTCCGAGGCCCCTACCAAACAGTCATTTAGAATTTCTACTTGAAATAATGATCATGAGTTTAATATAATGATTTACAAAACAGCTATTAGCACTTTTATTATGAGTGATATGTTTTTCATTGAAACATAGACCCACCACACAGTGTATAAAGAAAATTATAAAGATTAAATAAATCCACGAGTGTTATCAATTAGTGTGCAGCATCTGAACGATTACCAGGTCACTCATGCACAGCAAGCATTAAAGTGGATTTATTGTGGTTATTTTGTACTTTTTCTACCCTGCATCTCCACTAGGGGACCTATTAATGTTTCCAAAAATATTCTCATTTACATTATCGCTTTGGCAACAAATGTTGTCGTTTTTGGCCCCTTTTTTTTTTTTTTTTGCTGAAGTCTGCTTTCTTCTGACTGGCCAGTTTCCAGAAAGCCTCTTGTACAAATCTCCTGAATTTTCCAAGGTGAAGCATCAGATGCGTGTAATTTGACAGCACCTCATTGTCCTCCCTATCGCTGTTATGAGAAGGAGGTAATTGTAGAATAAAAAAAACTCATGATGAGCTTGTGCACATTGAGCGTGTAGAGCAGTGTGCGGCCTAAGCTTAGACCGCAGAAGAATTACTCAAACGTGTAGTTAGCCTCATTATATAGCACTTTGAATTTAAGCACTTACCATTGTACCACTATATATATGTGACAGAATATACACAAAAACACAGGGTTTTTTTTTCTCCAGTAAAATCTCAGTAACACAGCATATCCACACCACATGAAGACTTAGTGTATAATTCGATACTTGGAAAACAAACCTCTACGTAACTCGAATTAATCTGTTCGACAGAACTTCAGGTTTGTATTAAAGCTTCATCAATCCCCACATGAGCTGCCCTTATTAAAGGGCACGGACCATCTCACGGCACACCCACAGTGTCCCACTCGTTAGATTGTTTATCATGTGATGGTTACAACATGCAACACATTCATGTCACAACATGACGACTTTCCACCACACGCGCGCACACCGTTCACACTCGCAGATGGTGTTCACAGGTGCTGGATAAAATGCACCCTTTAAGCCCGCCTGTTGTTTACTTTACTGCATCAACATGTACAATTATAAACACCTTTACAAACAATTAGTTGCCAGATAAGAGCCGGCGATCACACGGTGTGTCTTAACAATGTTGTCCTTTTTTTTTTTTTATCGCTCCCAACTTTAAACATTTGAGAGCATTTGCCGAGTTCATGAGAAGTAAGTGACAGAAAAGTGCAGCTGACAAGTGTAAAACTGCCGCCGGTGAAGGTCATTCTAACCCAAAATGTCATGATTCGGTAGCACGGGAAAGACAGCGTGATCTCCTCAGAGGTGCTTGGAGGTGGCACTTTGAAAAGGATTGGCAAAAAGCTTAAAAAGATAAATAAATAAATACAATTTAAAAAAAGAAAGCAGCGAGGGAGACACTGCCCAGCAGCTTTAACAGCTCGTTTGAAAGGGTGTCAAGAAACGCCAGCGACTTCACTTATCACCGGATGCTGGCAACCCCACTCCCTGTAGGAAATATCTGAGCAGAGGGTGGTTGAAACCAATCTCTCTTTCGAAGCCCGCATTAGACCAGATTTCTGACACGTGGAAACTGATAGTCCAATGTGACAGACTTTACTTTTAGCAGGAACTGCAAATAAGAAAGAGCAGATCCAATAGTATCGGCTCATCTCTTTACCTGGGACCGGCGAAAGCTCGGTTGGCAACGCTGCATATGCTTGCCTTGGATTAACTCTGTGGGGGACAATTCTTGAAGCACCTGCCAGCTCCTTTCAAGGTGCGAGCCTTGAGCAGCTGCCCCAGGTTAGGAACTCCACTTAAAACACAGGACACCGGAGAAGATTCTCTATGATATTTGTGTATTGATTGAAGAAGGCACCACTGGCTTAGTCCATTGTGGGGGAGTTTGAATATACTTTTTTTGTAGCTGCTGAAGGTCAAAAATAAAAAGCCAGAAATCCACATACTGCAGACTGAGGAACGACACGAGAAAGTCTGTTCGGAGGACACTGCAGTGACTAAGACAGACTGATAAACAGTCGTGGTGCTTGGAGCAAAGAAAAACCTGGAAAACCATGTGATTATGTGCATAATTGTCTTTTTTATTATTCCCCCCCCCCCCCCAACAGTGGCTGAGTTAACAGAACTTCTAAAGTTGCCTTCACATACAACAACAAAAAAAAAGGGTAGTTAATATATAAACTGTGCATGTTCCATGTGAAGCATCTATAACTATGACACATTAATTCCTTTCTACCACCTTACTCAACAGCTGAATACAATCAAATTACCATATTCAAATGACTCTTCTTCTTTAACATGTTTGCAGCACTTTCTTTGTAACTTTTTGAGCTAATGTGTGGACCGATCTTATACTCGGGTTGCATCATCTTGGACAAATTTGGACCTAATTGTGTCCGTCCGTTAACTCTGTGCGCGACGTGCCTTTAGAAAGAGCCACTAATGAGTTCTATGGCCCCAAAAAATAATTAGCTGAGCATGTATGTAAAAATTCTCAGTGTCATAATACTGTAATGAGGTGGGAAAGGCGAGATGGCCTCATTAGAAGGTAAAGCTTGTGCGAAATCAAGCTGTGATGGCAGATCTGTTAATAATTTTCAGGGAAACTCCGGCTCTGACATAAGTAAAGTGAATTTAACTTAATAATAGTCAGCATTTTGTAGATTTTAGTTTATAACACGCAGGCACACACACACACGCACACACAGCTGCTCGCAAGCTGCTTAAATCATAACCCTTATCCCTGTTATTTCATAAAAGCCACGCTAGACCATCACATATATTTTATGAATTTGTACCAAAGTTTTATGGAACTGTTTCGAAGACAGAAACACTGCGAGAACAGCAGGGAAGTGTTCATTAAAATGGGACTCTGGATACTCTCAATATTGAATCATTGCAGTCATTCCACTGTTCGTATTTCTATCTCACGGCACATGTGCAAACGCCCAGATGACATGTATGTGTGTGTGTACACACACACGCGCGCACACACACACACACGCACACACACTCGCACACATCTTGCTACGCTGCCTCTGGTCAGAGCATATGGTGGATATTTAATATATTTTCCAAATGTCAGTGAAGCCTGTTCACAAGTGTCACCACCAAATCCCTGCCGGAGTTGAAGAAAAAAACAAAAAGAAAAAATGAGAGAAAAAAAAAAAAGAAAAAGCAGAGCAAGTATACAGAAATCAAATGCAGAGCTCGCTGAGATACAAACCACTTTGCACCTCCAAATTAAGAGATATATTAAGGCATATAAGAGCAAAAGCAAAAGTGAAAATTAAGTACAAGCATTCAGGACCCATCCCCCCCTCCACCATTGCTGTGCATTTAACTGCATGCACACGAGCACACACACACATCCCTCTACATGCACACAATCACAACTGTCCCTTTGCATGTATATAACATGAACATTCATTAAGCCTCCAATTTTTCCAGCCACAGGAAACATTTCAATAAAGTCTCTTAATTAACATGCGCACCGATTAGAATGTCATGTTTCAGAAGGGGCAGCAATCTGTCTTCCTGTCACCTTCAAGAACACACACACATATACACACACACACACGCTCACGCACACCAGCACATGCACCCACAAGCCTCGCAGCCACTGACTTAATGGCTTTTTTCACCTGCACTTAGCAATGGACTATGGTCTGTGAATAATAAGTGGGAAGAAAAGAGTAAAACAGCAGAGGGGGGGATAGAGTGGGCGTAAGAGTGAGAAAAAGATGCATTGCATGGTGTGACTGTCAATGTAAATGCCATATTCTATTTAGCATTTCATATTTCTTCCAATATTTCTCTAAATCTACTTTGATGCATGCGCCAGGAATATTTCCCACAAACAGTCTCAACTGGGATTAATAGATCTTGTCTACTTTGACTGCATCAGTTGCAAACCCCTTCTTTTTTTTTTTTTGGCCTTAAGAGCAGGGACTAAACCACTTCGGCTGTACGCTGTATATATTCTGGCCACTTTTAGAGGCATTAAAGACACATTGATGTTGCATGTTTTATGTATGTATGCCTACACTCATGAGATAAAAGAGATGATACAGATGAGTTGAAAAATAAGTGTCGATAAAATAGACACCTTTGCTGCATTCCAATGGGGCTACTTTGCTGAGCACCTGCGGCAAGGAGCAGTCACACAGAGTGGAGAGACACTGAAAACAATTGATAAGCCCTTGGTTCTCACAGACAGAATATTTCGGGAAAAAAAAGAAAGGGAAATGCATTGCCACAATTACAACTAGGTGATGCTTCCCATTGACATTAGTGTTAAAACCACCAAACTCATGCCCGAGTTTCATTGGGATGAAAAACATTTCAGTGTTTGTGTGTCGAGATGTAACAATTGCTAACATGCTACAGTTTCCATCCAATATGCAGTGTGCAAACTGTTGAGAAAAAATCTGCAAGACTCAGCTAATAAGCAAGCACTAAACTAAAAAAAAAACAACAAACAGAGCTAATGTTTATCCCAGCTCCCCAGGGTCTGTCTGTTCGTATGAGGCAGGATCCCGCCTGTAACTTTGCTGAGCGTAAAGCTCCGTAAAGCTCCGTACGAGGGTGTATGTTTATGTAAAATCTCCAATGAGGTATAATGCAGACTAATAAGAAGTCATAAAGGCTGCGTTGACCTTGTAACAGCTGGTTTCCTGCCAACACGAGGGCCTGAAAGGCTGTCTTTGTGTCCTACACGGTGCTGTTTAGGCGGATCACTCGGAGGGTTCACTAAACCCACACCAAAGAAGACGTTTTTCGTGTGAGAGGAGTCAGACATTTTTAGGATGAAACACACAAAACAGAAAATGACCTTTTCTTCACTGACCGGCCATTGAATTGTAGAGTCAGGCTGATATGTCATAATGTTTTAGTCTAAGCAGACATGTGGGGAGTTTACCATCAGTGACAATTGCACTTTTACAACCACCATTTTCCTGAAGTGACTCATTTCCAAACTGTTACAAACATAAAACTATGTAGCGATCACCAAGTCTGGAAATCAACCTTTTTTTTTCTTTCTTTTCTATATAATCAATATTACCGCTTTTAGACGGTCATGGGACTTTTACACTTTTGGTATTGAAAATTTTTAAATAAATAAGTTGTGTTAACAGTCTCAGGACACCATGGCCAGATTATTCAAATACAAAATCAAATCTTGTATCATTTCAATCAGTAACCAACCACGGCTTTAGTTTCATATCCACATATTAAAAACTCTGAATTGTCACACGGTGTCTAAGACTAGTGGTGTCTCTTTCACAGTTTATGTGGCCTTTGTGGGCCGGATTACACTGAACGCTCCTCGTTTTTGAAAAGCAAAATTAAAGGACTGGGATGATTGATTTTGAGAAAATGCATGTTAATGATTTTGCCGGTGAATATTTTACACCCACCTGCTTTCCGAACTCACATTTGTCTCGCAAGACAGAGAAACAAGTGTAACTGTGGGGGCTGTCCAAATGCCATAGCAACTTCGGAAATGGGTCTTTATTTATTAACAATACTTACTGCTCTCTGAAAAATAAGAGACTCAAACAAGTAAATCGTGTCATTCTTAAAGCAATGAAGAGCTGAAAGGTGTACTATTATAAGACACAATGCCTGGCTCATCTGTTTCCACCATACTTACAATACATTACCAGAAAAACTATATGATTAAATACAGGCAACATCCAGCTGGAGCTTTTACAGTGATAGATGATGCATAAGTGAGAATACATATTACAAAAGGTGAGCGATGCAGTCAAGAGAGGAAACAACCAAATTGTTCTCGTAATTACTGGCCATAAAAGCAGTTGAGGAATTGTCAGATGTTACAGGTCAACACAGAATCCTTTTAATATTAGGAGCTTCAAATGAAGCTTGGCTTTTTGTACTCGAGGCTGCGCGATAACAAAGCACAAACGCAAGGTCGAGTTGCACTGTGCTAAAGGTTAGACGCCTCTACGGGACAATACGGCAAATGAATATTCTATCTGCGGTGGGGAGGCAGCCTTGAAGCAGTGAACCTCAGCAGCAGAAATGTTCAAACACATTTCATTGTTTGCTCTCCCGAGCCCACCTTTTTATACTTCATCTGATTCCACCCCATTGTCTCTGTGGGTCCAACGCCACGGAGCCTCGCCATCAGCTTTATTTATCCTTGAATCTACACAGCAATATCGTGCTACACACACACACACACACACACACTGCTGTTTCGGTTGGAGCTCATGAGGGAGAGTCTTGTCACTCAGAAATACTAAATAATAATAATTGTACAATTTACCATAAGGTGCCTTTCAAGACACTCAAGAGCTGCATTTCGGCCACGGGAACTTTCTGTGTATCGACAAGCAGAAACTACGATTGAAACTTAGTTCCCGGATTCGATTTTTTTGAAATGGTACTTTTGAAAGGTTCAGAAACCTTGGGTTTCCATTGTTACTATGTGATACTCTGGTTTCTGCCAACAGTAAAAAAAAATAAAAAATATGCATGAAACACAGACAGTCACATACTTACGTCCACACCTGAGGGCATTTGTAGAGAAGGAAATCCCAAGTACCCAGAGAAAAGCCAAGCAATGCACAGGGAAAACATGCAAACTCCACACCAAGGGTCAAATGTTACTATTTCTATATCTATTTATTATACAAACTGAGTTTATCATCACCCATACGTGCAGTAATTAAAGAATTTCTACCAGAACGTTCGTGCAAAAGAGGCCTGAACGCAGCTCAACAGCCCAAAACATTTTCACTTTTAAAACTTCATGAAAAAGCATCAAGTACTAAGAAATCACCCTGCAGGACTCGATGATAAAGTCTAAAAATGGCCGGTATTCCTTTCCACTTATACTAATCACATGTTCCCAGGCTACATTACATGATGGATGTCTGTCACTTTAAACCTAATGGATCTCCTCCTGTGGTAAAAATGCAAATTAGCACTACTTTAAAAATGAAATACAGTTTTTGTCAGACTGGATGTAGGCTATATATATATAGTTCTTTAAGGACTTTAAGGGACTTTTGTTGAGATATTTAAAGTGTGTTACACTCAAGGGCAGTCGCTCTCACTACCCGAATATCTCCTGAGTCTGAATCACGTGATCACTCCCATCAAAATATTCACGCGATAAAGAGCAAGAAAGAAAAAAGAAGCCTCCGGGGATGGATGTGTTTTTGCAGCAAAACAACAAAGTTTCTCAGTTAATCAAATTGAGCAGAGCCCTGCTGAAACTCAAGATACAGTACTTTAAAATCATGTCCTCCTTCATTCCTTCCTTTAGCTGACATGGTGCTCGATAATCTGGTTTCCTCTAGACCCGACTTTCTGTAACTCCACACATTCTTTGCAGCAAACACTTGAATAAGCATAAAAAGCCATTCTCACACAATCAAACACACTTAAAAATGACACTCACACACAATGAAAGAAAAAAACCCCAAAAAAAACAAACCCAACAACACAAACAGGCCTCCTGAGCATCTCTTTCCCTGTGTCTGGGTGTCAGGCATATAATTGAGGGCTTACAATGTGCTCCCCCTTCTACTAAGCCTTGCTATCTATCAGGCCACACACTGCTCTCACAAACTGCCCTCCACTGGTACACATCTGATTAGGGCGGCTCTGTAAATGAAGCTTTACGGGACAGCCCGATAACGGAAGGACGAGGGGGGGAAAAGGGAAGATTACAATATGTAAAGAGGACGTGAGGCGTGGACAGACTTGAGTGCCAAACATGAACACCGGGGCGAGACAGGTGCGAGACGTTGCGGTGAGTTACAATAAGGTCATGAAGCGATGCAATAGCAATGAAACGAGACTTACTTTTTTGCACGCCTCCCATTACTGACTGCAGATTGTGTGAGCATTAGTGAATTTTTCAATCTTTTACTCAACCCTATGGTGTGACTCAACACTTTTAATGTCAGTGCGTGGATATTACTTCTGTGACATTTTATGTGATAAAGTCTGCTGAACACCATTAAACTGACCAAAGATCCAATTTTATACCGTAATAATACTATGAACGGGAAATAACTGGTTACATACATTTGATGAACTCGGCCCTACCATTTATCGTGTCATTTATATGATTAGCATAATAGTATATATGTTTGACAATGAGCATACTGTCACTTACAACTACTTCATCAGTCCATGCATGAATTAATCATCTATTTCCAAATGCCATCTATCCATACACAAAATAGACGAAATGAATCTGTAAATTGAGACTGATTGCACACAGACAGCCTGAATCAATCATGCAAGGACTGATGAAGTCACATGGATACGAGGAGAAGCATCCTCCAAGACGTACTGTGTGACGAGTCCAGTTGACCTGATTGAATTTGCTTTTGAGACTGTTGACTTGATGAAACGAGGAGACAAGCATTGTAGAAGTCCTTCAGAACCAGATTGAAACAACCCTGAAGAATGGAATATGTGTAAGCTATAGATCATTAATCTCTTTAAAAGAGCAATTATGACTACAAAATGCACAAACCTCATTTACATGTGATCCAGTGTAATATAACACTCTAACAAAGCAAGTTGAATAAGTGAAGTAGGCATATTTTTAAAGTCTTTTTAAAACTGAACGACCCTCGCTCAGACGTCTGTGGTTTTGAATCCATGTTTGCATTTGAAGGGTTTAAAGTAATCGCAATGGCTCAGGCCAATAACAATAACTTGGGGCGATGGTACATTTGGCATAGTGAAGGAGATAATATGCCATATACATAAGATGTATTTAATTATTGCAGAGCTTTTTTTTAAATATATTTTCAATTAACTTTAAATAAGCCCACATAGTTAATCGTCTACTTTGTCTTGCCCCCAGGAGTTAAATCAGCTTTCTCCTTCATTTTTTATTTATTGTATTCAACTGGATGAACTCATAAAGCTGATCGGTAGCCTCAAGTCATTTCCAATCGTCAGGTTGACTTTCTTTAAGCTACTAATTGAAAACAATATTAATCTTTTTCACGAAGAAACATGCCTTAAGATATTTTCAACAACATTATTTGGAACAACTCAATCTTAACAAAACGGAAAACAAATAGGATTAAGTATGCGTAAATCCAGATATATACATACAAATATGAAAGCGCGTGTGTAGTGCATAAACACTCAGGGGACAAACATAGAAGCCTTCATCTGTGTGAAACACTAATTACATCAATATGCGCAAAATCTTGCTTCTACACGTGCTTTACAATAGTTGAATTTGAATCATTAATCCTGGCCACAAATTCCTTCCACTTGTTAAAATGCCGTTATAATTTGATAATGATTTAAGCTAACATGAGAAAATAAGAAAGTCGATCCACCCTAACTTCCTAACAATGGGTGTGCCTTCATTTTTTTATATTATTTTTTTTTTTTTGCAACAGCTTCCAGAAGTTAAGAGACAAAAAGTAAAAAAAATAAAAAAATAAAAAAAATCAATCTTCCACAAAGAAAAGTTATTGCCTCAAGGTGGGGGCAACAACTTTACTGCCAATTGAACAATCCCATGCAGATCTTGCACATTATTCAAAACAGGCACATGCTGAATGAGGCACATATGCAGTGTTGTAGTGAGCTCTGGCTGCGCCAAGACGGCAACTTCCCCGCTGCCTTTTATGTTTGGAGAGCAGCGATTTGCACATGTTTTTTATTACAAAATCATGTACGAAACTCACACATCTGGACACAGACACACAGAGACACATTCTCACACACACACACACACACACACACACCAAGTGTAACGGCAGAGGGTTGCTCTGCGTTATCAGCGTGGCCTATCAAATGATGAAGGGGAATCGCAAGTCTTCGATGCGTCTCTCTGGCTATTTGCCAGAACTGTTGCTGAAATACATTTAAGAGTCATGAGCTGAGCCATTTAAACACGGTCGATGCATTATGTATCACGGCCATTCCCTGTCAGCGAAATGATGTACAGTACTTTTGTCAAACATAGAAGTAACAGCATGGGAGACATCACACCGTGACAGAGAGAGAGAGACAGCGAGCGAGAGAGAGAGAGAGAGAGAGACAGCGAGCGAGCGAGAGAGAGAGAGAGAGAGAGAGAGAGAGACAGAGAGAGAGAGAGAGAGAGAGTGTCCAATGAAGAGTGAAAAAAGAAAACGAAGGCTGATATTAGGAATCCAAATGAAAAGTGACCTTTAAGTACAAATAGATTTTGCATTTAGATACTTGAGTAACCTTCCTGTAAGCAGAGGAATCCTACGGAGATAAGGATAGGGATGTTCTCGTCGACTGCAGCAACGGAGGTGGAGTAAACCACGGCAGCGATGGGAGGTAAATGACAGGTCAAAGGTCAGTGCCAGCAGGAGGAAATGACATCGGCAGGAAGTATGAATAAACAGTGGGGGATAATCATCCAATACAAGCTCTGACCTTGCAAGGGATTAGCAGTGGCATTATCTCTAAAATATACAGATGTAGAAAAATGAGAGAGCCAATGACCTTCCAGAAAGTTAGTTTGTGGGTTCAACTGAAACTGAACCGTCGACTCGTAACGCTTTTGGAGCTATTAACTTGAAAAAGATTGGTGTTAAAATGCTAATTGTAGAATCAAAGTCTCGTGAAGCTGTAATAAGTCTGTGTTTCGAGTTTGCTACGACACAGATAAATATGCTATTAAACAGACATTTGTTTGAAATCATAAAATTAAGTCTTAATGTCGTCAATGCACCAGCAGCACATCTCACTATTCCTTTTAAATTTAAAAAAAGAGGCCAGGTAGGTCTGTATGATGGACAACAGCACAGTCAGCAAGCAGTATGTGTGCAAGTGTGCATGTAGCAGCAGTAGTAGGAGATGAAACGCAGACTCGTCCCCACAACTACTGAAATCACTTATATTCAGAATGGTGCAGCCATCAGTCAATCTGCAATCCCGTCTTTCATTCAAACAAAACTAAAATACACCACCTCTGGTTTAATGCCTGGAGGCCAGATGGCTGCAGATCTCTGGTGTTCGGATCATTGTAGGTTTGATTCTCGGTTTCAAACACTCTTGCGCTACCAATCTTCAAGTGAAATGATCCATGTTACATGGAAAAAATTGCAGAAGGCCAAAAGAAGTGTAATTATTGTTGCACTGCTTTGATATGATGTGAATATGGCATGAGTCGCACATGTCATACAAGACTATATTGCTTTTCCACTTGTACGGATGAAATTAACATCAAGGTGTCCTTGCATTGAAGCACTTTACCTTAAGAAAGTACTGTGTGATTCATAGCAATAAAGAATTGACATATGTGAGTTACTAATTTCTCAAGGGGGGACTTCACTTGCCGACGCGGTAAAAGTAATTGTAAAGGGATTCAGAATTGTCTAGTTGCAGTTGCAGCTTTTTACGAGGCTGAGAATGGTTAATGTGAAAACTGCATGGAGGGTGAGGAAAGGAACAAGCCTAACAAAGGGTTGACTTCTCAAACCGAGGCCCGAGGTTTGCATGCTCCGGTCTGACCTGCTTGTGTGCACGGGCTTGTGTCAAAATGTTGCTTTTTTTTTTTTTTTTAAACTCCCTTCCGTGGTTATCTAATAAGTAGAGGAGGTGAATCTTTCAAGACTCTGATTAACCCGAGTCGACTGCACCTCCTGCAAATTAACTAGTCAATGCAACATTGATATATGGTGCAAGTCTTTTTTTATCTTCAGGATGTCTGCATATTAAGATATGTTCATTGATTAATGGTTAATTTAAAAGTGTTGTCTCAATTGTGTGCATGCTGAGTCTTGCAATAGAAAGCTTTGAGAACAAACAAATTAGATAAATTAAGCTCAGAAATATATAATACAATTTAGTTTGGGCCGTCTAAATTATACAATGTAGCAATTTTACATTTCACATTATTCCATTCCCATTTAAATATTATATTTGTCTCAAGATCTTTTTTTAAATAATCCCCAACACAATGTCTTTATTTGACAGATCTTTTTTTCACATTGGACGTAATGCTGCACCCAACACTAAAAAGGAAAAAAAAAAAACAACAACAACAACAACCCAACAACATCAAATCAAAGCAAAAACCAAGATAGTAAAAGGAGAGACTCATAAAAGTGGTTAAAAATAAGGGTTACCACAAGAGCAGGTGATGGAAGAGAAATAAAGTACTCTGAAGTGCAGTAAGTGGGTATTCCCCATCGGCCTCCTCTAAACAAGAGCTAACTATAGAACTCGCAGCGGGGCAGTTTAACTATTAAACACTCCCAAATCTGGTCACCAACATACATCAACACCCACATAACCTGGAGGACAACTCCATTCACACCTGAGAGATGAGGGGGAGGAAGATGAGGAGAGAAGGGGGAAGAGTTTAAGAGTGAGACAGTGAGAGAGAACATGAAAAAATAAAAATAAAAAAAATGCGAGGAAACGACCACGGAATGAAATGGGATAACCACGGCGAGAAAGAGAAGCCTCCAAGCCATTATAGCTATACTGAGCATTTTACACCTGTCCATGGGCTATATCAGTGCTACTCATGGGCATTGGCACTGTGGATGTGATGCAGCCTCCAGAGAAATACTTGACACACATGCACGCGTGCACACACAGGAACTAATAGGGGAAATATGAAATTGCGATGTCTCACTTTCATAAACAAATTCCTTATAGCAAACAATAACAGGGATATCTCCTCCACACACTTACACAGCTTGGCGTTATTAAGTCTCAGAGGCATACTTAAAGCTGTTATTAGGAACTACGGGGCTAAGACGAAGAGGGGGAGATCGTGTGAGTGAGATAAGGGTGGAATAAATGGAGCATTTATATCAAAGCTTCGTAAACACACATGGGTCCTCTTGTGGGTAAAAGCTACCTCCATCTACAACAGAAACAATGTTGTTGTCATCCGGCAGCTCGCAGACACGAGATTACATCCTGCGACAACATACAGTATATTCATACAGAGCGACACGTACGTCTGTTGTACACAAGAGGAAAACACACATTTGCATATAAATCTGTATATAAACACATACAACCAACTCATTGCAATCCTTCTCCTCCACAAACTTAAGCCCAAAATAGCAGCGGCTTAAGCATTGCCCCCCCCTCTCTGAAAAGTAACGGCAAAGTGTGTGTGTGTGTGTGTGTGTGTGTGTGTGTGTGTGTGTGTGTGTGTGTGTGTGTGTGTGTGTGTGTGTGTGTATTTGATAGTGTGAGTGAAGGAAGATATTAGCATGGGCTTAAAAGAGCATATATAATATGTGTGTACCGCCTGTGTGATTGTGTTTGCGTCCGTGTGTGTAAATGCAAACTAGGCTCGCCTGGCTGTAATCCCTTCAGCAAGGTGTGTGTGTGTGTGTGTGTGTGTGTGTGTGTGTGTGTGTGTGTGTGTGTGTGTGTGTGTGTGTGTGTGTGTGTGTGTGTGTGAGAGAGAGAGAGAGAGAGAGAGAGCGAGAAAGTGTGTGACCAGTAGGATGGTAGACAGCGTAAGCCCGAGCCTTCACAGCTTAAGCCCCCCGCACTTTTCTCCCCCATAAGGCAAACAGTGGATAGACCACAGGGCTTAGCGGGAGAAAGAGGAGGAGAGGACAATATATGGAAACTAATTCAATTTCAGCCTCTTTGCACTGCTCCCCAATCTGCAAATACCACTACAGGCTGATGTAAGGAAATGGAAATCTCAACTTATATACTACACTCTATGAAGAATCTGTAGATTGGAACCCTATATCGGAGTACTTATGCACTTTAGCAGCGGTCAGGCAGTTAAACGTCTCCCTGTTCTGTGTGTGTTCAAGTCTAACCTCTCAAGCTGTTTCTGCTCCCTCTTTACCCGTCACCCTCTCAATTTTCCTGTATATCATCTAATGAACTTTCCAAACTTGCGAATGGTGGGAAAGTGGTCGTCCCTCCTTTGCTCTCCGGAAAGCCTGGATTGTAGTTTCCAAGGCAGGAGCCAAAGGAAAAAACTTTTTTTTTTTTTTTAATTCAAGTAAAAAAAAAAATAAAAATCTATATTTTCATGGTTTAGCTTCTGCTTTTTATTTTTTATACTTGATCAAAAAACCTTTAAACACAAATAATTTTGAAACGAGTTCCATTATTTCCTTGTTTAAACAAAAATGTACGACATCAGCAAAAGATGGAATACACTTACACATAAAACTATCACTCGAGCGTCTAAGAATTAGAGAGAGAAAAAAAAAGTCATTTTAATACCAGATACAATAATTAAACTATAATCTGTTATCAAACAAGTGACCGTGTTTGGTAACTTCTTCATTTATCCTCATTATTGTCCAAAACAATAGCATGGCGGAACTCCAACTTGTGACACTGTGTTCATTTTGAAAACGCACGCACAATGCCCAGTTTGTCATATTTGTCTGCAAACAACACGAAAGTCAATGCATAAAATGTAGCAACAAACTTGGAGAACACTTCACTAAAGACAATATGTATTTCCAGTTTGAAATGAAGTTATGACGTGACTAATTTCATTTTAAACTTACTTTTAAAAGCCCCAAAGATGCTTAAAAAGAAGGTTAACATTTTGCTCCTTTCACACGTTGCAATCACCGGGCCCTTGTTGTAATGGGGGTTCATTATCAGAAAATAACAGGTAGAATAAATGATGACTTTCCTCGCTGGTTGCATGGAGGAAATGTCAGCACTAAATGCATCGGCTCTCAGGTGTCCTGGCAGCGGCACTGAAGTCCGGCTCTGATGTTGTCGTAAAGATGGTTGTTTCCCCGGGGCTCAGGCACTCTCATTGATTTGCAGAGATAATAACCCACTTTATGAGTCTTTGCCCTCGCTGCGCCCAGTAGCATTCTGCAACATATGTTGGCCCCCCTCTTCCCTCAAGGAAAAACAGGCACCGCTTATGAATTTTTCCAGGGAGGTGCTGTGTAGTTTTGTCTTTTTTAATATACAACACTTCATCGGTTTTTAGGGTCGTGGTGTGACGCCGAAAGAGGTCATGCGGGTTGGTCTACGGCCTTTGTTCTGCTTGTTTTATGCTTAATGGACTTCACGTCGAGAGCGCGGCCCACGAGCGGTTTTCCTGCCGAGCCGTGTCGTGACGGTTCAACTCTTCCGACATGTAAGTTGCCAGGTAAATAGGAAACAACCAAGATACCGTTGCATTTTTCCTTTGCCTGACTGGAAATACAAGCAGTCCTCTTTGAAGGGCAGTCTCCAGAAAGTTACGTCATCCACACATGACGTGTAATAGTAGCCCAATTTGATAAAAGCTGCCCCGTCAAAAAGTGACTTAAACTTCTTGAAATCAGTTTCTAAACTCTCGAAAGAGCCTCTTCATTATATGGCATTTCTTTCAGCATACATATTTTAGTTAGCCAGCTAGTGACTCGCTCCCTCCGCGGCCCACGTAAACCCGCCGTACCGCGCTGCACATTTTAATGGACTGCGCTTAGTTGCATTGTTTACCTACTGAACGCCAGACGGAGAGGAGCAAACAAGATATACACTATCTAGGTTTACATCACATTATGTTTCACAGCACCAAATCTGCATGCTGCTGAATAACTGCTTTATAAAGAGAAACAAGAAAAAAAGGAAAATGCAAATATTCAAAACGAGACAGAGATGTGGGGGGGGGGGGGGGGACCTTAGAAGCGAGAAGCTGAGGCTTGATCCTCATAAACCTCTATTTAATGCAGTGATCCCAATATTGGGTGACATTTTAAAATGGCACCAAGACCGAAACAGATATAATGCTGAAGGTTTGATATGTACATCAGTCTCCTAAAAGTGCAGAATAATGAAAAGTGAATACTGATTTAGGGTTAAAAGCTAACACAGTAACTTGAGAAGTCTGAGTGTACACTAATGGTCCCATCTTATTGTATATGGGAGCATAACAATCACATGTCATTTCCATTGTCCTCCGCCGTTTCAGCTGCTTTTAGGCAAAGTAATCTTACCTTGTATAACATACAATCTTTCTTCCTTGGTGAAAGTGTGTGTGTGTCAGAATGTTCCCATTGCCAAAGAATAATCTGTCCAAGCACACTGCATACACACGCAAAGTAAAGATGTGCACACATCCATACTTCATTTTCGCCTAAGGAGACGGGCACGACGCTCCAATCTATCAGCGTTCAGTGTGTTTAGAGTAAAGCACGTCAGATGAAAGTGTGAGCTGAAAGAAGAATGGAAAGAGGGTCGAAACCGGAAAGGCAGAAGAGGAGGAGGAGGAGGAGGTTGGGTCATGGAACGAGACTGAAGGAAACAAAAGGAAAAAAATTAAAAAAAAATAAAAAAATCTGATTGTGCTTGTTGACTGTGTGGAGAGCTACGAGGGGGGTGATCAAATAAGAGAATAAGACACTAAAAATTGAATGACAACAATAATCTCACAGGCTGACAGATGGGTAAATACAGATGGACATAACAATAAAATGCAGAATCTGAGTAGCTCAATCCGTCTTATTCGACAACACAACACAATCACAACAGTCTGGAGGATGGGCTGTCTTTCTCAAGATTTCTTATTAGGAGCAATATAGTTGCGAAGCAAGGCGAACCAGAAGAACATTTCTACCACTTTTAAGTCCCGCTTCAAAAATTCGTAATGATTTTATTTGGGTTCTGGAGATTTCTAGAGCATCAGCTGGCATTGATATAGAAGTCCATCGAATCGATGCATAATTTATTAAATCGGAGTCATACAAACCTTTTTCAAAAGAATCGGGTTCCTACAAAGCGTCGGTTTTCGCTTTAACTTTCTGTTGATGATAAACTTCACAGAGTTTGATTGTTTTGATGTGCTAATTCTCTTTACCGAGTGGATTTTCAAGCCTAAAAACTTTTGTTGAACACGTCAGCCACCGAGCATTGCATATGCAAAGACCGAAAAGGACTTTGACTTCTATCACTGCGAAAGCCCGGAATAATTCCTCCCACTTCTCAACTCGACACCGGCTCAAAAGGGAAGTCCTTTAAAAAGCAGACCAAAGCGCCTCTTTTTCTCCCCTCTCACTTGTACACAGACTCCCACAGGTGTCTTCCTCGATCTTGTATTCGCACAGATGTACACAAGAGGCCGTGACTGACAAGGTAAAGGATCGCGGGGAGGCGTGTGGGTAGAGGAGGGGAATTACCATATGTAAGGGACGGAGGTGCCAAGGTCTCTGGATAAAGCAGGTGAGCTCCAAGGGACAAGATAAGCGGTGGTAGACGTGTACACAGACACACACACACATAATACGAACAAATAGATGAGTGTTAACACAAAACACACACAAACACGTGAGAACAAAAAGAAGACGAGGAGGAGGAATCGCTATCTGTCCAGGTGTGCTGAAGAGCCAGGGCCACTGCCTCTATATTGTATGTGGGTCGGTCAAGAGACAAAAAAAAAAAAAAAAAAAGTGATGGCGGTGGTGGTAAAGAGATCTGATTAGGACTGGGAGAGAGGAAGAGGAGCTTTTCTCATCGGGATCAGCTTTCAAACCAATGTTATAGAGGTACTTTTATTTTCTGTGATGGAGGATTGGACCAAAGAAAAAAAAAAAAAAAAAAAAAACCCAGCCAAAGGATTCGAGGAACTTGAAGCAGACTGTTTTTCTTTTTAAATCTAGTAATGCGTTTCACGTGTTTGTGTGTCCAGTCAGACAAAGGAAAATGCAACAGCACATTACTTTGAAGTGTTCTTTTCTTTCTTTGTCTCATGATTTGTCTTTTTCTTTTCTTTTTTTTTACTTTTTTAAAAACGCAATCTGCAAGACATCAAATGTGCTTCTCGACCTCACCGTCCCCAGTTCAGAATAACTACTGTAACCTGACATTTAAATGTATAATTACTAAATGTGCTAAAAAGTGTCTTTACAGCAGAGAGAGTCATTGAAGTCAGTGATAAATAGGCACTTTGTAGATTAGGGGTTGTTAAACACGGGGTCAAGACTCTGAATTGCTCAAAGGCTCGGAGCTGCAGGGTATTCGTACAAAAAAGAAAAAGAAAAAGACTCAAATTATCTAAATAACCTTGGGTCTCAGGGTAATACCAATTGTACTCCAAATAGCTTCCTCATTTTTGGATTCCACAAAGAACTGAGCGCTCCTGACGTCTCAAGTCATCTGGGGGCGAGCGTTCTGATTTGTGGCGCAGCGGTGAGCAGTCTGGCATCACAGCGCCTGGTTTAATTCCAGACTTGGGCGATTCTGTGTGGAGGTTTCATGATCTTTCTGTGCACGTGCAGATGTTTATCAGACACACTACAAGTTAATGTCTTCATGCATACAGGGCTAATTTGTGTAAACTGTCTGGATTGTACCCAGCCTTCGCCAACTGCCAATCGGTATGGGCTGCTGCCGCCACGACACCATGTTCCCCCCCACTTAAAGTCCATTTCTGTTACTTTGGTCCATTAAATAGCTATAGTACATACCTACAAATATAAACTTCATGGTGCATTACACAATTTTGTATCTAATTCTTTTCTTCTTTTTTTTTCAAACAAATTTGACAATTGTAATTATATAGATAACTTGGTGTTATTTAAGGAGTTTACTGTAACCTTTACACACCAAAAACTCAGCATATTCAAATAAAAGGGAATTACCACAGTGGCGGTACAGACTACAGTGGTAGCGTTTAATTGCCTTGGAAACATTAGAAAAAAAGAAGAAAAAAAAACCTGAACAATATAAAAAAAAAAAGAAAGACATATTAAAAAAAACGCCCAGTGTATTGAGATTAAGTATCGCACCCAAAAAAAACAAAAAAACATGCATTATTAAAGAAAATCTGGACAGAGGGATTTTGGATGTATTAAATTCCCTCAGCAGTCCACCCCATTGTTTATCAGTGTTTATGAAGAGTGAAAAACTAAATCCAAGTCACATAACTGCAAAAACCTCATGATGATTCAGTTAATCACACAATCTATTTGTTCAAAAAGTCTCTATATTACCTTGATTGCAACCAAAATGTTATTCAAGCCAATTACTTTAATGTTCTTTGATGAATGAGAGAGGAGTCTAAGATTTTTTTCCCCCTTTCACAACACTAATAAGGCTTTTAGTGAGATCATTATGCTAAAAATGCTCCATCTTCACTTTTTCCATTTGTTTCCTCTCCCTCATAAACTAATCTCTAAAACCATCTGCACTGGGGGTAAAATTACATATTGCCCGTTCCACTTTTCTGTCATCTAAACCTGTCTTTATGTGTCTCTCTCTCGCTCTATCTGCCCTCAAAGCTCCTATAAAGTCAATCAGGAAGCACACGCTGAGAGGAAAAACAAAACACTCAAATGTAAGAGGCTTGTGGACATCTCAAATGCAGTCTGAGAAGCCATCAATAAAAATAATTAGCACAGGGAGATAGGCGGAGGGGGGGGGGGGGGGCAGCTTGGCAGATGTAAAATCTCATTTCTGTTATTTAATTTATCAGAGACTGGAGCAGGAAATCCACCAATCATTGTGTTAAGAGCCCAGAGCTCCAACAACAGGCTTATCCATCCTGAAATAACATAAATGCGCACACAAACATAAATACACGCCGAGCCAATCACCAACCCAAGAGGTCCGGAGGGGTCATTAGAGAAGGAAGAAGATCAGATATCACCAATTCATCTTGGTCAAAATGATTCGAGAGACACACAGCGAAAAGGATATATGAGGGGGTGGCTGTGTACATTCCTGGTTTAATGTACTATTGTGATCGCGGAGTCATTAATCAAACCCCGGTAGACACACCCCCACATAATGTTTTGCACACTTGCAGACACAGCTGGGTTCAGGTTCAGAGGGGTCAAGGTGATTAACGTCACCGCAGCTCCGAAAAGCAGGCAGACAACTGCTGTTCATGTTGAAAAGTAACCATTCGGGTCGAGGCATGCAAGACATGTGATCCAAGACATCCTCATATTCAGGGTGCAAATTGTGGTGGCAAGAAAATAAATAAGGCAGAGGAGTGGGAATTGATTTTGAGAGACTATCAGTTTGAAAACGATCATGAACCACAGTCAGTTTGCATTATATATAGTGAATTTGTAGTTTTTCAGGCTGTATTGTGTCATTTTGCAGCTTTTAACTGAACTCTAGTACAATACAGTTATTTTTACACTGCTTATATAGCAATTGTGAATTGTTTGAGTACACTGCAAGTAAGTGTAAGCAAAGGAAAAATTCAGCTCTCAATAACCACTCAAAATATTGCATTGTCAATAGAAGACGTATTGAATTTGCCTAAATAAACACAGATGAGCACTCATTGCTCTGAGATATGATTTTTGAGAATATGTAAAGCTGGTATTTTTTAAAAAAAAAAAGGAAAAGGGGAAATAAAACATGGCAGAGAGAAAAAAAAACATTTAAGTAATACCTTCATACTTTCAAAGTGCATTTCTCAGACAAAACAGTAAAACATTGAAATGTCATGGTGGTAAACACGTTGATATTAAGTATGACATTTCTATGTTAAATAAATCAACTTACTTAAAAGGGAGACCTATTTAATTTGGGAATATACTCAGCAGCAAAATACAATTTTAACAGTAGTCAGTGGTGTGAACTGAGTGAGCATGGGTAAAAAATTACAAGTGTACTATAATACCACCTCACACGTTGATGTGGGTTTTAGGTACGCAGTACTTCCGACTCCTGTCACAGCAGCCTAAACAGCCCTTCTCTCTATTCAGCCAAGTGTCCCAGCTCAATGCACCATCCAACCAAAACACCCTCCCCTCAGGAGATCCTGTCTTTGCCTCCCCAGTTCTGAAAGTCCCGACATCATACCACTTGTGTTGCTGTAACATCTTTTCATTTTCATACGTGTCCTGATCTTTGCGGTTACACAATATTTAGATCAAAGAATGAAATTCTGACTTGTTTGCTATTCCAAACCGAAGCTGTTCTCAAAGTCCAGCATTGATGTTTACATGTCTTTTTTGTTTGTTTGTTTGTTTACTAGTGTCTGCTAAAGTAGCATCAATCAATAAGATTGTGGGATGGACCTTGTTAACATATAAAACGAGGCAAGGACATATATCCCCTTCAGGAGGAAAACAATATGTCTATTTTTTTTATGCTTTTTTTTTTTTTTTTATAGAGGAAGAGTATTCATCAGCACCCACAACAGGACTAACACTTCCTCATAGGGAAGTGACAGGATTTGCATTTTCTTGTCAACAGAAGACTCAGTGTTGTGTTGTTGTTTTTTTCTTCTGAAGAACAATGATGAAACACAGACTTCAGTTGTCCAATACATGAATTTAACACTGGTTTAATTCAATCAAAGGCACCAAAACTACTTGGTTTGGTGAACAAAAGTTCATAAAATAAGTTGCAATGACTTTGTCAGTCATTAAAATGACATTGCTGACCGTTCTTGCCACATGGAACATAAAAAGCAGTGTCATTGCAGAAATGTCTGTTTTTAAAACCACTGGACAGCCCACAATGTCAGACCTGAGCAGACTTTTTTTTTTTTTAGTTCTTTGTTCCTTCAACTAACGACCACCTTTTGTTGTAACGTCTCAAAGATGATTTAACTGCTTGGAGTCAAATCCAAGAAGGTTGTGTTTCAGGAGAAGATGTAATGAAAAGTTCAATTTAGCCTGATAATGACTCTGTTTTGATTCCAGTGCAGTAAAACCCAAACGTTCCCGACAATGGTTACATGTTCTGGCATAATTAGCATAATAATTCTTAAAACAAGATCCCATAACCTTTTTCATGAGACTTTGACGTTGGAACAATGGCCACTGAATTGTAATTATTCATCCATGGGCCAGAGTGACCATGGGGAGCCACCAATAAAGACGTTTCCTCCAGCTGCCTCTGCAATATTGTGTTGACGAGAGAGGGCAGACGGATGAATGGATGAGTGGATGGAAGCTCAACCTGAAAACATTATGTCTTCACCACTGGCTGTCGCAGGCATGGAAAGGCTAAAGAAAAAAATAGCAACACAAAGACGATGAATGTGGAGAAAAAAAAGAAAAAGAAAACTACCTCTGGAAAAAGTCTCAATGAATAGGCATGAGCATATGCTCAAGCAGTCTGATATGTTGATTTATGGCCCATGTTACACAAGTACATCGGTATGTAAAGCTCGAACGGCTCAAGTTCATCTGTGCATCACAGCATCACATATGTCTCAATAAGATTTGCAGGCCAACGGCAGAATCAGATGCCGACCCAGCCTAAGCTCCCTAAGCTGCTGAGAAAACACGGAGACTAACAAGCACAAGGCTCCCTTCTCTCTTATCTCAATAGTCCCTTTGTTATTGCCATTTTCAATAGACTAATCGCTCAGACAATAGCAAGCACACAAACAAACAATTGGGAAAATATCATCGCCGATCACAGGTGAAAAATCTGAACCGTCAAATGAAATTCCGCTGCTTTCTTAAGTTGAGAAGTTAAAAAAAAAAAAAAAAGCAAAATAAAAACAATTTTTAACTAATTCTTTGGTTTCTTTGTAAATGTTTTAATTTACAAATGATAAAGGTATTTTATTTAGGGAAGGACATTTTAACACGACACAAAGAAGGAGGAACACACAAGCCTAATAATGTAATAATGGCATTCATCATTTTTCCATTATGGGTGGAACGTGACGAGAAGGCCTTTTTTTTTGGGGGGGGGGGGGGGGGGGGGGGGGTTAAATAAAGGAGGAAAATATAGATTTTTTTTTTTACTATTGAATAATACTGGAAAAGGTAGACTTGAATAAAAAATCAAACTCTGTTGTTGAATTCGATGGTTACCTACACGCACACGCACGCCAACAGAAACCAAAAAAACCTCCCCCACCACAGCAATGTATCAACCCAGCAGACAAACACTGCCACATAAAGTAGCAAATAATTCATGCAGGCAGCATTAGTCAGCACTGAAGGACTCCAACTGTGTCTTGTAGTGGATGAAAGACTCAAATATCCTGCAAAGCATATGGCAGACTGCAATCAAGCAGAGCAGCAAGGTAGAGTAAACAAAACAAAAAGAGAAAATGATGCCAGAGGGATGTACAGTAAGCGCAGCCTGCCTGTATGCAGGGAAGGGAAACACCATGTATGTCTCCTGTCAGACAAGACAAACACCCCTAATCCACAAACACAAGAGAATGCAAAGAAAGGCGCCCGTTGCATAAGTCACACGATAAGCTTGAGAACAGCAAAACAGTCACATTACAATATTATGATATTTAGATTCTCATGTGCAATTCACAACTGTCTGCCACCACATCTTGAAATGAGCCTGGCTCATTGTTTCATTTAAGTGCAGTTCCAGGAAGAACACCTCCGACTACCACAGAGGAGATCGAACTAACATGACTTCCTTCTGCGTGAAACTTTTCAATAACATTTTTACTGTTTGCCAGACTCATAAGGGGAGAGCCGTAAAATCAAATGAGTGCTAAATCATAGTAGTGAATGTGGGCAATAATGGTTATGCTAATACTGTTGGAGGTTGACTGCAACAAAGGGACAGTGATGGAAAGTATCCTACCGTGGTCTGTGATTTTACAAGACACGAGATAGAGCTCCTTCAGACTTCTCCCCTCCTTGGCAATGATTTCCACACACCTACAGAAAGACAAACAAGCAAACGAATGGTTAAGGCGTCACCTGGGACGTCGCTGTGACGTATACTGCGCTTCACTTTTGAAGAAAGTTTGGACCATTTAAACATCACGATGCAAGTAAAATGTAAACAACATCCTACATGGAACCACGCGTGCACAATATTACTACTGCAGGGCCATAAAACACACCCACGCAGACAGAGGTGTGTCCGTAGAAAACCACACACACACACACACACACACACACACACACACACACACACACACACACACACACACACACACACACACACACACACACACACACACACACACACACACACACACACACACACACACACACACACACACACACACACACACACACACACACACACACACACACACACACAGAAATATGCCACTGCAAAGGTTAAACAGCACTGCTGCAGGGTCAAAACATTCACATATTCTTCCCCCGCTTCTTTTAACACACATATTAATAATTAAACACCTGATGTGGTTAAAGAAGCATGCACTGAGACAACAGGAGCACATTGGTGTGTGTGTGTGTGTGTGTGTGTGTGTGTGTGTGTGTGTGTGTGTGTGTGTGTGTGTGTGCGCGCACACGCAAGCGTGTACACAGGCGCACACATTAATTGCAGACTTCAAAGAATGATATCTGCATGCAGCCCACCGCCTGAGCCCCAAGGACCAACGGAGTGTGTGTGTGTGTGTGTGTGTGTGTGTGTGTGTGTGTGTGTGTGTGTGTGTGTGTGTGTGTGTGTGTGTGTGTGTGTGTGTGTGTGTGTGTGTGTGTGTGTGTGTGTGTGTGTGTTGGACTATCCACGAGGGAGGGCCAAGGGGAAGATCAGAGTATCTGTATCAAATGATTCTCTTTAAATGCCTCTAATGAGAGGAGTGCGCGCAACAACTAGATTTTGATCAACGCATTTGACCTATTAACCTTCAGGAGAAAATGTTTTGATCTTCATGCGGGTGTGCGATCATGAAAATTTATGAGAGCGGGGAAAAAAAAAAAAAAAGAAGAAGAGCTGTATGGCAGCGAGTGTATGAAAACAGAGGTTGGGGTTGAAATTGTGATATTGAGCCGCCTGCTGTCATGAGAACAATATTGAGGCATTCGTTGTGATGCACTCTTTAAGAGAACGGCACCCAGAGTGCTCACATATGCAATATGACTGACAACCAAGGTTATTCTGAAATGCATTGCTCACACTTGCTATTCACTGGCTTATCTCACTGCAGGTCAAGCAAAGCAAGAGGATGTCTTGAGAGAATTTAAACTTGGGTTGCATTCATGCTTTTCATGCCACATGCACACTATCAAGCAAACAGGAGTAAAAATAGGTAGCACATCAACAGGGGATTCAGGATGGGACAATTTCCACTGGAGCTAAAAATGATTTTCTAAGTTGGTGTTTCGGCACCGGGATTCATTTAAAGGTGACAGAATTCCTGGATGCCACTTGACGTGTGACATATCACACCAGAGGATCAGGAATGAAAAGATATTGGAGAAAGAAAACTTTAAAAAAAAATGTGTGTCATATTTCTGAAATTCTTGTTTCTGAAAGGAGCAAGAGCTGGTAAAAAAAAAAAAAAAAATGTACTGGCCTATCTGCTTTAGTTCACTGGGCTGCATCTTCATATTTCGCCTTTTCTATTAAATGTTTTCTGCCGTGGTCCTTTGAGCCCACCCATGTTATCAGGTTGTCCCCTTTTTCCCCAACTTTTTCATTCTCCTTTTCCACTGCTCACTGTTGATTTTTTCTCTCTGTCTTTCACTACATGTTGCTTCTTGTCTTTTCTACCCTTCACTCTTTATTTCTCCAAACCCCACTTCACTGCTGCTGTCGCAATCGGTCAATCCCCATCCAACCTTGCGCTGTGGCCAGCCAGTCTTAGAAAAGATTCGACTAAGCCCGGAGGATCCCGATATCATGCTGTGTATCTATGGGGCACCGGCATTAGAACTGCAAATGAATGAATGCACTTGGTGGTGCGGTTGAAGAAACAGATAAAACAGAAAGTAGTGATTCGGGGACGCCACAAGGAAAGGCTGAGGCAGAGTGCATCCTCTGGGAGCTTGTTACATTGTGCCCCGGTCCCCAGGGTCAGAGCAAAAGCAATTAGATTAGACATCAATGAATGAGGGAGGGGAAGAGGGGAGAGATGGAAAGAGAGTACAACAGGAAACAGAGTAAGTGGGAATCTCTATACAGTAGCAGACGGGGGGGGGGGACTGACAGAGAAGAAGTAAAGGGGCCGGTAATAGGGCCGGACCGAGGTGATGTGACAGGAAGTGAGACAGCAAAAGAGGTGAGATGGTTCAGGCATGGTTGAAGCCAGATGAAAGGCCTTCAAGAAGAACTAATCCCCACGGGGCGGAGAAGCATGAATTAGTGATCACGTCGTTTAATAATGTACAACGCCTGTGACAAAAAGCTCTGATTGGTAACATGCATATCTCGATAGGCGCATGAAGGAGATGCCTTCCTGTTTAAAATAAATCCATAAATCCAATGCAGGTACGAAGCAGAGAAAGTTAACTGTCCCGCAGGGTGATTGAGCTGCAGGAGTTGGTGATAATGGAAAGGGCAGAGGAGAAATGTGAGGGACTGGAGAGATTGTCAAAAAGCCCGAGTAGTTTGAAGAGATTGGAGGGCAGCAGCAAAATGTATCAAGGAGGACGAAGACGGCGCGGACAAATTTGTGGGACGCGGGATCGGGAAAACAGGTAGGATGGGAGTCGGTCCAATGAAGTGACAGAAAAATGCCAATGATGAGCACACGGTGTGAGAGGTGAGTAGAAGCACAGCTCAGACTGGGAAACAAAGAGCAGAAATAGCGGGGCGGGTGAGAATGGAAAGTGTCAGAAAAGTGGAGCACAAAGTAGAAGCGAACGGAATAAGGGAAGAAATAAGAGACGGCAAAAAAAGTGGCGGAAGGTTGAAATGAGGTTAATGAGGATGAATGGAACTATAAGAAAAGAGGAAAGGGTGGAAATCGTTGGGACACCAAGTGGAAATGATGATCATTAGTGAATAAGACGAGAAAGTAAAGCTAATTTCTTCCACAGAGGGAGGGAATTTTGTTATGAATTTCAGTGGTGCATAAAATATTTCAAAAATGTCCCTTTGTGATGGCTGTGAAGACAGTTAATCCACAGCTCCAAGGCCAATACAAAAAATGGCCGGAAAAACATTCCTTAACAACTTAGTACTACATGAGTGAGCGATTAATGCGAGCAGTGGGCAGGAAGAGGGCAGAGGACCAGAGAGGGTGAAGTTCCGTCGTGAGGTCAGCGTGTGACTTATTGTCGCCACGCTGTTGGTGCAAACAGCCCGAGGTAAACAGTAAAACTGTCACTGCTCTCTCTGTCATTCTCACAGTCGCACACCAACAAAATCAAAACTTTGCTTCGGCTCGCATCCCAGGTATCCTTTTCTCCTTGAAGAGGCCATGAAATAAGAAAATACATGGCGTGACTGGTTTAAGTATGAAGCGGGCCTCCGCTGACGGTGTCAGCTGCAGGAGGTATTTGGGGATCAGGAGGATTCCTTTTCGCAACATGACTTTTGTTTTGGTTTTGTCGAAGAAAGAAGTAGAGTTTAAAATGTATTTTTCATGAAAGAAATAGACTTTTTTGCACATAGACAAATGAAAATGATGAAATATGATTGAGTGCATGACCCACATGACTAATTCATTTCAAATTGTGTCGTTTTTGGCGACGACCTAACCTGCATTCAGGTTCAAATCAAATCCACAGGGACGTGTATGACACGACTGGCTACCGAAGATGTCAAAAAAAATAATAGAACCCCTCTACTTTCAAACGAGCAGACACAGACGAATACGCAAAAACAAATATTGCACTGGTTCACTAGGTCTTGAAAATCAAAGTCATTTATGAACCAGAGCCACACCATTAAGGAGACTTTGCTTGAACATAGAACATATTTCACATCTGATTAATTCTTTGTGAAAACAAGATAATTTTGTCAGTGGGAAAAAAATATTCTGGTTTTTCATTACTGACAGATGTGCTAAATCATGGTTAAAAAAACAAAACAAAAAAAAACTTGCTCCACACAAATAGAAAATGTTTGTTATCCCTTGGCTGAGCCAATAATGTGTTGAATCCTTGTGAGGATAAGCAACTGTTTAATAATCTCCCCAAAGAATCCTAAAGTACTAGATGCTGCTCTATTATTTCATTTACTGTACGAGGGGGAAAAAAAAGTAACCCATTTTTAAAAAGAAAACTTAATCATGTTAACAGTGATACCGCAGTAACTGAATAACTGCTGATTTATCTCATGATTTATGAAAGCGTTTTGGAGGGTCTTAGCATGTAACTGAGGCTAAAAGGTTTGATAAGTTATGTCGGGAATATAAGGGAAAAATGCCACTGACCAAAGGGTCTCTTTGTTTTTTTTAAACATCCATACTTCAATATCGGAGCTAAGCTTATTTTCAGACCATTAAACTCTCAAATTACTTCATTACGACTGCAAAGTTGAGAGGAAAGTGTTGTTACCTAGAAAATACATTGTAGGTTCCCAATAGTCTGGAAAACATAAATAATATTAACATACTCACCTTATTAAGATGTTATTTATAAGCAATAAATATCATCACTAAAGGATTCGAAACAATTTCCTTGTTAACTCCGATCAGCTTGTGAACAACCTCGGGGGATAAACCTGCATAGTAACAGAATAGTTTTTAGTACACTGACGGTGTGAAAATTTTACTTTTAAGTCAAGGCCCAGATAGTGAAGCAGGCTCCTTTTAACCTTCATTTGTACCCCTAAGAAGCCCTTGTGAGTCCTGAGCAGTTAATAAAACACTAGTAAAACCTTTCAAAAGTCACTCTGTACATATTTCATAAAGTGGCCATGTTGCAGCCTCAAACACAGGTTGAAAGATTCAAGGAAAAAAATAAATTATTGCTCCAACAATCACTGACCGCCTTGCAATTTCTATCTGAGCTCGATAAAATGTACTGCAAACGCACATCACAGAACAAGTAAGTGGCTCTCACTATACACTGTGTGTCGGCACATAATACGTGACTGTGTGTGTTGTTTTACCATGACAGACGAAACATGACCAAGGGCCTGTCATCAGCCTTTAATCGAGACTCTTTTTATGATCACACCAAATAATTTTTATGAGCATGCCTCCACGGTAGTGTTGTGAATATGCTTTAGTTCAAAGGTAGACAGTAACAAACACTTTGTCACAGTATCGCAAAAGATTCTTCAGTTTACTCCATATTTGGGTATTTCATTTTCTGACTTTTAAGTCCTCATTTGAGCAAAATTATCTATTTCTGTCTCTTTACATTCTCAAAATTGAGCTTGCTTCTAAGCTCTACATGTGTAACTGAATGACACAGAGAGGAAACATCAACCACAGGAAGAAGGCGTGGAGTCTGTGATCGAGAGGGAAAGTAAACACCAAAACATCATTGAAGTTTTTCTGTGTTTTGTAATAACACATACCTATTTTCAACTGAATATGGCACGTTTGAGGTGTTAAAAGCAAACACCGGCTTTTGTTTGTGTGGGTGCAGACGTGTGCAGCCAGGCCTCGAAAGATTGACTCTGTCTCGTTCAGGTTGAAAATAAATCCTTACTTTTGTACTTATTCCAGGATCTCACTTTTACTTAAATAAATGCCTTTACTCAGGATTGTTTACTTTCACCAGTGTCATTTTCTAAACAGTTATCTGTACTTGGTAATGGAAATGGAAATGGACATTGTGCTAATTATTTGCTATACTCTCAAGGTGAGTTTTTTTTCCATTGTTGTAAATAAAAACCTGGTTGACACACAATTGTACACCACATAGTTTGTAGGGCCGCCTGTCTTAACAGGTACATCTCACAGGGTTTCAGTATAAAGTCCAAATGTTCTTTCTGTGCATGTGTGTATTTTTAAATTTTTTTCCCCTTCTTGGTATTCTGGTTTCCTCTCACTGTCCAAAGACAAGCTTTTCGGTTGAATAGGTGAATTTTGTGTATATGTGACTGTCTGTCTCTCTCTGTAATGAACGACTGACCAGGTCAAGACATAAACTGTCTTTAGCTCCACCCCCCCACCCCCCCCCCCCCCCACGCCCTTTATACGCTGTATAAAGCAGAATTAGAGTTTTCAGTGCCAGAACTGTTATCATTATAGCCGTAAGCAGACATTGTTTCATATCTTGAATTTGAGTACTCTCTTTTTTTTAATTCAAATGTAGCAGTGATCAGAAGTACTCATTGTTTGGAAATTAGATCATCTCATTCATAAAGATTTCGTCTTTGGAGAAAACTGTGGCAGACCTCCAAACGTACTGAATGTAGCCCAGTCATGCAATGAAACTGTAAAGTCTCAATGAGTGTAAATAGGTAGATGTGGGACTCGAACGGGGGGAACGAAGCACGTGAGGGACCACAAAGTGTTTGTGCACCTGTGCCATTACGCTGAGAGTGCTGCTTGCGCATATGGGAACGCGCGCATGTGTCTCGCAGAGGTGAAGCTAATCTTCTTTTATGCAGCACAGCCAGAGGTATCCAAGCAGACAAGCACCGAGAGGAAGAATAGCAACAATACTTGAGAGAAACAGAGGTCCGTATTTATCACAAAGGCTGCAGACAGTCATGCAGCCAAGCAACATGTGTAGCGCTTCTCTTGAGCTAGCCGATCACAATGGGGCAGGAACAAAGCCTCTGCCGGGAGAAAGGCTGTAGGTAGGTACACTAACGCAGCGCCGACCAACAGAAGCCCCCCCCCCCCGTATCATCCCGCTCCTCGCACAGCCCACAATTACATGGCTGTCGAGCCACACAAAAGGGGCAAGAGAAATAGAAATGGAGGATTTTCGTACGAAGAGTGTGAAAAAGAAAGAAAGTAGGCATGAAATGTATAAAGAAAGGAAGTTGAAGGTCTAGGGAGAGGTTGAAAACATAAAAGGAGGAGAAGGAGGCGCCAGCAGTGGTGACAGACAAGACTTCAGACTTCCACGGCCGTCTTTAGACTTAATGAAATGGAAGGGCGGAGCAGCAGAGAGGAGGAGAGCCAGGCAAGACAGGGTTTATACTACTGTGGAGAATGCTCTTGGAAAATGATTCTTGTTGTAAATTTTCTTTATATCGGCCATAAATCCATAAGCAGGAGTAAGAAGGCAGCGCTCTGCTTCCTTGGGCATCGTGCAACACTGAGTTTCTGGAATCTCTTGCACAAAGAAAAAAAAATTTGGACTTTTTTCATTGGACTAATATAAAGGGGTTATAAAAATATCCAATACTTCAAAAGAGCTCTTCAGTAAGCAAATACTTGATACTGGTGAAAGGCAACAATCTTAAAATAAAGAAACGCTCTGTTCATTGAATGAGAAGGGGCATGCTCACTTTTCAAATAGCTGACCAGCTATTATGTGCAGCCCAGGATTGTTTGGCTGCTAAGAGCAGATACAATTAAAACCTTTTTTTTTTTTAATTAAATACAAAGACTAAATCACATCAAACTTCACTTTTATCTTGAGAAGTTCACTTTTCTCACCTAAAACGTACGCAGATTTGAATTTTATATAACCTCTTATTGCCTATAATCACATTTTTTCTGGTGCTGTGAAAATTAATTTCACAACATCTAATAAAAAATCTCATTGAACACACACACACACACAAAAAAGTGGTTTCGCATTATCAAATTTCTATGAGGAGGTGAGCTTGACTTTCAAATAAAACGCAATAGATGCAACTTTTTTTCATCATATTGAAAAGCAACAGCAGCTTGCTGAATGTAATCACAGTTTCATGTTCGGACAGATCCTAAATTTGCTTATCGTTATGTTGAAAACAAAACTCTTAACGACGAAGGATGCGGGATGGCCGTTCTCTCCCTATTGATGTGGGTGTATATCTATTTGTGTGCGCTTGGTGCTCAAATGTGTGTAACTTCCAGCCGTCTGAATCAGGGTCTGCTTCAGCAATTAGGGCCTGGATGATTTCCCAGGCTAGCCTGCCGTACTCGTTGCTCGAATGAGAATCACATTCCTATTGTGCTCCACCACCGTTAATCATGTTTTCAAACGACTCTGCAAAATGGCAGGGCATTCCAGCAGCTTGTCATCAGGCCGGCTCAAAAATGTGCCGATGGGGTCATAACTGAAGCCATAAATGTACATCATCCTCAGCTTTCCGGCTCAACCTGGGCTTCCTTTTTTTAAATTTTTTATTTTTTTTTTGCGGTTGTTGTTTTGTCTGTGAAAAAAAGAACCAAGCACCAAATGAGCAAAATTTGCAGGCCAAAGCAGAAACACCAAGGCTGTTATGTGACGCACTGTGTCCTCCCATCCTGAGGGAAATTTGCTCTTTAAATGCTCTTTAAATAAAGTAATTTCTCCAGCTGTAATTGCAGGTTAGAACAGTTTTGAAACTGCAGTGAATGGCCAAGAAAACAGCAGGAATCCTACTCTGAACTACTGCACGTAAAATAATACTCAGAATTGCGTCACAGTGTCAAAGATGTTTGGTATGATCTGTAAAGTCATGGTCGCTATTACAAACAATATCCGCCAACGATTTCAACGTCTGCAAAAAGTGAGCGTCGCTTACAAAACAGTCGATTCATCTATCAAAAACCAGAGACAAAAAGCCAACTAAGCACTTTGCGAGGTTAAGTAGCAGTTATTTACTTGAAGTTCATCCAAATGGACAGCCTGTTGCCTTGCCAACACTGACGGTCCGCCGTGATCTACATACGCAAACAGCATTTAGAGGCAGCTTTCTCGGGTGCCAGCGGAAAGCAGACTGGCCTGACACCCGTCACACGTCCTCTCTCCGCTTTTCCACCGCTGCACCCAGGCAGCTTCCCTCAGGGCATGCAAGTGAGATACCCACCTGTAAATGAACAACTGGGCTCTGACACGCAATGCCATCCTACTATCTGCCTCCTCAGTCAGCCCAGTGCAGCCATCATACAATAAATAACTTGGGAGAAGATGAGCATTGCCCCACGGCAGATGGCGATAACACTTACAGCCTCAGGTCTGAGTTGACACAGTGCTGTGTGTGTGTGTGTGTGTGTGTGTGTGTGTGTGTGTGTGTGTGTGTGTGTGTGCGTGCGTGCGTGCGTGCGTGCGTGCGTGCGTGCGTGCGTGCGTGCGGGCGGGCGTGCGTGCGTGTTGGTGCATCTCTACCCATGTGAGACAATTAATCTCCAGTTTTGGTATCCTGACTTAATAATCTTACTACCGGTTTCCTCCAGGTTCCTCTGGTTTCCTCTCAAAGTCCACAAACATGCATGTGAGGATAATTGGCGAGCCTAAATTGCCCCTCGGTGTGAAAAGTGGCGTAAGAAGCTGGATGGGTGGATTCCTAATCCCAACAAGAAAGGTCACTTTTGTCAAACGATTGAAGAAAGTTCTTTTTTTTTTTTTTTTTTGTCGCTCTAAAGACAACAAAACAAGTTGTTTACTTTCTGTGAAATTCTGTAAAACGGATATACAATAAAGTGAATAAACCTGATTTCTCCAGAGATGATAATATAACCAATGAGTTCGAGCTAATAACAGTCTTGTTTCAGGCACTGAAGAAAACAGCCACTCTGACTGTGATAAATTGAGGCGAGCGTGCCCCTCAGGGCTGCATATTGTAACTCCTCTGCTCCGTGTCCACATGCGGAGAGAGGTGAACTATCATGATGTTTACCAATAGGCCTGACACAGTGGCACACGGTGTACACCCTCCGCCCACTCAGCCGCGGCTAATTGCCCTGCACTTTGATTACTGCCATCTATTTTAATGAGAGCTTATCAAGGCATTCTCTCCTGCCCGTTCGCTCTGTCAAACGCACATGCAAACACGATAAACACACACGGGCTTGTGTGTGCATGCTCTTTGGACACTCGTACACACAGAGAGAGGAGAACAATACTGCATGCCATGCTTGTCCCGGTGGCAGGAAATTGGAGGGTGTTCATTAGGCTAATGGATATGAAGAGGAAAGAAGATGGGGGATGGAGCAGGAACAGTGGTGGTGGTGGCGAGGACGGGAGGGGGTTTGTTGATGGAAGTGTGGGAGGGCACAGAATTCTACCACAACAAATTTTCCACAATGGCCCCAACAAGTCATACTGTAGCGTGTAATTTCCTTGCGACTATGATAGAGAGAGGAATACTTCAATTACACGAAATGGCTTTAATTACGGCAAATTTGCCTCATAAGTCGGCTCCTGTTGAGAACAAACGAGCTGTTGCATTTCTGGTGCTACCGCTCGCTGCTCCCGCGGCTTGGTTGGATGGACTCGGCTTCATTAGGAGCACTGGTTTACCAGCTCACACACCGGGATGACGAAGCCTAATCAATGGACTCACGCTGTTCTAAAGACTCTGGAAGAGCAGAAACAGTAGAAACCAAACTGGACAGACTCGCTGATCGATGGTGAAAATGTGTGCTTTGCAGCATGGCTTCCGCAATCCCTTTATTTTCTTTTTGCACACACCGTGGCTTCTGTTATTCAAGTTGCTCAGTGCATTGTATTACTCTGCTGAGAATTAACCAAGTGAACACACTGTGGTACCGCAGCATGTGAGGTTCAAAAGACATCTGACGGAAGGAGTGCACATAAATATCAAGCGGAAAAAAACAAAAAAACAAGGAGAAAAGAACTGAAAAGGAGGCGTACGCATTAGTGGGCTCGAGCGCGACAACCGCATTACAACCACAGCTATGCCAGATCACATTGACACACTCTGTCTCATCATTTTACGAGACGTTAGTCGTCCATGAAACTACTTCAACATGTCTAGTATAACAGTCATCAGTACTGCCACACATACACACAGAAAATTGCTTAGTAGGAAAATGGTGTTCCAGGAAAACCAAGCTCCAAATGAGGCCAAGATGAGGTCACCGCGCCGCGCTGTAAGTCAACAAGGTGAAGAAATTTGGTAAAACATTTGTGTGCATGCAAGCGGAATACCAACTCTTATAATGAACAAGTGAACCTCTCACCATGGCAATATTCATGGTTTCCTTTGAACATCTAACCAGAAACCTGAAACTGACCTGTCAAAGAGCCTTGGAGCCGGAGACAAAATAGAGGTACTCTCTTGACAATTGCTATTACACAAAGCACTATGCTACAAGTTTGCAGGCACAAATTCCTTCTACAGCCAGGTCTAATGGAGGCAGTCCCCCCCCCCCCCCCCCCACCCTTCACATCCTCACACCTACGTCTACTCCACAGTATCACTGAATTGTCCGCTATGATATATAAAAATAAAGTGCCTTTCTACTCTATTGATGTTTTCATAATATTGAAGCAACACACCTTCCCAATAAAACACATGACAAACTAGAAAAAACCCACAACAAAATCCATACATAGATCATATCGGTCCAAATACTATTTCTATTTTTATTTTTTGCACATACAATAATAGTAGATAAATAAATAAATAAAAACCCTCGCTGCTAATCCAATCATTCCCTCCGTGGGGACACAAGCGAGAAACACCGTAATGAGAAACTGGTGGCTAAATAACCGTGATGGTAATAACAGTGGGAGCGTCTCTCAGAGCAGGCGTTTCGACTCTGGTGACACACAACCATTAGGTATTCATGAAAACAGATGTTGCTTGGCTCGTAAGCTCATTGGCCCAAACACCCCCTGAAAAACGCCAGAATGCTAAATGAATTTCCCAATGGAACTTGTGTTTGATCCCACGCCAAGAAAGTATGGGGATATTTTCATGCTATACTATACTGAGGGAGAGGGGGAGATCGTTGGCGCAGGGGGATGAGGTGGTGAAAGATCTCCCCCCCCGCGTTTGCAGTCACCGTATTCTTTGCCTCATGAACTCTTCATCACCAAATCACATCTCCTCTCTTCCTTCTCATATCTACAGACGTGACGTTCAGAACGGAATGAAGAAACAAATTCCTATTAGCTTAATAGAAAAGTGAATTTGCTGAAGCGTTCTCATACCAGCAAGCACTCCTAGTGGCTTATCACAAGCTAAGCAGGCAGGGCTTAGAATAGATGGGGGGGGGGTTTACAACTATAATATACAGTACCGTATATGATTTACTGTACGAGATATTTGATTTAAAAAATAGATTTGTGTCTCAGAAGTGAATTCATACTTTTTAATTTGGTTTATTATTTATGTTTATTGTTTTTTCCAGTAATTAGTTTTCAGTACGGACTCAGTGGCACATTGGTACTTTCTGCTCATTTTTCTTTTCACACTTTATTACGAGACATATTTTCTCAACTATTAATGTCAAAAGGGAACCTTATTTACTGTCTGCTGCAGTTTTCAGCATCCAGTTGCTTTTTTTTTTTTTGCTTTTTTTTTCTGAAAAGGGACTAACTTTTGAGAGTGGTTGGGCAACAATCTAGACAAGAAATTTCTTTGAAATGGTTTATGTTGTCTTTTTTGAGTCTTGTCTTAAAGGTTTTGGACTATATATCAATATGTATATTATTTTCATGGTCCATTTTGTTGCTATGTTGACTACAGAATATTACGTAATTTGGTTGACAATGAAATTGGAAGATAACCTTAACTAAATCTCAACCTTCGGTCCTTTTACATGTCCGACTTTCAAAGGAAGGTAAATCACTCATTCACGTCTCGTTTTTTTTGCTGTGTCCATCCTTGTACTTGTCTCTAAAGTGTGAAGTCACCTGAAAACTCCCAAGAAGAGGATGATGAGTATCCTTTGTTCACTTTATTTTCCATACCGATTGATGTTACCGGGTTCATCCTCACAAATATCTTCCATTTAGCCTGCTAAAGAATTGACCAGAACTGGTGGTTTTCGAGAGACAGAGTGAAGAAGATAAAGTGGAAGAAGAACAGGCTTTAATAGACAATGTTGTTGATGGATGCGATTATGGCCTCTTCATGCTGCCCATCTATTCTCTATAGATTCCAGATGATAACGGTGCTTAGATCGTTTCTTTTCCCTCCCCCTGCCTCACTCACAATCTTTTTTACCCTCACTTCCTCTACTTTTCACCCCTTTTTTGAACATCCAATTTCCATGCTCCCATTTTTGAACTTTTCTGTTTCTGTTTATCTACTCTTTCTCTCTGTGGCCTTGTTCTTTCACTCTGGTCTCCCTGTTCTTTGCTCTCCAAAACCCTGTGTGCTTTCTTTGATTCCTTTCTCTCCAGAACGCCATCTTCTTCTCACAATACCTTCCCCTCTGCCCTCCTCATTTGCTACACAGGGAGCCAGAAAACCACATCACAAATCCAAGGTCTGCCTTTCTCCATCTAAAAAAAGCCGCAGTCTATCCTTACTATCTCGTTCTCCTTACCACAGTCTCTCATCCTTTCATGAACATCATCCCTGTGTGCTTCTTTACAGTTTACAATAGTGTTCTCATTTCTAAAGTGTAGGAAGAAAAAAAAAGCCCCCCCCCCCCCCCCCCCAATGGGTGGTACATGTTTGCCTCAAAACACATTAGCAGTGTCGAATAAAATGCTTTGACAAATGACAGGAGACTAACAGTGGGGATCCTGCTGGTCATTCAGCCAGCCAGCAGAAGCACTGGAGTGCGCTCCACCACAACACCGAGGCTCAAAGTGAAACCAATCCTCCAATGCCATACAATATCTCCCTTAATCTTACTCAAGCTCCGCTCATTACACACTCAGCATGGGCCGGAGACAGGCAACACAGGGAGCTGTGCGGCTGGGGTTTGTGAGCCAACTGTGTGCGAGCATGTGTGCCGGCGCAATGATGTGGTATCGCTATCACTGCAAGACGGAGCCACAGTAAGAGGGTGTGTAATACGGCATGACATTGTACGCAGATCAAGTCGATTTATAGTCCGTATCATCCCTTCCAATAAGGGGTACAACCATAGAAAATGTTAATTTCCACCTCCATAAACAACCATGATAAGCATCGATGTGATGTCAGCATGTCTGTGTGATTGCGTAAGAATCTGTGTACTCTGAAACTTACAGTGACTTGAACTGCTGCAGATTTGCGTACATGTGGTGCCATATGTGTAGGAATATAAATTTGTACGTGCAAAAGAAACTGGTTCTGCACGAGTCCCTGTTTTTATGTCAGTAGTAAAATCCCCTAACCATGATTCATTCATCACCTCTGCCACGAGAGCTGATGTCATCCTGAGTAAATTCAGACAATCCTAATTGTGCAGGGTGATAATGCATGCACATAAAAAGCCAACGTATTTCAACCTGCAATAATACCCTGTGTAATCCAACAACTTTTCAGCACTCTCCTGTATCCAGCTTATACTCAAGGACGTGTGGAGCAAAAGGCTCTGCCAGAAGCCATGGGGTTGATCTGAAAAATACAGTCAAAATCGGAATATTTGTGCACAAAGACACATCCAGTGCTGAGCAAAAATCTCTTCTCTGCATACATTGTTCTCTAAAGGAACCATGTGCGCATACACGTGTATACAGACTCAACCCAAATCAGCAGACTGGAGTGCTGGAGTGGTGCGGCTCCCATTCTGCCAGTTCAGTTTTATGTCTCGGCTTTGATACAAATCCACACAGCATGGAAGCTCACTCCACCACCTGAGGTATCCGTGTGTGTGTTTACGTATGTATATGTGTGTCTGTATATGTGCGTTTCTGAATGACTAATCCACCACCTGTTTGTGAGAGTAGAAAGCCAAACTCCAATCCACTTCCAGAAGATGCACTTGAATGTTTGTATTCAGCATTCAAAGCATTCTTTTCTTGTGTGTGCATGCACAAGCAATGCATGTGACTGTGTATCTCGCGTGTGTAATCCATTCAGTTGAGGCTGTTCCTCATTAATCAATTTCTTGAGAGGCAGCTTTGGGAATGCAGCCTCTCCTTAACTCTTCCACATTAAAAATCTCACTGAGCTCCTTCCTTCCTTCCACCAGCTCACATAACCCACCTTCTGGCCAGATCAGGTCACGCACAGTCACAAGGTAACACACACTGACAATCACTGGCTTGAGTCAAACACATGGTAAAATTATTATATTGTTCATCTAAACATAAAAAAGTGGGGTTGTCATTCAAATCCTAGCATCACAAGGGCCATTTGTTTGGGTGCAAAGTTTGCATGAATGATCTAAAGTGTGGAACAATGGCAGATGGTCGCATAGAGCAAAGAGCGTATTTTAAAATCAGACAATTGAACACCTCTGAAAGCCATGGGCCAATCTGCTCCACCATATGTCCTATAAGCTAAACTTTTCTCATTTCTGGTGAACCCCATGGAGAGAACATGACAAATGCAGCAGAACAGTTATCTCTTCCGACATCCCGACAACAAGGAAATAAACATGAACTGACAGCCAATCAGATCGCCCATCTGCTGTTCTGCCTCGCAGTGGTTGGACTGCTCGACAAATGATGAAGGAATAATATCTGTGAGGGACACACCCCGAAGATGGCGACAAAGGGGTGTGAGGGGCCGGGCTGAGGAAAAGGGACGAGAGAATCTGAATGCAAGGAAAGTGGAATGGGCAGCAGGATGGCAACCTTGGCTTATTGGAGTGGTGGAGACATGCAATGCAGCCAGGCAGGGAAGACCGGGAAATGTAATTCAGGGAGGCTGTCTGGATATGACATCTCTGGGAGCTATTCAATCTGCAGCCAAACCCTCAAGTGGTGCCTCGCCTGGCATGGTGGCAGGGAGGTTACAACTGTGAGCGCACTGCCTGTCAACCCCACTACACCCTCTGTGGAGGAGAAGGAGAGGAGAGGCAGAAGGGCAACAGAAATACGAGAATGACAGAAATATATTTATATCCTGACAATGTAACTAAAAAGGTGCAGCCAAAAATAAACAAGATTTAAAGGGGGTGGGTAAATATCTGAAGGCAGAGCCAAAGCCCAGAGATGGAGCCACAATGAGAGGGGGTTCAGCGGAATGAATGGGGAGAAAGTACGAGGAAGGAAAGGCGGAGCGGGTGAGAAAGTAATCCAGGCGCCGGCTGTGATTCTTCTCTGTCAAGCATGGCCCATGCAGAACAGTGGTAATTGACAACCGTGGCTGACGTTATTTCTCGGACCACTCTATTCATTACAAACCCAAAACAATCCCCCCCCCCTTTTATTGTGCCTTAAAAAAACATATTAAGCGACTGCACAGCAAAGCACTGTATGTAAAGCATGTCAAAAAGAGGATGTGACATATTATATATCATTACACTGTACAACAGACTCACAATGTAGGAGCTTTTGGTCAAAAACTGAAGTGGTCAGACAGAGTGCAGTAAATTTAATTCTTGGAAGGAACACCTAAAAGAAGAAATACAGCAATTTAGGATATATGATAATCACCTCCACAAACAAACAAAGCAATTAAAAAGTAAACAAAGAACTAAATCAATGACTGCATGCAAGTGAACCTTAAAATTAGAAAGTCCAATAATAAATGAAAGCTCACCAAAACTGAAGATGCAGGGGGCTTTAGCTAAATAGTTGTTAGTCACACTCTCCTAGTTTTAAGTGGCGGGTTTGAAGGGTTCTTCTTCTTATTTGGAGCAAATTCAATATTCAGTAGTCCATTCATAAGATCAACACCTGGCCGAATGTATTAAAAAAGACAAAGCTGTAACTGAGAAAAATACATGAGACGTGTTGATTTTTGTATCCCTCTTGAGTGTGATTTGATGCATCATTTGTTCAAACTACCCTTTTCAATAATGCTCATTTTGCAGTCCTGGACTGAAGCGATGAAGTCAGAGTTTCAGGCTGAGTGGATATTATGCTGGCTGTGGACACTGGACATGCTCCAAACAAACACTAGGAAATTAATCAAGCAAAGTCAAGGCCTAACATTCATAGTTGTAGGGCTGAACTCACACAAGATGTATAGTTGAAGTTCATAATGTGCCCTCGGTGCATCTGTTGTAGGCCGAAAGCATGGTGATATTGGGTTGTTTGTGTATACTGTATTTCCTCAGTCACACTTTTTGTGTTGCTTGGCTTGCCATGCGACTTATAACAAGAAAGCAACTTACATATCAGAATGTAAGCTTACTTACCATCTGGAGCTCAGTAAAGGGCACTGTGTTACAACCGGATGCTGCGACTGCAGCTCAGACAACCTTCCATTACTACCGTGTTTGTCAAGCGTGAGCAAATTATTGCCAAAAAGGAAAAAAAGCTCCACAGCTAAATATTAACAAAATAATTCTAAAATATGCGGCAGCAAAATAAAACAGAGCATCAGAAAGTGATGTGAAGAGAGTGTTTGTAAAACTTTGAAAGGGCTGGGAAATAGTAGCGGAACTGGTGCTGTGACAAAGAAAACAAAAAAAGGCTAATCAGGGGCTAAAAAGACGGCACCAGGAGCTGGAGTAATGAATTTACGGATGAATTCTCAAACTCATCAACGGTGCAGTTAGGTCTCAGCATGGAAAAATAAATCTGACTTACTCCAGTGCTCCAGTCCAAAAGATACGGTATACCTATACCACAGGCTCAACATGAACACGCTCCAGTCCACCAAATACGAGCAGGAAATGGTTTTTGGCGTTTAACTCAACCAATTTTATGAACCATGACAGCGGGTGGGAATTTTCTCTCTTCCTCACAGATTGAGAAGTTTGTAGAAACGTCCCTACATTGTATGAGTGATGGAGTACACCTCTTTGGCCATTGGTCGGATACCTCGAGACATCAGCAGCGGTGATGGCAGTGTGGATGGATCAGACGATTTAGAAAAAGATGTGTAAGTTGGTGCGACGTGATACCAGAGTTTTACTTTGTTAGTATGGGCGATGTGAGAGTAGTCGAGGTATGCGCCAGTGCTCACAATAAATTGACCAATTTCCTCTTGGTGGACAAATTCACCATATGAACCCATCAAAAAAAACATGTATTCATTTCACGGCTTGAAACAAGGACAAGTTGTGGAATCGTTACATTCAGGTGGAGTATAGGAGACTTTATTTAGACGTTATTTTGGACAGGTATTGTTGCCCATTTAATTTATGACATCGAGTCTGGAATAAAATATCTACATTTAAATACAAATGTTGATATAACCTTGTTGATGGCTAGGTTATATTGCTGATTGATTTTTTTTAATACAAAATAAATAAGACGTTTTAATTCACCTGCCGACATTAAAACTTGCCAATATTTTTTCGGGGATGAATTGTAACATTGTAATCGACTTCAATCGGATAATGACATAATTTCATAACCTAAAAATGTAGCCTAAGGTCCTCTGGCAGGTTTCTGCATATGATACCAATGCCATTTAAATTTGTCTCAATTACACTTAGAATAAACATAAATGTGCATTTCGATATAATAACTGAGAAATCGTTATCATAATGTCTTCTTGAAAGCGTTAAAGATTAAATCATGTTGCATGGGGAAAGGCCACAGATCTTTCCTGCTGGTCCACTCATGAAGTTCTTTCTCCGCTGGGGAGGCCAACGATGCATTTGGAAAATCACTCATCTACAGTTTAAATTACCTGAAGAAGCGTGGCCAAACTATCACGGCAGCATCATAGTTTGGCCACGTTTGTTCATGCGTCAACCTCTCTGGTTTGTTGAGAAGCTGACTGGAAAGTGCCAGTTCTTTGGACGTATTGTTACGGAGCAAAATTCCTGAAAACTGTATGGGGTCACTAATGTGCACACCAATATTTTTGCAAACTAAAATGTTTCCATGACTTCTGACAGAAACTGCCTTGTTTACGGTGAAATGACATCATGAGACCGAATTGGAACTTTTTTCTTTTTGGAGCCAATAGTTCAGATGCTGCCATTCAGCGCCATTCCCAGTCCTCCGTGTCCATTCAGTCCACCTTTTTGTCTTTCCAGCTGGTTTCCTGATCCAATAGCAGTTCCTGAAGAATCTTATCAGTCAAGTTATGACTTCACTGTCTAGTCCTTGCCAGTCACCATTCAACCTCCGAGATGGATGATTACAGCACATTATTGGACACAGCTCAAAATATCTTTTATCATGCCCATTCATTCACACATGCATACAGATGGAGAAATTCGGAGACGCACAAAGACGCACAAACAGAATCACTCACCCTCCCTTGCTCTGGCGGAGACACACTCATCTACCATTTCATCCCAAAGAGACTGTACGCATTCAAACAAACAGAGGAGACGGTTATTGTCCGAATGCAATTATCTTGTACTGTCCATCTCGTTGACTGCTGTGGGACAAAGGGCCCTCTGTTGATGGGGCTAGCAGTGTGTGAATAGGAGGTTAGACATCCTTGGCCTTTTCCATGACTGTGGACATTCAATCTGCCATCCACACATCCCAGTGGATCTGATAACACTAAACAAACCCCAGAGAGAGGGGGGGAGAGAAAAAGCCAGACGCTAATGGCTTCAGTATTGTGTGTAAATCCTCTCTTATCTTTCTGCTCTCTATGTTAAGAGACTGGTCAAGGGCAGTGGGAAAGAATAAACTCTATAACCACAGTGTTGCCTGCCACTGTTCACCTCAATGTAAACAGTTTAGCGTAGGACACGACGTGCAGCGGTGAGCGCTCGCTGAAAAAAAAAAAAATAATTATAATTTCATAAATGAAACAAACACTTCTACACACACACATATGCTCAATACACAAAGCTCAGTATTCAGACTAGTGCCAGAAAAGGCTGACCTGGCATTAGGCTGCAGCTAATTATTCTCAGCCTCTCAGATTCTCCCATTAGACTTCATCTCAAATACGCACACGCGAACACACACACACGCGAACACACACACACACACACACACACACACACACACACACACACACACACACACACACACACACACACACACACACACACACACACACACACACACACACACACACACACACACACACACACACACACACACACACACACACACACACACACACACACTAATTGTGGCGCTGATTCTCTCTTTAGCGCTGTCTTGTCTGCGTCTCGTGGCGACAGAACAGTAAGAGGGAGAAAATGAGAAGAAAGGTAAAAGGAGTGAGGACGGGAAGAAAAGAAAAGACATGAAGGATTATCCTCCTAATCCCCCCGTCAAATTATAGGGGAGGCTTAGCTCCTAATACATTAAGAGTACAGTAGGAACCTGCCCCCCCCCCCCCCCCCCCCTTTTTTTTTTTTCCTTCTTCACTTTGCCACTCTTCCTCTTACATCCCCCACAGAATTTTAGGGCTGGGCCTTTCTTTAAAATAAATAAACAAAAAAAACAATAATTGTTCTACCTCAGGGCCAGTGACAGCTACAGGTGAGAGCCATAGTAGTTTTAAGGTATTGTATTAATCAGATTACCACCGGTGAGATCAGCAGGAGGAGAAAAATATTTCTTTGAATGTGACATATATTTACTGTCACTTCAAAATAAGCTCCAAAATAAGGTAAAGAGGCAACACACCTGGTGAATGAGCCAATCCATAATGATATTGTGCAAAAGGCAACTAATATCTAAGAAACACACACACTGACACCAAATGTGAACAGAATCAAACCAGGAATATTCTCACTGTGAGTATCAACCATTATACTACTATGCATGATAGTTATTTGTAAATTTCCAGATTTCTTTAAGAGCCTTCACTACATGGATATACTGTATGTGGAATAAATGCCCCGATATTGGTTGGAATACAACTTACTTGTTCCTGTTTAAGCTCTTATGTCTTAGCGAAATGGAGACGTAAATTACAGATGGACATGAGTGACCCAACAGTACAAGATATGGCTGATTAACAACCAAACTTGTGATCGTTAGGACATCATCATCATTTAAAAAAAAAAAAATGTTTTAAACAACAAAAAATAGGCCCTTTACCTATGTCAGACTACTGAGTAAGCACTTTAAAATTTGCACTTTATGGTAGGTATTTAGAAAGAATCATTTTATCATCTTTGTCTTTGTTTTACCGTATCGTTTTTATTTGTAACCTTGTATGGTTTTCTGTGGGACAACGGATGGAAATTAGCCTTGTGCTCAACCCTGCATGGATACGGTAACCTCATGAAGAGATGGCTTGTTCACTATTATACAATGTCCAGTCCAAAAAAGAACAAATAAATGAAATGAAACTCAAAACACACAGTCAAAACAATCCACCAAAAAAAACTATGTTTCTGTTGCCTCTGTGTACAGAAATTTATTGTCATTTATTTATTCTCCGTCATCCGAAATACACTTTTTGCACATGCATACAGGTGTCTCCAACCACAGTAGTTTATCCTACAGTCACACTCTATACTGATTTCTACGCACGTTTGTAAATATGAAATAGTTCTTAATGGTAGGTGGCAGTATATACAGGTTTAATTCAATGTACCGCAAACTTGCAAGTAACCTCTAATCATGAAAGAGCGATAACTCCCAATTTGGACTGTTTATTTAATCCCTATGCACGCAGAAACTTGTATCAATCATCGTGGCACAGTCTGATATTTAAGGAGAAACCCTAAACTGAGGCATCTCTACTCCAGCCTACAAAACAAAGGGAGGGAAAAGGTCTGGAGCAGCAACAATGGCCCGAGAGCTGAGGCTTGGTGGAGTTGGGTGACACCTTTTCGACAGGTTTCAAGCCTGTGAGCTGTCAGAAGCTGGCAGTCTGGCTGTCTTGGTTGTAAACTGACAGCAAATTCAAGGGTCCCTTAGGTTGCTTCCCTTGGGAAAAGATCGGTCACGCAGTTGCTGCTACTCATTTGTGGCTCGGACATGACAGTAGAAGGGGAAAATAAAGTGGATAGAAGAGGATTTGAACATCAATGTGTTGCCAGCACACAATAACTGTCATTTCAAGTCACTGCGGAAGAAAACCTCAAACGTCGACCACCGCAGGTAAATTATGGAGAATTCATGCGCTTGACTTGCATGCATCCTTCCCACGCAGATTTCCACGCCCTAAGCGTACGTGACGGGAGCAGGTGCTGGATGTAATGAGTTTGTCTACAAGCTGTTATAAAAATGACAACTGGGAGTGTGGCCTCGATCACAGGCAGATCCACCCTCTCTCCTTTTTCTTTTTTTTTTGGTAGAAGTACACAAAATCAGCTCCAGCTACTTTTCGTCCTGCATACTCGGGGTGCAACGGTACAGGTAGCCCAAGGTTTGGCCTGAACCTCGGATTTTGGGCCACGGTTTCGGTTTGGTTTTCGAGGGGGTTGTTTTTTCCGCTGCCGTTGCCTTCTCGAGTGCCGTTACAGCCGTGTGCTTAACACTGGAGATGCATGCTCATATTACTTGTGTTTCCTTTTTACGTATGGAACATGTTTCGAGCAGCAATTGCCCACTACTTATTGTAGTGGGCAGATGTTCTCCCGTGTGTGACAGGAAAGTTTATACGGGAATTAATGACACCAATCTGCAGCATCTTGCAATTTGCGCCGAAAAGTCTCGGCTCAAGGACACGATCCCACTGCCAACTACTCGAGCTGTAATTCACCCCATCTCATCCTTTCAATCACTTCCACAATCTGCCCATCGGTAATTCATCCACAGGTTCCCCACTCTCACTCTCGCACCACCCTTATCGGACTCATCATCAGACTGTGTGAGACGGTATAATTGACAAGTACAAGGGAAGAAGACGGATCTTTTCGTGTTCACAGCTGACATAAATGGTGGCCAACTGGGAACAATTATTGAAGATACACTATAAGACATAGCACAAAAGGCAAAACAAAAAAGTATTGCAATATATCAAATACACAAAAGATGTACTGCATTTAAAATACATTTATCTTCTTTTTAGAACATTTCAACCCACATCATTCTGAGGGAGCGTCACATACGTATAAAGAAATGATAACCTTGAAAAATAAATGCACGGCCACCAGATGCTCTTTGTTATACGTCAGTGAGGGAAACCTTATTAGATGGAGGAAGACAGAAGAATCTTTATTTCTTTCTTTCAAAAAGTCTTCCATCACCTTACGCCAGAATGTGGTCCACCTCACAATGCTTTTGCAACATGTCAATTTGCATTCCTCCATCCTGCCATCCTGCCATCCATTCATCCGTCTATCCAACTGAAAAAATCCCCTCAGCCTCTCCCTCCATTCATATCGCTCCATCTGTCCATCACCGCTCATTACTCTCCCCAATTTCCACTGCCTCCTCTGTCATATTTGTGCAAATCCATCCATCTTCTTCAATAAACACAACAGAAGCAGCAGGATGTAAGAATATATGAATTTCCTTGAGATCAAACAAAAAACGCTTGCCGTTTATTGACATGCATCAACCGCAGTGAAGTCATTAGGGCTTTTCGTCGAGGGTCTTGTGAGGCAAAAGCCGAAAGAAAAGTCATTCGATACAGTCTCCACAGTTTGCCACACTTTCTTCAGTTACTTAAGGTGGAATTTCTTTCAAACGGCTCGGCAATATAAAACTTACAAATAAAGTGAAATCACTGCGGATGAATAAGTCAGAAGCGTCTTTATATGCGAGTTCAGGGTGAGTCTTATTGATTGGCTATAAACTCAGGAAACTGCACATGCGGGCAATTTCTAATTCATATGTATTCATTTCAGGGGAAAATGTTTATACATGAGCTATATCGCTATACAATTCCTAACATCTCCAAAGGAATGCTAGTTTAACCTCTCTGTCTCACATAGACACACTCTCAAGTCTCCATAGTGTGGAGAATTAGTCTAAACAGACAAAGGGCTGTTTATCCTTGGCTTTATCTGCAAACTAATCCAGACAAACACAAGAAGCGTGGAACATCCCAACTACCTGTGGCGACTTGATCTGATAAAAGTCCCCACCCAAAAAATTCCCCTTCGTGCAAAACCAACTCATCATCTCCAAACGTGAACAATGTATCTTTCCCTGAAAACTAATTTCCCTGTGAAAATGGGGTTTTAAGTCTTTCGAGCCTCCTTTTAGATTCTAATAAACTAATTTCAAGGCCGATGCCGTGAGAGGCTTATTTCAATTTCACAAGGCTTTGTTCAAATTTGTTTTACATTATGATGCTCGTGGGCCAGGAGGAAAAGGAAGCTTGTGGTTTGGCTGTTTTGATTTAATGTATTCAGGTATCTTGTTTTGTCGTTTGAGGCCCCCCCACAACGTGAAGACAAAAAAAAAAACAGAAAAGAATTAATATAAATAAACGTATTATTTATGTGTTGGTTGATCTGCCAACCTGATGCGGGGTATAGTTCCTCTAAACAAAATAAGTGTATATTCATGTTTCCGTGTTTTTAGAAAAGCCTACCCACACTGTTGGAAAGAAGCCCATGTCTTTACGCACCAATGTAAGACAAGTCTTTCCATTAAATAATATTTTCGCTGCACATTACAGCAAAGTAAATCTCGGTAAACCCAATGATTATTCTCACTATTTTCCAGTTGGCCTGAATAAGCCAGGCAGCCTCGTACCAACTGTTGTAAGCCTCCAACAAACAAATAAACAAACACACAAACACACACACACACGGAGTGAAAGTCGGAAAAGTTTATCCCTGTCTGTTTGTTGTGAGTTGACAATAACAGCTACAGAGATGGATTTCTTCACATGAAAACAACAAATGATGGAAAAAAAAAAGTGAACGAGTAAAGTTGCGGGCACAACAAAAACCTCCCGAGGAAAAGCAGTAAGTGCAAAAACTGTGGTTAAGATACAGGGTGCAGAGCGGTATAATAGTAATTGCAGCCACTAATGACTATAATAACATACCTTAACACTGGGCTGCTCAACTCTGGGCTGCATTTGCTGATTGCAATCATTGTTAATTGCACGTGTTTGAGCCAATTAAGAACAGTAGCAATTTCAACTGTTGCTGCTCAGACGAGGCCCGTCCCATTGTGGAAAAGTTTTCAGAATATCAATGCGTAAATAGATTTGCATTAACGCATACTGTGGGGGAAAAATACCATTCCAACACAAAGAATAACCAGGGACAATCGATAACTTTAAAAAAAAAAATAAATAAATAAATCAGCATCATTAAGCCAGCTAGTGTTGGACCGGCCGTCCATCCCCTGCACGTGTCTGTGTTTTCATTCACAACCCTGAAATAATTAAGCGAGCCTCAAGCAGCCAGTCTTTCAAGGGAAAAGAGTATTGTAAGAACTGTTGTGGACCAAAACCTACATAATGACTTTCCAAGCCGGTCTTTTACCTTGGAGGGATAATCTGGTTCACAATAAACACACAATCAGCACAAACCCAAGGCTTTCACATTTCAACCGATAGGAAAGAATCCTTGATGTATAAAGAGGAAAAAAAAACATGAGTGTTTTAAAATAGATCAAACTTTTATGTTTCTGTTTTTTTTTCCCCTCCCAATGAAACCACTTCGACTCAGGTGTGACTTGATAATACAGTCAGTTCCTATCTCAGAACATTTGCACGGGTTTGCCATTTCATGAGTCTCAACATCTTGCAAATGTGTCACTTGAATTTTAAACACTTTTTTTTTTTTGAGGGGGTGAAACAATGTCAGTCATTATGCGGGTGCCCAGTGAGATAAGAGCTGTACATACACAGGAAACAAACCTTTCAGCACTTGATTGACACAGACTTTGAATCATGTCAGGTCAAAACATGACAACTGAGCTCTTACAGTGCAGATGGGTAAACAGTGGGATCTTGGCCTGTCCTCAGCAAAAGATGAATAGTTGCGATAATATCACCTGTCATGGTTGTCAGTGTCATGTGACCCTGGATTACAATGAAATAATGTTTTGATAGTGTCCCCCATGTCAAACAGTGCAGCGGGTTATAAACAGAAGCCTCAAGGGTGATCAACTTTAATGTTTTGGTCTCGCTGTTCACTGTGCACCTTGTCTCCAGCTAAATAAAACATATAAAGTGCTTTGGGAAGATGATCCACCCACAACTGATGCAAATTACCAGTTTTTCAGCCCACATAATTACAGATCACTGACTTACAGCAAACCGAATAAGTAATACCAACCTTGTTTAAGTAAGATTTCAGTTGAGACAAGAAAGTAGACTATATGCAATCATTCATATAGTTATATTAAGAAGAACATCGAAAAATAAATTGTTACAAGAGGTTGGCCTTGACATCCAAACACCAAAATCATGTTAAAAGGAAATTGTGGCATAATCTAAGACATTCCTGCGTTTTCTTGAAATGAGACGACAGTGAACTTTGGCCTCTTGCCAACATAATCTAATTATTTCATGGTTGAATTTAAGTTTATGTATGAGCTAAATTTAAAAAAAGAAAAGAAAAAAATATTCTCCAAGGTAACCTTAAAGCAGCACATTAACCAGAATGAGATAGATGTGCTCCAACCGGGCCAAATGCAAAGTTTCTCCTTTCCGTGAAAACAACAGTTATATTACAAAAAAACAATAATAATAATTTTAACACCACGGTAGCAGCTGTAGGCATTTAAACAGGTTTTTCCAGCAATAAGAGCACGGTCAGTCGGGTAGAACCGAGTCATGCCTATAAATACCTTCCCCCGCAACCCGGCCCGGGCATGATAGACCCGGCTGAACGAGCGAGACGCTGAGGTAACATGTCATTGCATAGAACCCAAAGCTGTTGACGTGCGTCCACCAGACTGCTGTGAAACAGTACACTGAAAGTTACACATGCATACTTGAATCATGACAGAATGGCTTTCTTTCTTATTTTTCTAAATGAGACCTTAATGCCTCATTAAGTTTCTCTTTGGCTGGAACAGAAACTATGTTGAAATGAGGAAATGTACTGTATACCTCGGCAGCGCTGCTTCAAACTAAAAAAGGTAATGTTCCAAACTCTGAGCGTTTTGCCAAGAGAACAAACCACAGTGCACTGTAATATAATTATTTGAATTATTTATCATTTCTATTATGTGGAATATTGAGCTTTAAAACTACAACAATAATCAACTGCTTTAAAAAAAAAAAAAAAGATACTGTAGATTTTCTGCTAAACCTTACATATTTCCTTATTTCATTTATGCTCCACGTACACACAAAATCAGATAACTGTGCTTCGAATCTTGTAAACGTTGCCACTTTGCTTCCGTTGCACTGAAAAGAGCATTTGGCAGTCAACCCAGCAGTGTGTGCCCCTCTCAATTACTGGCCAAATACCAAGGAGAAGAGGAAAGTTTTTTAAAGAGTAAAAAAAAAAAAAAAAAAAAGAAGAATGTCAACTCTGATAGTGAAGGCAAAGGAGAAACGCCAACACTGATACACATTGAGGGTTTCTTGAACACTTTCATTATTAGTTGTTCACTTCTAATCTGACAAGTATTGTCAAAGTGACTGGTGGTACTGCGCCAGGTGTCCGTATTCCAAGAGACAGAAATGTAAACAAGAGTACCGACAAAATTCATTGCACATATGCATATGTGTATTTATTATACGGCATTAAAGAGCCTTCAGCATACAAAGGTGTACTTTATTCGCCTCAAACTGTAAATATCTGAGGGCTTGCCTTTTAGAAATACTTATTTCATTTTTGATTTAAAAAAAATCATGATGAAGGGATAAATGCCAAGTTGAACTAATAATTATTTTTGCTAAAACTCAATTAACCCGCAAACAGAAGCATGTGCAACTGAATGTGGTGTAAGATCTGTGTGCCACTCTACAGACTGACCCAAAATGAATACGATGTACATTCCACTGTTTGGTTTCACGGACAATGTGATGGCCTTCACTCATTAGACATTTACGGCCGATGCATGACAATCACTCTCTTTCGCACAAAGTAAAAAAAAAAAAAAAGAAGTTAGCGGGTCTCAGGTGCCAATTAAAACTACTTCTGTAACCCTTTTTTTCAGCCGTATTCATTATTTCTTTTGAGGAATCGTTGGAGGCTTAGTCATTCCCTGCCCGTCGTCTGTGAGAAAGAACATTTATGTGCACGTTCGCTCACCGAGCTCCTCGAGGGAGCGGATCCTGAAGCTCAACCTGCTGCACACACGGAGCTCGCACACGCACAGACACTAACTGCCAGCAGCTATTTCACCATGCTCCTGAATGCCATTAATTCCTGTGCCACAACTCCTTAGGTTAGAAAACCGGTGACAGAAGCCACCTAAGTCAGAGAAATGTTCTTTCGCTCCCGTTCTCCGCGTCGACGTCCCTCTCCTTCCTTCCCTTCCTTCCATCCTTCCACCGACCATCCATATTCAACAGATCAAGGCATGAGGAATAGGGAGAGAAGAAGAGAGGGAGGGAAGAGGAAGTTGGGGAAGGGAAGCGGGGGTTGGTGTGGGCGATTGTAAATTCAGAACCGGCTCTTCTTGTTACGTTGGGAATGACCCATCATTTCACACTGGGCCAAATGGCATGAATTCATAAATATAAATAACAGCAGCAAATTCATCTTTTCAGGATGCTGTACAGAGGCACAGGCAGGGCCGCATTAGAATAAAGATGCCTTCTCTCTCACTATCGTTCTAGCCTCTTATTATTACCCACCACACACCCTTTTTTCTTCTTTATCAACTCCCCCATTTCTTTCCCCAGCCCCTTCTTCCTCATTTCCCGTTTCCTCTATCACTATATGCTTTTCTTTTGTTCTTTTTACAACCTTTGCATATCTACAGCGTGATGATTCAGAGTCACACAGTCGGTGGGAGCAGTAGATGAGTACACTATAGTACTTATTCTTGCTGGTTCGGGAGAATATGTATAACATGTAAGTCTTCCCACACAATATCCAATGCAGTTTTTTTTTTTGTTCTTTTTCTGTTTTTGTTTTCTATATTTTCCGGTGTATATTTTACTACTCTTTCTAACCCGGTTGAAATGAGAGGAAGTGACAGAGTGGGAAGGGTTTGGCCTGGGCTGCTCACAATTGGATTGATTAGCAGCTTGGCTTTCCCTCAGTAAAAACCAACGCATCACTTTGCTTTTTGTACAGCTCTTCAGGCCTTTTTTTTTTTTTTCCTACAGCAAATTTCCATCGTTTCTGTCGGATTGATTTCTCAATTCTCCACTTTTTTTGGGGGGGGGGGTGGACTTGGCTTGGCTTGGCAACAATCACTAAAAGGTACACACACAATCACCAGCCTGTGTGCTTGTACTTGTACGGACAGAAACACACACGGGACATTAGAGCAAGGGCAGATACAACTGATTAGTCAAACTACCACCTCTCCACACCACCAACGCTAATGGCTGCCACAGTAGTCAGAGATAAATATGCCCAATCAGAGACAATCACCAAGCAGGCTGAAGAGGCAGGTGAACTAATGACAAGGATGGAACAAAACGATGAAATCCTCTCACACAGCCTGACAGTCATTTGGCACCAGTGAAAACAAGTGCTTTTTTTTTTTCTTCCTCCAATGCATCAGGTGGGAGCAAATGACACCCACTCCCTCACTCTCTTGTTCATCCCTCCATCAAGCTCGTCCCTCACCGTCTCTCATTCTCTCTCCATTTCCATTTGCCACTTTTCCATAATAGAAACTCAAGCTGACGGAGAGTGGATCAAACAAATGTAAATACAGGTAAAGTGTGATATCAAGAATTATGCTTTTGCTTCTGAAAGCGTAGGAGGGCTGAACTACTCAATTAAATAAAGCATAAAGTAGTTGTACTAACAGCAGTAAAAACCTGATGAAAGTCTCAAACTGAAAAAAAAAACGTGTTGGACACAACAAGTATATTTTTATGTTTGATACTAAAAACAGACAAAAAAAGAAGAAAAATGGTGACTATGACTTCATATGGTTCGGCTAGGTCTATCATGCCAAAAATCTAAGAATGATGCTTATGGTAGTAAAGCTCGTGTGTCATAACTCTAAAATGAAGACGTTTATTCAAGTTGTACCGTTTTTAAGTTTGTAATAGCCAATGATATAATACCTGAAAGTAATGTAATGTCGGCATCGTTTTCCAATGTAATAAAGCCCAAAATGTAATAACATGCCATTAGTGTAATTACATATTTGATACATTATTGTGATAACATTTTGCCAATGGTGTAATAAGCCATAAAATGACAATTTAAAAGTATCCTGTCAACATGTAGTAACTGCAGCCAACAATATCATACATAAGTAGAGCTATATTTCTTGGAAATAAAAGGATTTTTGCAGTTTGATCTTGAAAACTAGGTATAATCAATGCAATATTTCATGACTTTCATACTACTTTATCACACTACATGCAAGTTATTACATTGTTGGCTTCATTGCATTTAGGATGGCCAGGATTATGTTACTAGTCGTTACAAAGTTGAACCAAACACTCAAAATGCCTCACAGTGAGGCCAAACCTGGAGTCAAACTGTGATCTGATCCTTCATAATTCTGGTTTGATATCTTTATAAACACACAACTATCAACTGTGTATTATGCTGCATTTAGAAGAGGTTTCAATCACTCTTTGGAGCAAAATTAGTTTGACAATCTTTTTTTTTGAAGGAAATCTGTCAGAGCCAAGTAAAAATGATGCTCTGTTCCGATCAGTCATCATGAAAACACGCCGCTGAGCGAGTTTCTACAGACAATTTGGCCAACTTCAATGTACCAATCTTAGATTTGGGTCCTCAGTAATGTGCGAGAGTGCCTTAAAACTGTAGGAAGAACAATTACGGCAATTTGTTTCCAATAAACTGCTTTCACTTTAATGGGCTACATGTTTGCCAACATATCAGCGCTCACAACACACATGTGCCCAACGTTACCCACGTTTCCAACACATCACTTGGTCTCTTGTAATTGGCAGGGCTCGCTGTAAAAGCTGCCCAGAAAGTAGTCCATAAGTGAACCTTTTCAGCCACAGAACCAGCACATTACTTGGGCCAACACATGTATCATAAACCCCCTCTTGAGTGAATTTATAATGGAAACACAGAGCACAAGTGAAAGAGGGGGAAAAAATGCACTTAAGAGCACTTAATCACAGATGTGGCTCCTCGGTTTAAATCAGAATCGAATGAGGAAAAGGTAACTCTATGGCACCATGGATGGACGAGCACTTTGCAGCGAGCAAAAAAACCCCGCATGAAGCCATTAATGACGAACGCCATACAGTCGTTCTTCTTCTCCCAGATTTAGAGCTTCAAGCTTTTCTTCAAATAATAACGGTAGAGAGTATGTTACAGAAAAAATGTCTTACCTGGGTGAACATGGCTGATCTACTCTATAAGATTTCAGCCGAGGGCAGCGCCGGAGATGATAACTCTCTAAGCCACATGTGACCTTTCTCTTTGGTGTGTGTAGGGTTTTTTTTTTTTCTCCCCAAACCCTCTTTTTCCACACCAGTGTTTTCCCTGAATCCGTAATTCAGATCGTTTGCTGCTACAGGCTTTTATGGAAAACGAGCACTGTTACATATCAAACAAAGGTCAGTACGTGATCGCCGAATATGTGAATGTGTGTGTGCCTGCATGAAAAATGAGGAGTCGTGTCAAACCACACGAAAAGGTCAGTGTGACATGTGTTTGAATGATCAGGTACGACTCTCCGTGAGTCAACGGCGCCTTCAATACGACCTAATATAATGACTGCATCTGCAACAGAACTCATTCACAGGATCAATACTGCCAATCACTGAACCACGAGCAGGAGCGGCCTCTCAACTACGCCACAATTAAGACGAGATTTTACAACGGCGTGCGCGACTTTGCATGTTGAAGATTTATTGGGCAGCAAATATGTAATGTATTCATATTTCAGAAAGTTTGTACACAAGTATTTGAGGGCATGTGCTGTTGTTGGAAAACAGTAGTTTCCAAAAAAAAAAAAAAAAAAGATTCTCCTGTTAGTTGAATCTTAATTTGAAGAGAAGACACCCTTGATAAAGATCATATGTGAGGCTGAACATGAACAAAATATAGTGCAGTTCAAACCTTCTTGTCTTATTTTTGGTGCACTAGTTTGGTGTTTTAAGCAGTTTTCTGGGTAGTCAACTTGTAGGTGTAACTACCTCTGATGATTGCTCTGCAAAACCACATTAAGGCTGAGGGATATGAGGCCATTTTGCAGAATTAAGCGCACCCAGTGGTATAAACACCATTTTCTTGTGATGGTTCTCGGATAGCTGCACACCCATACAACCCCTTTCTGTATACACTGCTAATTTAACTGTGTTGCAGTTAACACAAATCACTTTAGTTAAACATCAGCAAAACTTTATGGGAACTTCTGGAGCGTCAAATGCAACACATATTTACACCCTCGCTTCCATCCCTCAAAGAAATGGAGGCTTTTGGCATTGAAGAAGTGCCGTGCCACAGAAATGATACCCTAATTAAAGACGATGAAAAAACTAAAAATTAAAAGTGGATCACTCATGGACGGTGACAGCCGGTTGATTTGCATGTCTCAGTAATCAAGCGGCAATAATGTTTATATAAATTCCTTATTGCATGTATTAAATAGTGAAGTTATGAGTCTGAATTCCGCACATCGTGCACTGAAGGCAAGATTTCAACACGCAAGGCAACATGCTGACAACAAAGCAATGAGGTTACCTTGGAGAAGAAAAAAAGGCTCCAGCTTGAAGGTCCAGGGATCACTGCTGACACCTGAGTTTATTCTGATGGAGTCGAGACAAACTACTTTTATTGAAATGTCAAAAATGGTTGAAAGGGAAATAACGTTGACATGTGTGAATGAAGTCGCAATTGAGGCCACTGGCCAATGTCAACATACTGTGATGTTTATTTCTTGAACATAAGTATATCGACCAAACATACATCCCGCGGGGCGTACTTGCTTACTCCACTCCGGTTACCCCACAAATAAAAAGCGTGAAACTAGATTCACTTTATAATCTGCACAACATGACTGAAATCAAATTATAGAAGGTGAGCCGTATCCCTGTATGCTTCTCCAACCTGTTAAATTGCCTCAGCTCCTTTGGATTGGGTCCAAATGTCTCTTGGTTTTGCTGAATTATTCAATATAGGATATCCCTATACCTGTAGGCTCTTATTAGCCCTCATCACATACCAAGCCACTATTTTGTCACATGCAAGCGCAATGAAAAAAAAAGCACCACGAGAATAATAATTGGTAACTCTGGTAACTGGGCCGATAAGGCAGGTGGCTGACGTTTCACTGCAAGTATGAGAAAGTGGTTTCATCATCATGCAGATCAAAACAGCACACGGAGGACAGTGTGTTTGATGATGAGGGGTTGTGAAGGACCTAATAGCTGGGCATGGCTGGCGCTTATCAGAGAATAAAATATATCTTCTTTTTTTTTTGTTAAACAAGTGATGCATATGAAGGAGGTAGAGAAATGTCAAATCTTTGACGAACCAGAGTGGTTAGTATTTTACTTGTATTCCCTCAGTTTATGAGAGGTAGTCATATTGAAGGACAACTTGTTGAATCGGCCACATATTATACAAAAATCTGTCATATCAGAGGATATATTGCAAAACTAGTTCAATCCAAAATGCACTAACAACAATATATACATATTCAGTTGCTGGGGATCTCGTCCATGTTTTTTAATGTCTGTTCCTTTTGTCTAACAATGAATGAAAATAGTTATTTGACAGGATTAAAGTTGGATGTAACACTTGCGATGGGATCACTGCAACACAGCTTTATTGCACAGTCTGTATCTAAAATTAAGTCAACTGCTCTACGAAAAGCAGATACTGCGGTTTCACTTAAGTATGCTCACATAATATAAATACACATAGAAATACCTTCTGATAATCTATTGCAACTGGCCTTTGGACATGAGCAGACACTTTATATTATCCTCTCACAAAGTTTCTAGTGTCGTTACCCTCCGCTCCCGTTTGTGATCAGGTCCTTATTGACTATCATCTGGGCATTGACAACTCAAAAAAACGGTTTTGTTAAATTGCAATCAGCTGCACAAACACAACATAATTACATTGTCCTGAATAGTTTTTCAAACGGGCCATAACTTAGGATCATTGTCCTTCTCGATGAAATCAAGTGTCAGCCTCTTGGCACACGGAACGCAATTGCATTCACCCTGTTGCTGCTTTTTGCAATGAGAGGCCTTCATTTATCACGTGTCCACAGACACAGAGGGAGATCTGCTCTCTGCAAATTAACCATCCTGAAAAAGCCACTGTGCAACACCCAGACTTAAGAGATTTAGGAACAACAGGAATAACGTGAAAAAACTCAAAAAGCGAGGCCCCGGTCATTTCAACATAGACGGATTTGTGTTTCATCAGATTATACAGATCTGTTCAAAAACACCACCAATATATTTTCACAAACAGCAAAAAGTTCTGCTTTGCAGACTTTCCTGAGGGTTGCATATTGTTGTGAATTTTCTGAGGTTATGGTCATGAAACATGTATGCTTACAACCTGGAGCGCAGTTTTGGCTTGCGGTGCGCCGTTTATCTTCATCATTTCTCAGTCACCCACAAGGCTCGTGCTGCTGGGTCTACCAGGTCATTTGAAATTCTCTCTTTCTGTGGACATGTTTTTTCAGAGAGTGTTCTGCAAACTGATTTTGGCAAAGCAACAAAAAGTGATTTTTCTTAAGAATGTTTGCTGTTTCTCGGGGCCCAGTAATATGTTTATTTGCAAAATCACTTTAGTTCACACGGAGAAGTCGACTTTGAGCGGGAACTCTCAGCTCTTTGTGCCTATCCAACTTCTGAACCCTCCTAATCTGACACAAAGCTACTTAGAGAGTCAGTAAGGTTTTCAAACAAAGTTACAAACTGCCTCTCACCCATCCTTGCCTACTTTTAAGTTGCCACTATCTCAATAGTTCATCCTCTCCATCATTCCCTGCTCTCCCTCCGCTCTCTTTTACCACTTGGCTCCGTGGCAGCATGATGGAGTGGGGTGTCTGTGGAGAGGGAATGACAGTTGGATCGTTGGCTGTCACACAGACTGATGTCCATCTCTACCCGCTCAGACAATTCTGACAGCTTAACAATGAACTTCTCAATGTCCAAACAACGGGCGTGCAAACATGTATACATTCAGGCCATACACAACTGCGACACAGTGATCGAGAGCGATGAGATAGGCAAACAGCCTGTCACGCATAGGTAAACACAAACATAAATACTCAGCGACGCAATCAGATTGCTCTTTTGAGTCCTGTCTTGGAGCAAATGTGGTGACGGCACACATTACACTGATGCATGATGTGAAAGGCAATAGTGCTTGTCATGTTCTAAAAGGTCATCAGAAAAGACAAAGCTATTATCTGTCACTGAGATATCATTTAAGTAAGCAAAAGAAAAAGGTCACGTACAAAAGTTGAGAGCACCCTGTTTGTACTTACACACATGTGACTGTTGTGTTTTCAGTCCACAATATGGATTTATACTCAAGTACATTACGCTCTAAAAACAAAGTTTTTGTGTAATCCGCAACATTACAGCAAATATCATGTGAAGCATCAAAACATTAATGTGCTTTCAGATCTTTACAAACCGAACCTACTCAAAAAAAAGTTCATAGGATACTATAGAAAATGCAAACTTGTCCTAAAATTGTTTCTGAGTTTTTGTGTCAAACTTGCAGGGGCACAATGCCAACAACTTCAAGGCTGATACAATACCAACCTCACCAAGTTTACCAATAACCGATAAAAACAGAAAAAAAGGCATGAAAGTAAAGTTTAACTTTGCCAGAGAAAAACAAAATGTTGGTTTGATTGCATCAGGTTCACAACAGCGAAAAAGGTACAGATGTCTTTCCCTCGTGAACTGTGTCATTGTGTACGCAGAAATTGACTCAAAAAAAAAAAAGCGGGAAAGGTGGTCTTGCAAGCTGATACAAAATGTGGGCAGCATAGTTTATCAATTCTGGTGATAGGAGAAGAAACAAGCTGAATCGTTCACTGTATGGATTGTGAGTAGAGAATGCCATTCGCTCTGTTTACCACTTAATGGTGGGACAGTGAGATGAAGAAAAAAAGACAAAGTTTTAGGTAATCGACTTTCAGCCCTGTTCCAATTGTGTGAACGCCTGTTGTCGATCCAGGGTGTGCTGCCCAGCAAACAATGCCCGATGAAGCAGAAATTTAGACTTCCTGTGTTAACAGAGAAATAAAGCGAAATTTAAAAAAATGGCTAAACCCATATTTACAATTAAAACTAAGACAACTGATAATTCATAATCACTCACATTCTCAGAATTTGATTTTGGGAGTTTTTAAAACCAGAACTTAACTTTTAAAGAGAGTACAAATAATCTCGTGTATAACAAGCCACAAGATGAGCCCGTAGTTAAAGTGCTGGATGTGATGTGGCTTCAAGCACTAAACCTTTAACAGGACCTGCCTCTGCAGAGGTAGGGTTTTCATTCCCAGTGTTTACAGTTGGACAGGGGTTTGGTAGCCTTCCTACCAGCTCAGCTTCTTCAATAATAGATGCCTGAAAGACGTTACTGTTCTATCTCCAGCTAGGGGGCAGTGAGCCAGTGGTTGAGATGGCTTGCAGAGGGTTATTCATAGAATACGTGCACACGCGCACACATAGACATGCATGCACACACTTCCCATTTCACCCATGCAATCCTGCTCTCGCTTCTCCCAGCTGCCCTATTAAACTGAAGAATCTCGGGAAGTGAAATGAAACTAGTAAATCTCGACTGCTTTTATGATTGACTTGATATGATTTGTATTATAATTTGGACCCAGTGCTCCTTCTCTCTCTCCTGCTGCCTCCCACCAACGTACTCCCTCTACCCTCTTCTCGGTCCTTTCATTACTTAGATTGGCTCTTGTGAAATAGGCCACAGGGTCTTCACAACACACATATATTCATATGTATACACAAATACACACAGAGAAGGCCCTTTTACAATCTGTAACCTCATTGTATCTCGCTGGGTGGATCCATACACAAGCTGAAGATGACGGAGCATATACACCTCTTAACTGTTTAGATTGAGTCCAACTTTCACCCCAGTTGAAGAACCAGGGGAGAAAACTTGAGAAAAATGTGGAGATGAGATGAACACTTATAGTAAAAAAGTGAGATCTGACAATCCAATCAGACCCCTCCCCGTGCAGAATGGGCTGAGCTCATAAATGAATGTATGAGGGAGCCTGGAGAGATAACCAATGGGCATAAGGACCTCAGAGAGAATCATTATATTGACTAAGTGATGGACTGACTGACAGACTGATGGAGCGACTGTCTGAATGGAACCTTTGAAATGCAGGCGGTTTGAAGCTGGAAGTCTCAGGGTTTTTGACCATCAGAGTCTGAACAGACAAAGGCAAGAGAGGGCAGCTTCTTCGACTACAGGCCCTTTAGCCTTCTGTGGCTTCATCAAAAGAAATGAAAACCTCAACTGCGACTTCCTCTCCACTTGGCCCATATGCCCTTGGGCGTTACTGCGATACTGCTCTGACCGCTTCCTTCTGTTTGTGGGTCCGTCTGTTGAAAATGAAGGCCAAGTCTTAAGTGCTCACTCGGCCTTTGTACTTCACACCCAGATCGGGAACTTCAACACCTGCAATAGCCTGTATGTGAAATTACTTTTTTTTTTTTCTTTTTTGTGGGACTTTGCCAATGAGCACTCAAAAAAAAGCAGTCTTATCTGAGGTACAGCAGAGTGCAGGCCTTTACCTAAGTAGCCTTTGGAACCTAGCTTTGAAGATAGCTTTTATGTCCAAACAGTTTATACAAACAGAGCAGTGAGTGATACGCTCAGAGACACATACACGAGTGGCACTGACGACTCTTGTCCATTTCTCTGCACAATCCAATGCTCAGCCTCCTCTCTACCACCTCTATAAGCTCTAACCACTATGTTGCTCAGTGTAGCACTGGGGGGGGGGGGGGGGGGGGGGGTAAGGAATACACTTTCCCAGGTCCTCCTCTACACCAAGACCAAACTCTGGCTAAACTTCTGACGCAGCCACAGAAGAGCCGGCAGCCACACATCTGTCTCCAAAGCCAAATCACTTACAGAAGCCAGGGCCCAGTTACCTGCTGGGGTCCCGTGTCTGTCCCAGTCACCAACCACAGGAACACACGTACATGGTTTAACACAAGGACATGGGCCGAGTCACTAGCTCACACACACATGCACACCCTGTTTTTCCAGTCTCCTGTGGATGGCACATGCTATTTCAACAAGCTTTGGTGCCAAAAACCTTTTTCTCTTTTTTTGCATAGTAAGAGCAAATCATTCAGTTCATTTTCAGTGGTGAGAGGCCAAGGCAAACGTAATGTGTTCAGGCAATGGCTACGGTGCTGTCGGCATGAGGAAAGCACAGAACGTACAAGCTATATAAAGTCTGATGAAAAGTACATTCTGCTTCAATTTCTCTGCTTGTGCTGCTCATTTCTAATCATTTAAAAACCTTTGGTGCAGGGGTCAGACCAAACTCTTTTCCGTTTTGCCGGCTGCAAAAGAAGATTCTCTGCTGTTGTTTTGAGTCATATTTGCATTTTATGACTTTGGCATAAGATGTTACCTGGAAACATAACACGGCAACAATCCCATAGGTCTATTAAGCCCCATATACAGTATTGCTGTAAAAGTTTGAGAACTACTTTTGCAAAGTACAAATCACAACAGGCCCAGTACACCTTTTGTTTTCATATTTTGGACTGGTGTTAAAATTGTGTGCTCAGTGAAAGCAATCTGATCCAGGCCAAGTAACTGCACCGCGAGGGTGAGAGCATCCAGGTTGGTGGGGGTGATGGTGGTGGGGGGAGATGAAAGGAGATGACACGAGAGAAGGGGTGTGTGCCACAGGAAGCACATTACCTCTATCTGTATGGTAATGCTATTACCTCCCATCTGATCAGCATGGTCCCCTCCACACTCACTGGCTAACCCCCTAGCTTTCATTAGCAATATGAATTATGGATCTGCTCTTGCATCTAAATGCAAAGCATTATTCCATTTGAGATGCCATTTTCCACATTCTTCTCTTTTTCTTTATTGTTTTTCCCCCCACTTCAACCTTCTGGTCTTCTCCAAAACTGCCACAGACAGTGATTATAGCAGAAGTGTTAGGGGCTGCGTTGACAAAATTTCCATATCGTCATAGCTTCTTGAGATACAGAGCCTATGATAAATTTGCAGCCAATTTACATGCACATGCAAACACACATCACAGGAAATAAATATTTGTGCTCGAAGGTATAACGACAATAACAAATGTCACATTGAAAAAACAATAGAAAAATATATACATTGAAAAAAGTTAGGAGACAAGAAAAGTGATATGATCGGGGGCCAGAGGACAGGAGGAGGACGACGAACTGGAGGAGAGATTGAGCATGCTTGTTTCATACTGCTACAAGAGAAGCCACATCAGTAAGCCCGGTGTGGTGCAGGTCTTTAGAGTATACATCAGTGGCGCGACTGAAACTGGACACTGGGTAATAACAGCTCACTAAAAACATTACAACTACTCATAAAGCACCCAAACTCACTTTAATAGCTGCTGAGATGTTTCCTTTTGGTCTGACTCGGGGGCGGAGGGGGATGAAGACATCGGGGCAGACAGAAGAGAGAGACGGGTTTGTGCGTCCCTACACAGGTCAATGGAGCTGTCTTCAGCTAGATGAGCCGTATGACTTCTCTGGAAGCCCCAAACCAAGTTCATGCGTCTGTCCAGGCGTGCTTTCGTTAACAGACTCACAAATAGCCCAGCTGTGGTTCGGTGAATGACATCAACCTCTCATTGACTGTTTTACGAGCTCCTGTGACCAGCGTGAGAAACCATGGTGCTGTAACCTCATGTAGGTACAGCCCAGAAACAAAAAAACGTTAAAAGTGCATGTGCACACTCACTTTACCATAAAGGAGATACACTAAATGGTTACACGCACACACGCGCACAAGTATGGAGCAGCACAGGCCCAGACCGCACATACTTTCCCATGCTGATGGACTTTTACAAGTTGAGCTTCTCCTCCTCGCCACATTTTTTGGGTAAAACGCAAGATCTTTTTTGGAAACACACACCAAAGCAGACTTTTAACTGATGATTCAGATTGTTATAGTTGGATTGTGAACAGAGAGCAAACACACATCACAGAGAGCATTAGCTCTCGCCCACTGTGCCTTTTTTCTGCTCACAAACTCATAAAACATCCTCAGATTACAACAGCAGGAGAGGGTCAATCAAAAGGCAAATAAATACAGACACAGGAGCAAAACGACTGACTTAAGGTGTGCTCAGACTGACTATGAAGTTTTAAGGGCCATTGATCACTTTATTGTTGTTCCCAGTTGAACATGCTTCAACTTCACCGTCTGACTCACTGACAGAGACACAAAATCTACACGATACATTGACGAAAATGATAAACATAAGACTAGTATTGTCTTGAAAAACTCTGAAGGTTTACGCGAGTTGCTCAACTTTTATTTTGTGAAAGAAATCTCTGGGGAATTTGTTGAAAACTGCCAGAACAACATATTTTTCTTCAAATTATCACAACTCAAAAATAAGATCTTGTGGTGGGAGTGTGCAGAGTAAAAGAGGGACCTGGAAAAGCATATTCTATGAAGTTTGAACAACAATCTGTGCAGACAAACTAGAAGACTGACGCTAATACTTGATCCTGCCACAAAGCAAAGAGAAAAAGAAAGAGAAACAATAGATAAATAGGAGCCGAGATGGACAATCTTTTATCTTACCTTTAAAATCCCCTCAGCCAACAGCGCTAGACCGCAACTACCCACTCTCATTAGACTCCATTCAAACCATCAGCACACAGCCCTTGGATCAAATCAGCTCCTGATCATCATTTCAAGGGTCACTTAGTGTGAAGGAGCAAAGAACTGGAGCATCACAAATAGCCTGAAGGCTACTCGGTATAGATAGTCACACAGCGACTTCAGTCTGCAGGAAACATTAAGAAATAAAACAAAGACTGGAAAAGTTTGTGGGGGGGCTTTTTTGTTTTGTTTTTTTTACCAGCTGAAATCCTGTTATGTTTGCAGGACATCTTTGCCATCTGGCTACTGTGCACATACACTCATGAAAGGGCAAAACAGAAGAAAATTAGTTTTTACGTTGCTCCGCTTGTCAGTTTAGGTTCAAAGCCACTGTCTCTGAGAGTACAGTACAGAGTACCTGACCTGCATAATTCATAAACGATCATACACGTCATGATGTGGGATTTTCTCTTTTGATGGGGATTCCCCGAAGACTGATACTGAAATTAGCAGAACGGGCTCCTGCCCCAAAGGACCAGCCAGCAAGGGCATAAGGGAATTTATGAGTGGGAAAAACCACGAAAGAAAGCACTGTGTCATCATCTCTCCGCCCATCTATTCTTGGGGAAGCTGGCAAAAAGACAGGCTCCTTTTCCCCTTCATCTTTTGATAATCCCATCTTTTTGTGTTTGATGTTCCTCTCTATGCTCTTTGAACAAATCCCTTGTCGCCGACCCCCCCTAATCGCATTACCTCCTAAGGCGTAGTGCATTCAGGGTAACTGGACCTCGCCAGTGCCAGCATCCGGGCCCACGTGCCCATACGGACTGCCAGTTAAACCTTTATAGTCTTATACCTATCTTCTGCTTCAAGAAGTGTGCAAAACAAAAACAAACAAACAAACCAACAAAAAAAAAAAAGCATTTATGAAGCCAATTTTTCCCTTCCCAGAGAGACGGACTAAAAGCGGGATGGCATAGGGCAGCCACATTTGGTTCGTGCCACGAGCTGACATCAGCAGTGGCATCACACCTGACCACTGCGGTATATAACCTCACTAATTTCAGCAGCACCAGCGGGGCATGGCTCTGAGACCAGAAACCCTGATTTCACTGTCTGTCTTGCTGCTCCGGCAACCGACAGTCATCAGGAAGAAAGATGTGAGGATGAAAGTACTGAGAAGCAGGGGAAAGGGGAGGGAGAGAGAAAGAGGGGAAGAGATACTAAGCCAGAGCTGAGAAGGAAGACTGGCTGCATCCAAAAGCTATTAAACCTGTTCTTTAAGTGGAGCCAACAGACATAAGTGAGCTATTAAAGACGAATCCAAGCAGGTTAGAGACGGAGAAACAATTCAAAGAAAAATAAAGAAACAAGGACGTGAAGAGAGAAGAGAGAAAGCGAACCGAGTTGCTCTTTCCCTGGCAACATGTAAATATTTCTCAATTAAATTTCAATGCAAAACCTTAAACGATAATTGTGTTTACTGTGCATGGACATTGTAGATGTCTGAATGATCACAGACGTGTGAGGGACAGTTTTGAAGGAATTAAATGAAGAAGAAACCTGGAAGGAAATGAGGAGCACAGAGTACACAATGGTTTTCTTACCTGAAATTGAAGCATCGCCGTCAACAGAAACATGAAAAAGAACAAAAAGGTGCAAGTTAGATGAAAGTACACCCAAATCATGAAACATTTTAAGATACGCTGCAAAATTCCGTCTGAGACACCAGGATGACTGTAAATCTAATAACCTCTTCACACTGGCATCGGCTAGTTAAGCCAATTTTTTTCATAAATTATCAAAACAATCTACTTGCTCTTTGGCCGTGTTTGTGTTGACAATGTGTGCACTAAAAGGATGTTTTTCAAAGTGATGAACCAGGTCAATATTTAGCACTTTTCACACAGCCGCTGATCAGTCAGACTCGAAACAAACCGCTAGGAGGTAGGTGGACAATGGCCAATCCGATTACACATAAATTCTACACATTGAAGGGGGGGGGGGGGGGGGGGGGGGGGGGGGGGGGGCGGTGTGATAATGGCTTTTACTATGTGTGAGAGTGAGAAAACATGGTTAAAAAGAATTTATTTGAAGTGTTTGTCAAAGTTGGAGGTTTCACACTCAAAGCCATGCCTGCAAATTTGACACATTGAGTTTTTACAAATTGAATCTCCCTGAGGTAGTCGCTTTATATGTTTGTTGATTTTGTGTGGGTGTGTGTGGGGGTGTGTGTGTGTGTGCGTGCGTGCGTGCGTGCGTGTGTGTGTGTGTGAAGTCCATAAAACAGCAAGAGGCAATTTGGTTTGGAGCGAGTACTGACAGAAAGTGCTGATCAAAGGCGTCATGATGAATCTGAGAATCTGCCTGGTCGTAACAAAAAGGAAGAACGTTCATTTCAAACTGAAAGCAAACGTTAGAAAAAAAAATCGGCCCTCACAGAAGCTGACATTTTCCTCAAATGTGTGTCGCTGACTGATATTAGATAAATCCCAGACTGGGATAGGTTCACTGTCTGTCAGGGAAACCAATAAGATCAGTGATTAAGACCACAAGAATGTTTGTTTGCGACACAAATTAAGTGAGATAAATTCCAAATGTGTCCATGTGACAGCGAAGCCATTTTTGAAGAAATTACATTTTTTTTATGCGAAATATGTACAATACATCAGGAGTAATTTCATTATACAACAAATTAATGAGAAACCTCCAAACAGGTACAGTGAACTGAAAGGTTGGGAGATAAACAACTAATTAGCAGAGGTTTCCGAATGTCACCCTAATTGTTGTTTGGATAAAGCCACCGCCTCTCTACTTTTCAAAACATATTCAAATCAGGAAATGATCCAGGCCAGTATGACCTGAGCTGCCAAGCCGCTCGGAGAATAGACGAGACAGAGTCCAGAAAGAGACTAAATCAAAAACTTCCCACAACCACAGAAAAGGTTGATGAACAATGGGGACAAGGTGCAAGATGTCAAAACTATAAACAACAATCATGCTGGTGACAGCCAGGAGGGTGTGAGCCACTGAAACTACCAATGCACACAAACGGATGAAACACACCCACTGGCTCAGCCACACACAGCCAAGTGCATGATCAGTCACATGCGGAGCGCGCACACGCGTATACACACACACACGCGCTCGCGCACACAACAACTCTCTGTCGGCTTTCAAAACAAAGGTATTAATCATCATTACATACATACACACAAACACAGAACACGGGTGGGCTGGGGGCTGGTGCGCCGACGGGACTCGTCAAAGAGACACACTGACACCTCGGTGCAGCCTTTACTGCTGCTGTCATAGCAACCAAGGTCAAGTGGTCCAAAAGCTGCGTGCGTTAAAGTGAGCATGTGCACGAGAAGGAATTGTACCACGCTCCCAGAAGAACCGGTAGGAAATAATGAGCTCGTTGGATCGAGTAGGAAGATATTTGAAATCCCAGCTCTGGGCGGCACAACACTACCTGTGCAGACCTATGAGCATCCTCACACAGATTGGCTCTCCGGAATGGATTAGGCAAACGTCAAACCTCCAAATAATGTTCAACAACTTGTTTCTTCTATCTCGCTCTCCAATTACTAGTTCTATATTGGCCCATGACAGATTCCCAGAATGAATTGCAGGAATTACTATAATGATCACAGTGAATCAAAGAAAAGCACTTTATGTCTGATGAAGTTCATCAGTTGAGGTGATACTCCACTCATCTCCTTAAGTTTCCCATCTGAAGATGATCGAAGAATGCTCAAACCACTCTCACACTCATTAGAAATAGATCACACATTGTGTGAAGGCTCCTCGGCACTTACCCCCTCACAGTTAAAAGTTTTATTCCACTTTATTTATCATAAGTGTAATAATTTTTACGATGTCTGCGGGGGTGGTCTCTGTATCAGGCGGGCTGGCGAGCAGGCCAGCCCATTGCTATAAAACACGGAGAAACCATACAGGGTAATAATACCTTTTAGTTTACCCAGTCGTGCTTTGGTACAGCAAGAAATACAAAGTTTGTTTGATGTTTTCATGGCGACTCTTAAATCAGGAAATTCATCCCTGAAAACAGGACCGCACAATCAAAAAGTATAAAACAAAAAACATTAAAAATGTCTTATGACGATTAAAAATGTTGTGATTTACACTGTTGTTGCTTGTGTGGAGCAGTGTTTTTGCTTGGACTTCCCAGTGTGAACTGGGTCTATTTTGTAATCAAGAGACAGACAAGAGCATCAGATGGACAACTCTACTGCAGTGTAGATGTACAGTCCACATTAAACCCTTGTCACAAACTTTCTTTTTTTTTTGGTATCAAAATCCTGTGTGGTTTTGGGTGTGAAGGTTGACAGAATACAGAGGATGGGGTAAAAGCTTGCATCACTTGCAGAGGACACCAATGGATTCCCAATGCATCGCACGATGAGTCTAAAACCGCCTCATCCCTTTCTGTCTGAAATATTTGGATTTTCACAACTTGTATTGAAAGGAAGACATGCCACGAGGTACAAACCCTGAGTTCATATCAAGCAGCATTCCAGTCAAGACCGATCATTGATAAAGAAAAGAAAAAAAAAATATTTGGACATGCTTCATACACAGAATAAACACAATGTCAATGATAACTTTGTGCAGAGGATGTGAAGAGCGGGCTTTTAAAGTGCAACTCGGGGTGGTTTGAAGTTCAGCTCTCTCCTCCATCCAGTCCAATTTATTCCCGTCTCAGTCACTGAGGCATCAGGCTCCTGACTCCAAACACAGTGCTTGTCAGAGTTGTTGTAATCTACAGTGGAGTGGTGTCACCGCTCATACAATCTGTCACAATCCACTGAAGAGGCACACAAGTATGGAGCGATATTCTTCTGGCTCATATGTGATTAAAAACATGATCGGCAGGCTGCCATCAGAGGTAGAGCCTGTCCAAAATGTAATATGAGATTAGACATCTTGTTAAAACAGATACCACAAATTTAAAATTCACATAAATGCTCTCAAAATGACTAAAGCGAAACACATATTGCATACGCCATTAGCACTGCGGGAGATGCACGGTGTGTTTTCAACACCTATCAGAACCAATATGAACTGCTGCGTCACTCTGTCTGTTAGGAAGGACAAAATAGACCGGTGATGCGCTCCACATGTCGATGTGCATCGATAAGCCTCAGCTGCCCAGTGATCTTGATCTTATTGTCGGTACACAGTTCTTCGTTCGTTCACCACTTTTGTGACAGTGGTCATAATGTTGTGGCTGGTTGGACCCATTGCTGTTTTATATACACCTTTTTTCATTCCCTCCATCTTACTTTCTCAAGCCTCTTCTTTTTGTGTCTGTAGTACTTTTCCAAATGTCCTTATCTCTCTCATCTCGGTGTGTGTTAATTGCAGGAACGGGAGACAAATCTGACCTTTTCAGTGTAATCATCCCTTTGGCTCCATTATATCTACACCCTGGGCCCAATCACCTACACACACACTTAACCAGACACACACCACCAGAGGTTAATCACACAGCGAGGAAGGCTGTATCCAGAGACGTGATCGTTCTTTCACTCCCACCAGACACTCTCATCCTCTTCGGTTCTCAGTGCTCCAGGCCAAAGGCCCACAGTGTCACCAGAGGAGATCGACTGGGGAATCATCCAGTCACCGGCCATACTGTACATACGTTTCACCACGTTACGTTGCATTGCTCGTGGGTGGTGAAGCAAATTCTACACGGAAACACAGAGATGGATTAAGCCATTTTGCAAGTGTTTTGCATGTACTTGAAGCCATACTGCATAAACCGGTGGTAGAAAAACACTGATGTACTGCCATTCCCTAGAAAAAGGAAACCCTCAAGGTCCACGATGGGTCTATGATGAATGAGTTTCACCTGGAGAGAGAAAGAGAGAGAGAGCGAGAGAGAGAGCAGATGGACGGATGGAGTTAAGAGGACAGCAGGACAAGCAGAGGTCATCTTCAGACATGTCAAGGTGAACTGAGCAGTATCAGTTGTCCCCTCACCGAACCACAAACTCAGAGCGATTTCATTCACACACACACACACTGACACACTGACACACGTGCAATGGGACGGAAACAGAAGTGTGCCTTCGCACGCACACACTCCCCATCTATTAGCAGAAAGTCATCCAGTGATCAGTAAAAGCGGACTTTTTGGCTATTGGTGGAGACAGCGCCTTACAAATTGTGGCTGCTCTCCCGCCTTAACTCAACCTTCTTTTTTAAGAGCGAGTAACATAATTAATAACTGGTATCATTCCAATAAAGCCATTAGCAGTCACTGCATTTGTTCATTCTCTCACTCCTCGCTCTCGCCGCTTGCTTCTCATTGCGTCCCTCCGTCTCGCTCCCGTTCAGTGATGGATGAACATGTTTGAAAGCAATGTAATGCAGCATAGCGTTTAAGAATAGAATAAATAAATAAATAAAACAGCACCGCACTACAAACAAAGCAAAAAAAACAACAACAAAAAAACATGACTAAGTGGACTGGAGGAAATAAACAAAACACATCAGGTCAAAGCCTCAATCCCCAGAATCCCCCTGGTGCAGTTATAATCAACTGACGCCTGTTTTCAATTTTGGGTTTGTCTGTTTAGCGTAACATGGGAAAACATTTATTAAGTGAAAAATTAAGAAAAATTTATCTGACAATGCACTGATTTTTTTTTAAAAAATGGCATCGGCAGGAAAAAACGTGTGGCTGTGAGGAACCGTTTTCAGAACACAGTTTATTCTTTTTAATATCCTCTGAAAGGAAATCATGCCAAAAAGAAATAGGCGCAGTATAAATATCAAAAACCTAAGTGGTTCAAGCTGTGAGTGAATGTGTGCAAACCCACCTTTTTTTGCCGTTTCACCTGGTACAATTGGCTCCCATTAAGCATAAAACTGTGATTTATTTTTTCTTTTTTTTTTTCTTTCGACAATCACAAGACAAAGCGGTTCAATACTGGAAAATGCATTTCTCTCACTGTTGGTTTCTCAGAGCTGAATGTATTGATTTGGTTGACTCAAAGTATTAATATCAAGGGCGCAGCTATACAAGCTGTTCAGGCGGAAGCTTGATCAATTAGCTCCTCATTTATTATTCACATGCTGTTAATTTCCCCAGCCACTCAAAGTTGAACAATTCTAAAGTCACATTAAGAATCTTATCGGAGAAGCAAAGAAAATTCCACACTGGGCAGCAGCCCAATGTAAAGTGCAGGCGGTGTTTCTATCCATTGGAGTGACACAAGATTATCATGATGTATTCTAAAACTGTTCTCGGTGTATAAAATGACAAAAACCGCTGCACACGTGTGCTGTAAATTGTGTGGGGGGGAAACAAAGCTATATCTGTATGCTGATTCTACTGTTTTCTCCCTGTTCCCACTCCCCCCCCCGAGGACGTGGTGTGATAGCGTACGCTCTGTAATGGCGAAGCGCGGCGCAGCTTTTATGGGTAAATTGATGTCAGTGACACCGTTGTAAGTTTTGCATAAAACCGTGGGACGAAGAGCCGAAGAGAAACTTTTTGCCGGCGGCTTTGAGAGCGAGCCGACTACAGCCCTCGCCATCTAACACTTCTCAGATGCTCAAACTCTTGCTTAACCTTACTACAATCACAGTCCGGCATGTTGGATGAAGCTTTGAAGCAGCCCACACGGCCAGCTGCGGGCTGTGAAGACGCCACACCATGTGTTCTTACATCTGCATTAAAAAGATTTTTTTTTAAAAACAGCTTTTGAAAAAAAAAATGTGATGACTATATGAAAGATAAATAAGTTCAGTTAAATTATGAAAACGATGCTTATTAGCTTTTCACATGGGACTGGTGATTAAGTGAATAAACACAATTAGCAGGACTTGTGTGTGTGTGTGTGTGTGTGTGTGTGTGTGTGTGTGTGTGTGTGTGTGTGTGTGTGTGTGTGTGTGTGTGTGTGTGTGTGTGTGTGTGTGTGTGTGTGTGGAAGAAGTAAGGAGTGTTTTGTTGAGCTCTGCCCACTTGTACGTTTTAAAAAAGCTGTCACACGGGAGAGAAAATTAATGAAGTATAGTTGACTCACTGCATACACGCATAGTTTCCAAACTTCAGGGTCAAACGAGCCACTTACAGCACAATGGGGTGCTAACTCAAACTGCGACGCAACATCTGTCAAGTTCTAATGGGAGCCTGACGATAGTCACAGGAACCCCGTCAGCTGCTTAGCAACGACGCTTATTTTAGGCATATTGAGTTAATATGTCAAAAAAAGAAATATCCTAAACCTGTGATTCCTGCATCGGTTTCGGATCACGTGAAAAGAGCTATATTTTATATACGCAGAGCCCGGCTGAGTTTCCTCGGGTCAGAGTCCTGATTAAATGATGGATTAAGTGACTCTGAACACAGCGTCACTCACCCAGCAGTGCTCACGGCTTCACTCACCGAATCGCACGGCGATTCGCTGCCTTCGCATTGCCACTCTGAAGTTCATACTAACATGTACCGCGAGTTTCAATCTCGCGGAAGTTACAGATTTGAGGTTCGTCACCAGCCACCATTTCACCGGTGACGAGGCGGCAGAAACTGCGCTCTAACAACAGATGATGCGGCGGTGTTTAATTTAAAACTGATAAACTGGCGGGTTTCACAGGAGGTGGCAACAGCTTGAGTTTGTTAACACTTCAAACTGTTTGGCGCTGAGAGATGACTCCCCCGCTTTTTCAGCTCAAACCGGAAACATTTGTCAAAGTTTGGACACGGGGTGATCTTTTCATTAAGAGAATATCTGCGGCCTGACATTTACAACACCTGTTAAAATGAAGATGTATTACATATTTCACAAGGTGGCAAAAAAGGCATCCATCTCCCCGCCTCACCGTCTCCCGCCCACGCTCTCATTCACTCATGAAATGTTGTACAGTTAGTGGCTTATTAATTTAAAGAGTACTGCATCAGCCTATCCTCAGTGAATATGCTAATCAACAATTTTGAGGCCTGATGAAGTATTTTACGAGAGGCTGTAAAGGTATTTTTGGGAAATTCACTGTCAGGTTCAATTGCTCAAAGTGACTATCCAAGGAGAGCCATATCTCACATCCTACTTTAAAGAGGAGGTCGCTTGATGCAAAGCCTGAGCAAGATTAAAGTGGCAGATTTGAGTCAGTCGACCTGTGTTGAATTGAGTTGATAGTGACAGTTTTTCTAGTTGTTTTTTTTTTTTTTTCTTCTAATTATTATTATGTAAATCAATTGTTGGCAAAGGACACCGAGTCATTTTCAAGAACAGATTTAAAAAGAGAAACTTTCATGCTTTCAGACCCGAGAGTTTTGCCTGTGAATAATTGACTGATTTATTATTGGGTAGTGGTGAGCACTCAACACACAGGGTGAGAAGCCAGCTTTAATTCTGAGCCCAAGGCCTTTCTTTGTGGAGTCTGCATGTTGTCCCTCTGCTTGCATCAGTTTGGGTTTGTTTTTGTTTTGTTTTTTTCGTTTTCCATCGGCTTTTAAATAGAATTCAAAGACATTAGTCCTGTGACGGACTGATTAATGTAAGATGGTACCCTGCCTTTCAGCCAATGTGAGCTGGAGCTGGATAACTCTGGGCATACAGACAAACTGCATGGATCAGATATTTTTTAAGTATTTTTTTATGAAAGGGGGACAATTAACAACATCTACCGGTCTGGAAGACAATTTTACGTGTGTGTGTGTGTGTGTATTACTCCATGAAAGAACAGAGCAGTAGGCTGTAACATGGTTGCTCAGAAACTTATTAAACCAATTTATTTTTTAAGCGAAAACATTTTTTTTTTTAAAATACTGAATACTTGCAAAAGAGGGCCTGTGTTTGGCTTGTACTAAAATCTGATCATTATCTTATTCTGTTTCTGTCAAATCGCCCCAAAATGAACTCTACTTTACAAAGCAGTGTTTTTCTTTCGTTTTGTTGGTTGTTTTTTTTTGCTGTTGGGAATGATTTTATGACGCAGGTAAGATAATGAAACCTCAAAATGAAAAGCCTGAGTCACATCAGAACAAAGTGTTACAGTTTGTGACAGTCACAGACAAGAGGATGCAAAGTAGAAAAGCAATAGAGAAACAAAATCGATAAAATCAGAATAAAAAGAAACTAAAGAAATCCTGCACTCATTTTTTAAGAATGATTCAGCGGGCTTGCATGTATTATGTATAATTGGCCGATGCAGCGCTCTGCCAGGTGATGTAGTGCCGAGATGAGTCTGATTGAAGTTTTGTAGCCTGAGAAGTCCATGACTGTCTTTTTCTTTCCAGGGCAGCTCGGTCTTGGCAGTCCTGCAGTGACGCAAGATTTGCCCTGTTTTGAATCAATTAAAGAGCCCGGTTGTGGCGCGCAGGTCTGAAGCCAGACTGAGCGCAGCTCGCGGGTCTTTGAGACAAATAACAGAGCTGATGGACTTCAGTGCAATGTAACCCGACATTTGTAAGAGGGCAGCATGAAACTTCACTTTCAACTCAGATCTGTTATAGATACTCTTCTCCTAATCTTATAAGGAGGTTATCAAACATTCAGATTTTTATTTTTTTTTAAAGATACATAGTCCGCACTCTGATACGCTGACGATCTGAAATGAGATTTTAAAATGAAGGGCAAAACAAAAAAAAAAGACAGGGCGCCTGGCAAGTTCTACAGTTGTGTCTGTCTCTCTAGAAGCCATCCCAACTCACCCATAACATTGTCATACTGAACAGAGGACCTGGTGATAAATGAGTGGGGACAAAGACAGGTCTGAGATTGGAAACAGGGGAGAAAGTAGAGCGTGTAAGACTGATCCCACTGTCCATTCTTAACACTGCCTCCCTTCCACGCTGTCAGCATTTATTCCTCCATGAAAATCTCTGATCGAAGAGTGATTTGCATGATTGCATTTTCCATACCTTGCATTAATAGTGCAGAAAGGATGAATAGCTAATGGCCTATCACATTTAAGTAGCCATCTCAACCAGCCATCACATTACGGGCCCCTCAATCTGCTAATGAAACATGTCTCTTTCTTTCTTTCTTTCTTTCTCCCTCTCTTTTTTCCTCCCCTCACTCCTTACACATTTTCCAGTTACGTAAGGAAGGCACCACAAAATAAAATCGGTGGCATGATATTTCCATGAGAAATCGACTGTACGGATGATCACAGCTGAACCTTAAACGTTACTTAAAGTGAGAAATGTACATTCTTACCATGTCATTTTTTTTCCAAAAAATAAAAAATAACAATAATAATTGAAAAGATAAATTAAAAAGTAAAATAATCACTTAGGAATAACAACCACAATATCAAAGTTTCTAAACTTCTTGAAGAAATGACCTGGAGACACAGTCTGAAAAGTGCATGGAGTCATGTAGTGGTCAAACAGTTATTAAGAAAGGAACCATATTATTGGACAACTTTTCATTTCCCGTGCATTTGGTGAGGCGAGAAGTGAAACTACAGAACTCTTCAAGGTAACGTTCCCAGGGGAAACTTTAAGCAGTTTATGCAAATTTCCACCTGGAACAAATGGAGCCATTTTGGCTTTTCTCCGTGTGGGAAGGTATAGTATTTTCCATAAGATTTGAAAAGCCCGGAATTAATTGTTACGTGAACAAAACACAATATTTAGCTGATTCTATAACTTACATAACCTTACCTCAAGTGTTTTGTACAAATGAGATTGTGCTCATCAGACTGTTCTTCCAGCTGTGTTGCAGAAGTTCACATGAACGTGCGGCTCTTGTCAGTTGCTTTGTCTCACTGTTCGGTCCAGTTTGTCCCAAAGCAGCACCAAGTCTTTTTTCTTCACGTTCTTATGTTTGGGTCAGTATCTTGCTATAGGATGAACCCTTGACCAACTGTCCTCATACCAGAGGGTACTCCATGGTGCTGTCGATTTATGTGGCAGCCATTTTGGTTTAAGGAGCGTCTCACTAAATACGAGTCGCCAAGTTGACGTCACACACTGCGGAACCATCCTTTCACCAATTTGACGGCGTGAAAAAGGTCTGGGGTGATGAACCAAAGTTTTCATTTTGATTCATCAGTCCATAATACCGTCTTCTAGTCGTCATCAGCCCAATGACTGTGCTTCATTGCAAAGACAAAGCCTCTTTCTCATATTTTTGGCATCTTAGCAGTGGGCTTGTTGCTGCAACTCAAGCTGTCAAACCTGCAGCTCCAGGTCTCATCACAGTTTAAACTGAGGATTGTTTACTACAGCCACTATTCATCTGTACTTAAAGCTGTTGTCCTGTTGTCGCCTACTACATAAGCTGTTAACTCTCAGAAACCTGTCTTCTGATTCTGTTGTGGGGGTTTCTTTGGGGTCTGCCAGACAATTTTCTGAGTGCCTTTTGATGGTGAAAGACACTGTGCTTACAGACACCTTGACTTACTTTACAATTTCTCTGCAGAAAATACCTAGATTTTAAAGTGTCACGATAGTCAATCTATGTCTCTTTTATTGTTAATTGCCTTTTCCTTCACCTTTCATAACAACTTTAAGTTGTTAACCCTTTTCTTGCTCTCTGAAAAAGGCCTTTTTTGTAAAATTCCGAAATGTACATTAATATTGAGTTTTGTGTAACCTCACCTTTTTTTAACCTCTGGCGGTTCGACAACTTACCTTTGCAACACACACACACACACACACACGTGCCTCACAAGACTAGCATTAACAGTGTTTGGCTCCAAGGGGAACTGACAAGACCTTGGGGTAGAGGAGAGTTTAAATAGCGACGCTGAAAAGGAAGATGATGCCTGAGAAGAAGGTGGAAAGGATGGTGTGGATATAGATGGAGGAAAGGAAATATGGATTCAGTAAATGGAGGATGAATGAAAAGAGAGAGAAAAAAACTGTGGGTTGAAAAAAAGAAAGTTAGAGGGTGAGAATGTATAAGCCTGAGCAAATAGTTATTACCAGTCTCTGAAGGGTAGCGGCGTGAGCTGAATAGACTGGGACTTGGAAACCACTGTTACCGGTGGTGATAGGGGACCGCTTCACAGCCCGGCAATCTGACAAAGGCTTAGCGGGTAATGGAAGCAGACCTCCAACAGCAAAAAAACATAGGAGCTTTAGCACGCCATAAGAGCTGACCATCAGATAAGCCCGAACCTCTTCAAGTCCTACAAAGTAAACGTTTCAACGTCAAAGATGTTTATCACTCGCGACTCGTCACGTGTCAACTTTAATGTGAGTACTTGGAAACTGCAGCTGCACCTACGAAGTGATGAAAAAATCATTTGCAGTGAAGGGCAAAGCACTGATTTGTGAGTGTTAAAGAAGTGCATTTCTCCATCGAAAGGCCTTGATAGAAGATCCTGAGAATAGCGAGCGAAGACCCTGCTTTGTCCTTCAGCGAGACACTAAATCTCCCTCTTCTGCCAAGACGCTGTCTTGAAAATGACCTTGTGCTTTAACCTTTCCATAGGAAGACATAGTTGAAAAGACAAATATATCCTGCAGTTGATAGGTCAGCTCCGATCAATCTAAACAATGAACACAAACTGTTTGACCCAACAACAAACTATACACACACCCGGTGTTTACCGACACATTTATCAGAAACCACACGTATGTGCCCTCAAATGCAGCCATGCAAATATTCGACAGCAATAACAATATGGATGTCCATTTGAAATGCACAAAATATACAGACCGCCCATGCCTCACTCTGGGTTTTTTTTTTTTTCCATGTGCTCAATGACAATGAAGCAATTTCTGACTTTCAATAAGATGAAATCTGAAAGTGCTGAGTCAAGGAAAAAAAAAAAAAAAGGTTTTCCAGAGTTCCTGGGCGCAGTATCTGCATTTTGCTCTGTCTGAACATTGAATTTAAGGGTTCAGAAGTTGAAAGTCTGATGAAAACAAACTGGCCGTACGTCTTGGCTAGGGTAGGTTACTGTGGAATGAAGGAGGAGAAGATACATTTGTGTGGGTGTCGTTTGCAGTTTTGCTCAGAAAATCATGAGCTGGTGTGGTCATGTGCTAAGTATCTGTCTACATAATAGTGTGGCCGGTATCTATGAGATCACGTCATGGTTTAAGAAGCAGTTGAACTTAATAAATCCAAGCTTGTGATTTCACAACACATGGGTCATTTCAATTGAAGGAGAAAAATCGGGGGAATATATGATACGTCCAAATGCTGCACATATTCGGTACATGTACACATTGTAGAAGTGTAACATTAGAGAAAATGAACTATTACGATCCAAATTCTTATTTCTCAGTCTTAAATATGCAAACAATGCTCGGATAGTACAGAAATACAGAATTCTTGAAATTGAAATAAATTAGCAGCATTTGTCATACGGAATAATCTAAAATCTCTTATGGCAGTGTGCAAACACACTTTGAAGTATCTTCAACGTGGCTTTATTTCTAACCAAACTGACACTAAACTGATGTTCAAGCAAATGCCTGTCAAGCAGATCAGGCATACAACCAAGCAGAGCACTGCTGGTACAAGAAGAGTGAGGTACAGGACTTCCATCAGTGGTAAAAGTCAATATGGTATTGGTATGAAAAGGAACTTTCTATTCTCAGATATTGAATTAAAATCATATTTGTTTCATGCTGAAAAGAAAGAGTAAGGGAATATACATATTTTTCAACGCTAAATAATTATGTCTTCGTAACATCAGTCACATGGAGAGACGGTTTTGTATGATGGGTTGTTTGTAGCCTTGATGTTTCCAGGCAAGTGAGTGTTTTCAGGCTGTTTATAGTGAGTTAGTCAGCCCTAAAAGTGATTTGTTAGTGAGTCTAACCTGCAGGACTCTCTGAAGGCTTGCGTAGCGTGTTTTGCAAACACAGAGGGAATAAATTCATGATGGCTGAGAAAGTTCATAACATTCCCCGATGTCTTTACTGCAGAAATAAAGCAGGTAGCAAATCTGCCAAACAGATGAGAAATACGGCTGTTTTGGATGATGTTTTTTTTTTCTTTTTTCTTCTTCTTCTTTCTTTTTAAAACAGTATTAACATTGCTAACTGTCAAGGAAAATGATTCACGCCACTTTTAAAAATCCGACAGAGGAGAGGTTGAGTCTGTGGCTAACGTACAGGATAGACTAATGTGGATGTTTTGTTATTATTTTTTTTTATTAAAAACAGAATTACATGTCAAACTTGCATGAAAGAAAAGCCTTCAGAGAAGAGGAATCTTCTAAGTTTGCATCCAAGAGCGTTTCAGGGATAGCTCATCAACAGGACAAGTGTCAAAGAATTTCCTAACTTTAAAATGTGTCCATTTGACTGGGAGTGAGTGTCCTTATAATTGATATGTGTCGTCAGTTATCTATGGAAAGCCTGTTTCCTTAATCATTGGTGAAGAAAACGTATACAGCTGTAGGGTATTCTTTATTTATAATGAATTAAACCAGCTTTTATTTGACTTACTTTTCCTGACTAATTTATTTGTCCTGTACAGATTAAAATGAAAATATAAATATTTGCTCTGGTCATTTTGTGATTATGGACATGTTATTCATAGTAAAAACGACATTATCTCAGTAAAAAGGATTCCGATATTCAAGTAACCAGTGTCTTACTGGAACTGGGTTGTTTTTGAGTTGTTCTTGCAGAAGAAGTTGTTTTAAGTGATGAGTTCTAGTGTAAATACCTGTTGACGTTGCTTCAGTGTGCACGTTTCGGTGGCAGCTTTGTTTATTGCTTTAGTGGTGCTTGTTTTCCATAGCTTCCTCGGTATACTGATGACTAGAATTTGCAGAGTGAATATAATGCGATTTAGTCAAATCCACCGGTGAAATGAGCAACTTATTACAACCCAAAATTACTTTACTTAATATGAATAGCTCCTGCAACGCTGCGAAATTGCTTGAGTTTCTAGTACTGCTAGCACAAGTTGCAAGGAAGGCAGCTGGCAAAGGCAGCCTTTCCAGAGGCTACACATAAGCCAACGCATACCAAAACAAAGAAGAGGAATAACAATCAGCACAGTATTTGTCCCCGAGAGCTTCTAATACAAACCAGGTGTGCAACAATAGCAGTTAATAACCCCGATTTACTTTGTTATTCAAGTCCCATCACAGACCACTGTTTAAAATACCAATTTGAAATAGTAAATCAGCCACGCAGCAAAAACCTTTACCCCAAGAGACTGAGACACACACAAATATCCCACCAAACAAATCAGAGCAGACACAGAGTCCCCTTCATCCATTTAGTATGCCGCGATACCCACAGGTTCTTTTCTTCTTTGGGAGAAAATGGCCTTCCTCTATTTCTCCCACACTCCAAAACCCAGAGTAATTTTCTTAATCTTGGCCCGATTCTGAACATTTGCATAAAAATGTTCACTTTTGAGACTCCCCTAACAGAACACGGCTCTAATACGTAATTACTCTCTTCAATAGTGGCGGCTAATTACAGAGGTGTCAGACAAACAGGTAGCGGGAGCAGAGGGGGGGCCTCCGACACAATGGCTGAGGTGCTCGTACGCCACATGGGACAGAGCGGCTCAATGGAAAGCAGTAAATTCATTTAGGCTGGCTTCATTAAACCCTGCTCCTTGGGCCCTGCATCATGCTCTCCCCTTTGCTCTCCCACTCTTCTGCTCTCATTTGTGGGGCAGCGGATGTGCTGTGGGTAAGAAGAAGGCGATCACACAAATGAGTGCAACGCGGAGGGAATGAAGGCAACGCTGCGGGGGGGGGGGGGGAGTGGCGGAAGGAAGGAAAGAAGGAGAGGGAGGGTATCCATAAAGCCGCACAGCTATTCACAAAAATAAATAAATAACTAAAAAATAAAGTGATATCAGAGAAAGTGCTTGTGGGATAGAACAAGGGCATGAGGACATGTGTTCATTTGATGATAAAGAAATAAGGCATAAAAGGACGAGCATATAAAAGAATAATTTTGAATAAGGCTTTTTGTTTTATTCATTTGACCCAATCTTCCAAAAGCCACAGAGAACAGAGCAACACAGAGAAAATTACGGCTTTGGTCCACAAACAGAGGCCAAATGCCAGGTCTCCAACACGGTGAAACAAGGGCAGCCGAGCCCCGTGGTCTCTTTACCATTTAGATTATATTGGTAGCTTTCTGACCCCCGCAGTATGGATGACCATAATAAGCCGCAGCCCCCACTGTGTACCACCTGTACACAGACTATATTCACAAAAAACCCTCGTGCACAGACACCATGACCAGAAAAGTCTCCACCAGCACCAATCCAACTCTATTTGCCCAGAAAGAGAATTACTCATACAGGATGAAATTTCCACTCCTGCACAGCTTTGTCAGACTCAATTCAACACGACTGCCTTTTATTGGCACCACTTTGTGCTCAATTTAACAGATGATATGCTGGGAGGACAATTAATTTCTGTTGACAGTGAGAAGGAGTGCCATCTCACAAAAGAAGACAAATCACACAATTCTGAAAGTAATTTCAAGACATGGAAATTTAAGTGAAAGACTTGTGCTACTTCCAGACCTCCAATGAGGAATTACACGGTGCGCTGGTGGTCTCACACTTCCACAGAGAAAAGTGTGACCAACTCTTAGTCCGACGCCTTGGTTTCTGGCCAGCGGAGCACTTCATGAGAACATTTTCTTGGTGATTACATTACGTACTTGCTCCATGGACAAGTTGATTGTGAGTGACTCCAAATCACTTTAACAAGCCTCAGACATCCAGCCGCACGACCCGATGTGGAGGCCTTCGTCTGGGGAGAGAATCAGCGACACTTCCCGGGTCAAAGTCCAGCAATGTGGCACGGAGGCCTCGGGGTTTACCACGTGGACATCAGCTTATGGTTAGCGCTTTATTCGTGCCAAATAAATTCCAAAAGATTATTCTAATTATCTACTTGTTTTTCTACAAAGCAGAGTCAACAGTCTAATGACTCATTCTGCACTTGAGGGCTTTTACGAATTAGAAATCCCTTCTCGGTTTTACTGGTGTCTTTGCCGCACCGACAGTAATACCGGCTTCAGATTCCTGCTTAAGCTGACAGGTGTGTGTAACACATCGAGTCTGACTGATTACTGAAAATGTCAATCAAACGAGAAAGCCTCCCTGTTTACCTAGGAGCATTTTCACGGGAAATTAGTGAATAACTCTCTCTCAGACACTGGTGAACAGTGTTTTTTAAGGCAATATGTAAAGTATTTAGTCACAGGCGAGTGTCCACGAGCAACTTTACACAAAGTAACTACATTTTGAGCACAAACTGACATTTACAAGTATACACGTGACGACATGCACTGGAGGCGTCATAAAAAATTAAACAAGCCATATTAAAAACAACCATTAAGACATTTAAAACGTGCGTATACGGCCTCCCACACACACACACATTAATGGTGCAGAATCTAAGGTGTTTTCACACCACTGGGAGAAACCTGGGTTTCAACGTATTGTCCAAGGCCACTTTGACACATTGACAGGCAGGAATGGAGAATGAATCCCCAACCACAGGTTCAGAAGACAACTCTCTCTCTGTCTGTCTGACCCACAGTCCTCCTCAACAGTGTTGGCGCAAAACAAAGGTCTTGAGAAATATCGACCTATTTTCTTTACTCGGTGTATCCAGACTGGAGTTGTGTGTGAAGAAAACATGAGAAATGAAAGTTCTTCCCTTTCCGACAAATGGGCTAAGATTGATTCTCGGGGTGGAACACATCAGGAAGGTATGTTTGGAATAATTGCTCCTATAAAGCAAAAAAAATAATAAAAACTTCTAAATGAGATCACAAAAAAGGACTGAAATTCAACGCCGATACAGGTCTAAGTAGATTTTTGCATCAGTGCGCAAAGCTAAAAGCCATGTTTTCAAATTATGTGTTTTACTCATTTTTTCCTCTTCGCTCCTGGAAGCTAAAAAGGTAAAGTTTAAAAAAAAAAAAATAATACTTTTCATATCGTAATTAAATAGAGTACAAATCTGAATGTGAGAAAAAAAAAAATGATTAAGAGAGAGAAACATATTTGGTCAAAATGGAACCAATAATTTGGATGTCATGGGTCAACAATTTGGTTAACATGGATTTTAGCTAAATTTCATTCTGCCCCATATTTTGTGAGATAATAGCTTTTCATGGCCTGTGTCTAATGTGGTTCAACAGCTGTGAGATGCAGGGTTTTCCCATGCAATGATTACATTTGGATGGTCCACAAGGTAATTTAAACGCTGCCAAGAGGAATTTTTGTTTAGGATTGAATGCAACGCTATAATTCAGCATTTAGAGGTGGCACTTTAGATTTATTAAGCTTAGAAAATCACAAGGAATTACAGAGATCAAACATTGAAATGGGTGTTTTACAGCATGGCTATATTGTCAGATTTGCCTGGCCGACAAATCAATTAAAACCCTTTATACACATTTATTTGACACTGTGAGGTACTGCTTTTTTTTCTTTTTTTTCCCAAGGCCTTACTTTTTTCCCCCCATTTCCTATCAGCCATAGTACTCAATTCTACAGTGAAAACTGGACTTTTTCTGTGGAAAAAAAGTGACTGACAGAGTTCAAAAAGTGCGAAAAAATCTGATTACCGAAAAGCTCCTTGAACTCAGCTGCCGCTTTGTTGTCACCGACAGTGTATCACAATTCAAATCTTAGGATCTCCAGAAATGAGAGCCCTTCGATCACATTAAAGACTTTGAGGAGTTGGGGAAAATGACGAGAGGTCAGGCTGAAGCTCCTAATGTATTTTTCTTATTTTCCAGAGCACATTTCAGTCAGCTGAGGTCCGCCTCTTCAGAGCGTATGCGGAGAGGTGCAGGATGCCTTCCCGCCTCTTGGATCGGTGCCTGAACACAGCAGCGGCTCCGCAGCCTGTAAGCTCCAGCTGCTCGCCTTCATTGTGTCTCTGCGCCGCGCCGCGCCGCAAAATGTTTCTCCATCTTCGATACTTATCAGGGCGCCGGAGTTTGACGCTGCCATTACTCAAAATTAATAACCACGGCAGCGTGTTTATCAAGCGCACTTTCACACCCAACCTGCCAAAAAAATAATCGCCTTGCTGTTTGTGCGCATGGCAGAGAGGAAGACAGCACGGGAAAGACAGAGGGAGAAACACAGAGAGAGACAACGAGAGAGCAGATGAAGTGTGAGAGAGAGAGACGGAGCAAAGAGAGCAAGGATTTGTGATGAAAGGCAGAACTGAGAGAGAAATGAAGAGAGAATACGCAACATGCATACGAGCGCGTCGACCGTGCCTAATCACTCTGTCTCCATTACACCTCAACTTTTCTGTTTTTTTTTTTTTTGTCCTGAACCTTTTCTTCTCATCATTTCTGACAACGGGGCAACACAAGCACCTCCTTGTGTATTCACTATGCTAAGCACCACTCTGATCTCCACTGACAGCCAATCTGCTCCAACATGGCAGGCCTGAGTAAATAAGAAAAGGCCGGGGTTTTTTAATTTAGAAACCATGCGGGTACAGTAGAGTCCGGCCTCCTGGAAGCAAGGAAAGAAGAGTCCTCGTTGCTTGATAAGTGAAAATACAAGGCGGAAAAAGAGAAGTGACAAGGACAGGGGAAGGCCCCTCAGCACCTCGTCTCAAATCTGGAGAGACAGGTGGCGGAGGAACAAGACAAGGACAAATGTCTGTCGGTGGCTGGTTCGGGCTCCGCTGACATTTTCCATGGCATTTAGAAAATATCCAAGAAAAACCAAAAGAAAAAGGGGGGGGGGTCCTAAAAATAGCTGGCTGGAGAAAACATATGCTACCAAGTATGAAGCCAAAGTTATACAATAGATGCAGACACTTCAAAATGACTCTTATCTCAAGGGTTTACTCACTTTCCCAAATTCCCCAGCTTTCTTTGAGAGGGATGAACTTTTAAGGCTGAACTCAGCAGCTACTGAGGTCAGCCGGAGAGGCTGCAACCCACAGAAACCACAACTTTGTAATTTGACGTATTTAGTAGTAACACCAAACGGATGCCGGCCCCCCATTTATATATAAAATGTTGAGTCGGTTAAAAACTTAAAATACAAAGTAGGTGACGGTGGTTACTTCTTACCAAAATGCTGCTCCAGAGCATTTTTGTTTTTTGGTTGTTTTTTTTTGCGCGTCAAATACAAAACGTCCCATACGAGAGGAAAAAAAACTGAATATCAGCAAGAGAAACCAATCAAAGTGCACAGTTATTCATAGCTCCCGTAAAAGCCAGTTCACATGATAGAAAAGAAATTGTTTACCCGAGAGTGGTCAGACACGTGACCAGCGGGCCAAAACAGGACAACAGAGGGTCCATCGACCCACGAAATGACTTGGCAAGGCAGAAAAAACTGCACCCCTACAGTATGAGAATGTCAAGTTCCTTTGTTGCATTTCTGGTTGTTACAAAATCGAGAGACATGGTGTTTTGACATTTCACTGTATATTGCAGCAGGAGGCGTAATCAAAAAAAAAAAGGCATACGGTTGTAATTTTAGATATCTTTCTGTGGTTTACTCAGATTTCTTTGCATGAAAACACTCTGAGATAGGATTGTTTATTGCCGTCGTTTTACTGCTCCAGTGCACTCTATGTCAATTCGGGCTTTATGTGGCCCCTGAACTGAAATGAGTTTGACCTTTAAGTTGGGAGTAAACAATTCATTCATGAAGGATCGTACCTACAGATAATTATGCATAACAAAAGCATTAGGGGGACGGGAAAAAGTCTCTTGCTCGCCATTTCTTCAGTTACATATCGGACAAATTCAACAATAACGCAACCACTCAATTTGAAACTATTATAGAATTGTGTTGCTCGTGGCAACTAAGCGTTTTACTGAAACAAACAAATGCCTGCATGGCTCTGCATTTATCACAAAAGACAAACAATTGATCTTGTTTACAATGTCTTCGTTGGACATCTTTTGTCTGCACCTGTCATCATGGTAATCGCTTTCATTCCCTCCCAACCCTGAGCTGCTCCATCCCACCAGATTGGTGGCCAGTGGATATGATTCAATACCTGTTTCAGTAATTAGCAGCCGCTTGCAACTTCGATGGGAGGAATTTTAACACAAAAAAAAAAAATTCTGAAAATGATAGTGGTAAAAAGTAAGAATTCAGAAGGACGAGAGTAGATTAAATCTCAGAGGCTGATTGATAATACCTTTCTGAGAAGGAATAAGAAAGGATAACTCCTTGACTTTGCTGTAGAGTCAAGGGGAGTAAAAGAAAATCGCTTGATAAATGTTCCCAAGTCTTTACTTCAGCTTAAAAAATATTTATATATATATTTTTTTTTTTATCCTTCTGCTCTCAAATGTATTGTGATGTGTAACCTGTAGAGTTTTGACAAATCCAGGCCCTGGTCACCTTCACTGTGACCAAGCCAAGCAGAGCAACTAACTGTCATTTAACACATCATTGATCACAGTGATGTATCATATCATCATCGGATTTGGGGGTTTAACACTTGTGCAGGCACTGTGAGAGATCTGCCAGCTGGCTCCAAGCAAAGGCTATTTGGAAGGTGTTTCTTTACAATTTGCCTTCAGATTCAGGGGGGGGGGGGAGAAAAAAAAAAAAGTTTTGAAGGTGCATTTCTGGTGAAACGCTTCTCCTCAATTATTTCCTGCTTTATAAGCTCCTGAAAGTCAGAATGGGCCCCTGGTTATCTCTCAACTTGTCCGAATTCTTAGAGAGGGGACAGAAAATGTAAAGTAGCTCATTTGGAATGCAAGTTGTGACTCATAAGTGATGGAGATGGACAGAATATGTTAGGCTGGAGTGAAAAAAAATAAAGAAGAAAAGATTGATGAAAACTGATTCCTCTATTCGAATAAAGCTGGGGAAAAAAAAAAAGGCTGGGGAAAGAGGAAGACGGAGAGAGAAAAAGAGAGATCGCACACCAGGGCAGCTGGGAAATGCCCAGCTTCCAACAATACAGATCTCGTAAAATGAATGACTCACTGACTCCTTGCATCTACTTTCAGCAAAAAAAACTGCAGACCAACTGACCAGACCTTGCAAAGAGATGTGCGCTCACACACATACAAGGGTGCACATAAATCTGCATGTCAACACATGCCATGTGCCCGACTGCGGGGTTATTGTTAGGAGAGCAGTGGCGGAGTCTTCACTTTGACCATGACCAATGGAGAGGTTTCACCACAAACTTTATTGCAATACACCCTAGAAAGGCTTTTGCCAAAGAGCCGGCCATTGCATTTTAATCTTCAATCTCATTACGTCTGGCAGAAGGAGTACCCTACAATAAAAGTTCATTTTGCAAATGACAAATTATACTGGAAAATGAAGACATCCATCAACAGTGAGGACAGGCATTATATATAAGGGAATCTTCATCTGCGCACATAAAAAAAAAACAAAATAAAATACAGCCGAATGGCAAAAGAAGTCCAAAACAAACCGCACACCGGCATATCAATGACGACCATTTAACTCCGACACCGTGTCCTCAACTTGGTTCGAAAAAGTGAGCGTTGCCATTTTCTCTGCTGTCCTGCTTTGATCATGGCTCGCTCCCCATTTTCAAACGCTGTGACATTTGAGAAAACACAATCCCACTTTGGTCTCCTATCATCGCTGGAAGAGGATACGGAGAAATAACAGGGCCCACTCTGCCCACCTGCAGCACATCACATCCCGTCTCCCCAAGAAATGACAGTGACCAAAAAAATAGGCGTCCTACTGTCGCAATCTGCCAATTGGACTGTGACGATGGGAACTCCATATTTGGTCATCATTTCTCCCGTTCTTACTGGAAGATGCCGCCTTCGACTATTCCAGAGGACAATGGTGCGAGCCGGTTACACACTGCTTTTTCTTGTCCTTTATTTATTTATTTTGAAAGATGAGAGGACAGGAAAAAAAGTGGGGGGAAAAGAAGGATCGGAAAAATGACTGAAGCGCTTTACCTCCCACAGAGCTCCATCTCTCCAACGGCCTCTTGTCGTGGGAGGGGGCAAATTGATCTGGGAAATAAGGGGTCATTTCCTCTGCTTGTTTACCTGTTCGCAGCACACTGTCATCAGTCCGGGACACATGAAGACACAAGCTGACCCATCTGTACCCTCAGAGATCTGACGTGCGCTAAGGTTGAGATATTCTGGTCTTCACAAGTGGTGTGTGCGAGTGCGTGTGCGTGTGCGTGTGCGTGTTTGATATCCCTGCAGCAGTGATCCTGAAGGCCTCCGACTGTTTGAACTGTGGGCCGAATAATCGATTTCAGCTTATTTCTCTTTCTCACTTTGTAAATGCTTGATGCATGTGCATTGCTGAAACTCAATAAGAAATGTCTCATCCCTTCAGCCAATAAGCAGCATGAGCGTGTGTGTGTGTGTGTGTGTGTGTGTGTGTGTGTGTGTGTGTGTGTGTGTGTGTGTGTGTGTGTGTGTGTGTGTGTGTGTGTGTGTGTGTGTGTGTGTGTGTGCGTGCGTGCGTGCGTGCGTGCGTGCGTGCGTGCGTGCGTGCGTGCGTGCGTGTGTGTGTGTGTGTGCGTGTGTGTGTGTGTGTGTGTTTATTTTGAGATTATTTAATTCTCATTCAATTTCAGTTTATTATTAAATGTTCTTACAAAAGCTCGGTTTGATTAAATATCACACTGCGGGAGGTTTAAACCAGACATCCCTTTCCTGTCAGCGTGAACAGAAGTGTGCATTTCCTAACCATTATGAAATCTAAAAAATTAAACAAAATACCAGTGGAGAAATACAGCTTTGTGTATACATACACTACTCATTACATTAGGCCACCGGGACTTTTGCAATATACAGTAAAACTGCTGACAAGCTTCATCAGCATCTCAATTATTTCTAACATTGATTTCTAAGTACGTTAAAGTGAAAGACTTGCTCGATATATTTGTGCTTAAAACTGGGGTAAAAGCTGTTTGACACTGTTTGATACTTACCAAGTACAGGAATAAAATACAAAATCGGAATAGTCCTTCTTTCGCTCTGCAATAGCAGAAGTGGTCTTCACTCTTCTGTCAGAAGCGGTTCACCACTTTTTATGTCTGCTTTTGCTGTTTTACTGCTGTCGTCTGTAACACTCAGCCACATCATAACACGTGTTAGCGCTCATGCATATCCAGCAGAAGGCACTCTGTTCTCAAGGGAACGAGGTGGTGGAGCAGCGCGGCATCACAGAAACGGCTATGTGAGGCTCCTCGGCGACTCCTGGCCTACTTTGGCCTTTCACCCCGTGCTGTCTCTCGGCGCACACACACACACAAACACACCTCCGAGCTTTATCATCCACACAAACCGCCAGCACGCCACCAAAACATTTGAAATTCCAATATTCCCACAGGTGATCGAGACAAATCCAGTCAGACACACAGACACCTCCAGCCTCTGGACCGATGCAGTAAATATCATTATGGAATCAATGCAGCTCTGAAGCATTCGGGGACTGAAGGGGCATATGTGTGTGTGTGAGAGAGAGAGAGAGAGCGAGAGAGCGAGAGAGAGAGAGAGAGAGAGAGAGAGAGAGAGAGAGAGAGAGAGAGAGAGAGAGAGAGAAGCTGATAACACAATGTGCCAATGTGCTCCTGTGAGGATTTCACCAAACTCCATGTTTTTTGATTGAAAGGAGGCAGGTAAGGCATTACCATAACCTTCCCACCACAAGCCTGCTGTAAACTCAATAATGCAAGAATGATTTCACACATGCACGCCCACATATACACACACACACACACACACACACACACACACCACTTGCCTACACCCACTGCTGAAACACACCACGGTACATTCAACATTGTGTTCACACTCCTAAGCCAGAGTGGGAGTACCGTCAGCAGAGAAGCCTTAGCTGTAAATCAATAGATTAAATAGAAACATATGAATAAAACACAAGCTAATAAATAAAAGAGGCGATGGTTTACGCTTGCTGTCATATACAGTATGGTTGTCTCGCTCCTGTGTGAGATGGGAATGGAGGTGGAGAAGCAAAAGGTGAGGGAGCAACAAGAAGGATGACCAGACAAAGAAAGAAAAAAAAAATCTGTTGATCTCTTGTGCTTTCAATTAGCGGGTTGTTTTTTTTTCTGTGCATGTTTCCATTAGCACCGTGTCTGCATTAGTGCTCTATGTTTGTCTTCCTGAGGTCTGAAAAAAACCGCTCTCGTGGTCTGGGTATTTTAATATGCAGATGTAAATGCAGTAGTGTGGCGTTTTGCTCTTTTTTGTGTCTTTACATATTCATTCATATTTGTTGGAATCATTTAATGTGTGAACGAAAACACTTGTTATTTCAACTTAAAAGCAATTCTAATATTTCTCTCTTTCTGCATTCATCACATACAGTATGTGTGTTGTGATTTTTGCGATAAAATAATACACTTTCTTTTAGAACTACCATTTCCCATGAAAAAAGACCAGTGGCTTAAACTGCTAATGGATGTTTCTGTGTCACAAGACCCTGATGAGCCTCTTCACAAATTCTAAGGGTTGAAATATTTACTTAATAAGTTTGAACAAGATGCAAGTACTGTATGTATTCTTGATATTACATTCACATTCTAAAAATGTTTCAATAAACTTACAACCGAATGTATTCTTCTTGTACTTTCCGACACAAGGCTTCAGTGTCACTGTCCAAGTGGGAGCCAGTTGTTATTGTTTCTCAAGATGGTGTGTGTGTGTGCTGCGTCCGGGAGTGTGGCACCGGCTACTTGGCTTTACAAACAAACTTGACTTGACGTACCTGTCGTTGATGCTCCAGTTGAGACAGAGGTTGAGGGAGCTGAGGTTGCGACATTTCCTCACCACCTCCATCACCGTCTCGTTGTTGAGCTCTGAGATGTGCCGCAGATCCAGGACACTCAGGTTACGCAGCTGCGAGAGGCAACACATGCACACAAACAGTTCAAGGATTTCATCCGGGCAGATTCACACAAAGAGGTGCCCGTGCAGCCGGTTCCGGCAGAATAAAATCCCAGTCGTTACAACTTTATTTCTGTTCACAAAGAGATCAGTTTATTCATTTTCATAAGTGGTACAAAAAGGAAGCTGCGGGAGAGGAGCATTAGATAAAAGTAGTCGCGGCAGAGAAGCAGGCTGACTTATATTGAAGCTTTTGATATGTTCCCAGGAAGGTGGGTAATATATCTCTATATGCTGAGTGGAGTTATGTTCACCCATGTAATGTAGTGGGGGGGGGGAAAGAACATGAACGCAGAATAAACCTAACGTAGCAGATAAAAGGGGCAAATGTGCTTGCTGCTCCGGTTTACCATGTCTGCGTCTGCCTGCCTGGTGTAAAAGGGGTTGTGGAGCCCTTCACGTTGCTTCTTCCTTTTCATCTTTCTGACTTTCAAAAATCCCACTTTCTGATCTGAATACCTTATAAGAGAGGTTGAGATTAATCCTACAGTTAAAATCTCCACTCGCTGACACACACTTGGAAATCCTACACGACACACTGTTCAACAAGCGTTCCTGCTTGCCGAAATCACCAAAGGCTTTTCAGGTGACGGCACAGGTGTGTGTGTGTGTGTGTGTGTGTGTGTGTGTGTGTGTGTGTGTGTGTGTGTGTGTGTGTGTGTGTGTGTGTGTGTACATTCACGCACTCACACACCAGGGAAGCGAGATAATAGAAGCATGATATTCCGGCCAGCCGCCAGGGAGGCGTCGAGGTAAATGTCATGGCCAAGGCTAAAGAGAAAACAAGCTTACAGTTGGTGTTAACATCACTGAGCACTATTGTCAGCTCCATAGGCATGACATATACCGAGCAGCATGAAGGCACATGGGGGGAATGGATAAGGACCGCCGCTCGCTGTGTGAAGTAAGCACACATGTAAACACTCCTCCTTGTCCCCCACATGCTGAGGATCAAAACACAGAGAGTGCAAACAAAACGGGCCAAGTGCGCAAGATGCTGCGTGGCACTGAAGCTAATAAAAACGGCTTTCAAAGCCTTTACCGCCGTCGAACCGCTCCATTTGTCTCTCTGCTCTAGTGCAGCCTGTGGCTTTTTTTTTTTTTTTTTTGTCACTCCTCAGAGAAAATTGCATCTATGCCTCTTGTGATAAAAGGCCTGCTTAGGCATGAAATAAACATGAAACAGACTTTTTTTTTTTCTTTTGGGTGGGGAGGGGCATATTCTTACCTATACTCCAAAGACATGCTTAGATATTCTAATGAAATAAACATTAATCAACTTGTGTGTGGCGAGACGGGTCAAGAATGCGGCCGTAACACATCAGAGGCAGCGAAGCGGACATGAGAAACAATACTATTTAATGAAACCTCCGAAACTGCATGTACTTTAGTGGATACTCATTAAGGCTCCACCGCACGTGCACGCAAACATGCATAAACCCACACGAGCACAAAGACTGTCATGTGATGGTGTGGCCGGCGTTGGATCGAAGTGCTAAATTATTCATTTGGAATGAGGCGCGCGCGTGTGTGTGTGTGTGTGTGTGTGTGTGTGTGTGTGTGTGTGTGTGTGTGTGTGTGTGTGTGTGTGTGTGTGTGTGTGTGTGTGTGTGTGTGTGTGTGTGTGTGTGTGTGTGTGTGTGTGTGTGTGTGTGTGTGTGTGTGTGTGTGTGTGTGTGTGTAAACCTGCTTACACATTTACGCAGATCATAGTGTTGGGGTTCAGCTCCATTTAGGGACAGAACGTGAGTCATTTGATGGATCAATCATTCATTCATTAAATCTTATAATGAAGACTGAGTTCTGGGGAAAGAGAAAGTTTAATTTAGGCAAATACTGACAAAAAACTGGGCTCTCCAGGAAATCAATTCTTGTCAATGTAATGCATGCTCAAGTGTTGGAAGCCTGCGTGCGTGCCTTTCTAAAACAGGGGCTCAGCATATTTCAAAACTGGGACGCAAAATGAATGACCAACACTAACAATCATTCATAGCAACAGACGAGCACTCACTCTTGTCAAAATTCTCATCACAACAGCCAAACACTTTCTCACATAGACACTTATTTGCATTCACTATTTCGGGTTAATAAGGTCTGGAGTAAAGTTGAAAAAAAAAGCCCCCAGCATCAAAAGTAAAAAAAATAAATAAAAAAAATGCTTACATCTGCTATATAGAAATGCTACTACAGCCAATGGGAATGGTTTCATTGATGTGGACAGCCAATGAGAAATCAGGCCAACCATAGTGAGTTTGGATTGGCTGAGTGTGTAGCGAGGTTGAACAAAAAAAATCGAGAAATCTAGCAGATGTCTGCTTGAAAAGGACCAGACCAGACATTCTCCGCATGGAGAGCAACTTTGCTAATCCATCTGTGAAAACCGCTGTTTCGCCGACATGTGCTGGGAGGAAAACACACCCAAAATCCCTGAAAAAAGAAACCTCCGCAGTAATTAGACACACCTCCAAAACGTGAAGCGCCATAGTTGACAGATTAAATCAGTCAGAGGCAGAAAAGTTTCGTTATTTATAAAACCTCACGCTACTTATACTATATTCTGCACATGAAACAACGGAAAAGGACGAAAAATGGACACGAATGTTAAAGAAGCGTACACGCTCTAGAGAGTGTATATAAGACTATTTCAACCCACGGAGAAAGGAGAGAAGAGAAAAAGTGTGGTGGAGGAGGGAGACAAGGTGAGAGAGAGAAAAGGCAGCGAGCGAACAGAGAGCAGGGGATTTGGTGAGCGTTTCGGCAGGTTTTTCTCCTCGTTGGCTGAAGTCTGTAACCAGGCAGAATTCAACTCGCCTGCTCCGTGGTTCCACCCGGATAATTATTCATGCTGTTTGTGGGAACAGTGAAACCTGCTCAATCCAGCTGCAATCAGTCCAGGGTGCCATCTTCATACCGTTAAACATACAATTACATGACGGAGTGAATTTCTCTTTGGGATTAATCGGGTATTTGTTGTTCTTTTCTATTCTATCGTATTTATGAACAGCCATTACAAGAAGTATGAGGTGTAAATGTACTCCACAGTAAATTTGTAAAATGTGTACATTCTTGCGGCTTGCTTTTTCTATTTTCACATTTACATTTTCAGCTTATTCTGTTCTGATGTCAATTGAATTGCAGAATAATGTATTACAAAAAAAAGACCTTCTTAAAAATGTAACAGCACAAAGATGGTACGTGGCGCAGTTTTACTTCCATATTTGTATTCTCGTCTGGTTTAGCAGGCGCAATCCATTAATAATAAATCAACATTTTAACAATTTTTATTGTATACGTTAGTAATTCTTGGCCACTGTGCTTGGTGAATACTCTCACTGTTGACACTTGATTTGATTAATTTACTGCAGCACTTGTACATATAGTTAAGTATTTTCATGAAAACATAGTTGCTGTTTCAACTAACGACGACGGTGAGAAATATAACAAATTACGATCATGGTAACAGACCATAAATCAGTAAGTGTCTGATAAATAAAAGCAACGAAAGATGTTTTTGGAATAAATTGGAAAGATACATATTTTTGGGGGTATTTTCGATGTGGTCTAAAAAATCCTCTTCTTTTCATATTTACATTTTCAGTATTTCTTAAAAGCTCCACAGAGTGACAAAACAAGCTTCTTAGAAACTCAAACCTGGGTGCGTTTGTAGACTTTGACAACCTTAAGTCAGTTCCTGAACCGTCCAGTCCAGTGCACTTTGAGTTAAGACGAAAGCAGCAAAGATCACAGAAGAGCAAATACTTTACATGTGGCAAAAGCCGAAAGAGTAAAACTGTTCGCCAGCTGCTTCCTCCCGGGGTCACTACAGCAGATTATGTGACCTGCGTGGTTGATTTGGTGCAGGTTTCGGGGGTTACGGGCCTTGCTCGGGGATCCGCAATGGTGACCTGTCATTTGTGGGATTGGTGAGCTTGGTGAGCTTGCTTTCCAAGCCCCTAGGCCAGTCCACATGACTGCAGGAGATTTCTTCATCCAGTCTGGCTCGCCCTCGCCTTAATTAGAAGCATCTCTGAACCTAAAAAAAAATCCTTGTTTCGAAGGCCAAATAATAAAACTTTAAATGCGAAGAAATAAGTGCCTGTTTTAAAGACATGTCATCTTTTAGCCAGGTAGAGTCTCCAATCCAATAATTGAGGCGGGTGATTTTGCACTTTATTAGACGGTGTGTCACAGTTGGGCACAGACAGTGTAGGTCTCTGTGTACCTGTGCACGGCCTGCCAGGCTAAAAGAGCTATAACTACCTGCGCTATTACAAGCGTTTATTTACACAATGTCAAATACCATGATGCCAAGCAGGAAGGTGAGGTCTGGTGGGCCCTGTGCAGAGGATATGATGTCATGGTTTTGAGCACTGGCACAAAACAGTATGAGTTCATGGCTCGAGCTGTCCATCAACCCCAGCGTCCCGGCTGACAAGCTGCTCGATGACATTTACAAAGCACAGACAGAGCAGGCATTGTTTTAGTCATAAAAACAAGGGAAAATATGAGCTGCTGTTTCATTGCTGTAGTAAATTTACAGCCACATCAAGATTTAGTATCTGACTTTTGTAAATGAAAAGGGGGCCCATTTGTGCGTAGATGTGATTAGAAGCACAAAAATAAAATCGAAACATATAAGTACGGTTCCAAAAAAATGTTTTAAAGTGAATTTGTGGTCACAGTGACAGCAATTAAAAGCTCTGACAGACCAAAAGGAAGAGGAACATGTTGAAATCCTCTAAACAAAGCAGGTACAAGTTTAGCCAGTCACTTTGAAGTATCTCCAAAGTCCTGGGCAAGAAGTCAAAGTCACAGGGTGTTGTTGAGGTGTTTGCTTGGCTGTCTGCATGTGTTGGAGACTGTGCAAGACTCAATGTGGCAGGGGCGAAAAGGTGGGACGGCTGGCAGTGGTGTCACTAGGTGAATACAAGTGCGCACTCATGCATACCCGCTCAGATCCCCCCCCCCTCCGTCCTCCGTATCGGAGCATCCCAGACAGTTCAGTCAGACAGGAGAAAGCTGTGTCGAGACAATCCCTCTGCGGTAAGCCTAAATCACACCCCACGCCCCCCTCCAGAGACACACTCAGGAAAACACACACACACACACACACACACACACACTTACACGCATCGAGGTCTGAGCAGACAGAGTGATATGAATATTTTAAAAAGGACTGAGGCAAAAAACTGGAAAGGCCATGGATATGATATCACAAATACATTGTCTGCATCAGTCACGGACCAGTGAGCTGGTGTGCGTGTGTGTGTGTGTGTGTGTGTGTGTGTGTGTGTGTGTGTGTGTGTGTGTGTGTGTGTGTGTGTGTGTGTGTGTGTGTGTGTGTGTGTGTGTGTGTGTGTGTAACTCCTCAATTTATCCGTCTTGTGCCCATCTACTGTCTATCACTTATTTTCCCTCTCCCACCCCGCCTCTTTTCACTTTCTGTCTCCCCCTTTCAGTCAATAATCCTGCATGTGTTGGTCTTGATAACAAACTCGGCGGTGAGGAAATGCTCAAGGAGATAGAGAGCTTTGGTTTCTTTTCGCCGTGCTGAGCCCAGTCACCATAAAGGGGCGCGCGCGCGCACGCACACACACACACACACACACACACGGTGTGACAGTAGTGGATGGTACAGTCACAGTGCAGTGACACTAGTTGGGCCAATAATGAGACATGATATCCCTCCCTCCAGAGGTCAAAAACCTCTCTATCTGTGTCTGTCTCTGGGTTAAAAGTCTTACAGCCAAATGAATTATTCTTCAATTACTCTTGCGAGAGACACACATCATCCTCAGGCTCTTCTGCACTCATTATATTTATAAATCCCCCAATCTCCATCATACAGCAGTCAAGAAAAAATTATTATTACAATTTGGAGTCATTCTGCGACCCCCACAACCCCATTACCTTTCTTTCTTCCCCCGAAATCCCCTCCGCCGCTTCGTTTCCCCTTTATCCTCTCCACCACCCCTGAGACACATCACACGTGTGTGTATACACACACACACACACACACACACACACACAGACACACACACACACCAAAAGCTAAACACAAACACACTTCTTGGTTTGTGTTGGGGGTTATCAGTTTGACACAGGGCACTGTGATTATGTATTTTCTTGTGCCCCAGTCAGGGGGAGGAGATAAGCGACCAGCAGACTACTGCAAAGCCAGACAGCACTCATCCTATGTAGGTTGGTAGAAGGAGGGTTGAAGGTGACAGTGGTTGAAAGACGTTCATTTGAACCTTTTTGTGTTTGTGAATTGTATTTGTCTAAAGAGAGTAAACTCAACTTTGTATTCTTTATTTACCCACCCTGTTTATAGTTTTTAAGGCTAAGTCGAATGGAATTGGTGCACACTGCTCCACTACTCCAGACAGACAGATAAAACATATGATTTTGGTTAATAACTTCCTTGTCACAAACCAGACTGTTTTATTTGCTCATTGCCATAAAGAGAGAATGAGGTATTACTTACGGTCCAATTCTGTCAAATTTAGAGGGCATTCGTCAAAGGTTCTACCTCAATCTGTCGAAGAACAACAAAACCACTGGAGCAGCAAGGGTGGATTAATCTACAAGGCCCCAAAATTAGGACCAGAAACATCCAAGTCTCGCTCATGAGAGAGACAACACAGCTCTTACAGTTTCCAAATATACTTCTTTTCATCTCTGACACATTCCTCAACAGTCTCTCCATTTGTTATGTCTCTGGCCTCCTCAACTCCTCCCGAGGGTGGGAACTTTCACACACACAAAAGGCATTTTTGAGGCCGGCAATGTCTTAGGGAAGCAATAAGCTGACCTATGAGGAGGGGCATTGTGGGTAGGCATGACAAGCAAAGGGAAGCCATCATTGGGACATCTAAGGCGAGGGGAATGAAGGCTCTCTGGCACCCAGAGCTGCTCTCAAACACTGGCTCTCTGATAGACCCGACCTTGGACTTAATCACTACCAGAAGAAAAGAGCACTGCTTGACAGGAAGATGGAAAGACAGAGGAAGGGAGGAACGACACAAGTGGAAAAACATTTAAAGGAGATACAGACGGTGATAAAGACCAAAAGGTGGAAAGAAACAAATAGTTAACCTGACTACAGTCAGCATCTCTCTCTCTCTCGCTCTCTCTCTCTCTCTCTCTCTCTCTCTCTCGTGACTACAGTCAGCACGCACGCACACACGCATGCACACACACGCACACCTCTCATCTAAAGATGTTCCAGATCTTTAGATGTGACAAGCCTCCTCAATAAAACTGTGATTAACGTCAAAAGCTAAGAGCCATCTTGGAGCTTATTTGTTGAGTTCCATCATGAGTAAAACATTTACAGGGTACCACTGGCACTAAAACACAAAAGACCGTCACTTTGTGTTCTGTCATCCAGGAACCGCATGCAACATGTAATCTACCACCAGTGGGAAAAAAAAAAAGTGTTACCAAGTTTGTTGTCGAGCGGCAGGCTTTACACTTTCAGGACTAGAAATGTAGATCCCCCACCCCCCCTCTCTCTTTTAGTCATTGAAAAGATGATTTATTAAAGAGGGCCTGGCTGCAAATATTGAGCTGTGTTGCACATCACAGAGGAACAGCGCAGCTCCTGTAGGAATGAAACACTGCAAACCCATTACAGGAGGATAAACGCCGCAGATTTACAGTTGCTCTACAGACTGACTGCATCGAACCCGTCACCACCGGTGGTCTATTCCAGCCCACTTGATTAAGAAAATACGATTCCAATTGATTTACTCACACTATAATTTGTGAGAAGTCGGTATGAAAAGAGACTTATCAATCTGAAATATGTGTGTCATATGAGAGAAGTTAGTAAAAGTAATGGATTTTCTTATCTTTTTTTCCCTTTCGTAGCCAAGTAGCCAGTGAGATGGTTGGAAACAATATCAGAGAGAGAGAGAGAGAGAGAGAGAGAGAGAGAGAGAGAGAGTGATCGAGGGAAAAAAAAAGAGTGGGAGGGAGTGTGCAATAATCGAACAAGAAAGGAGCGCTGCGGTCCTGGAATCGTGTGCAGGTCCACTGAGTCATCACAAATGCAACGATTCTAAAAGTGAGAATATGATTTTCAATCGACACTGGGTGGGACCAAGTGGGATTCAGAAGGAGGAGGAATCAACTGCTAAACGAGATAATTACTGACAGAGATTAGAGCGGAATGGAGACAGGGAAAGGCAAATGGGAGAGGCAACGAGAGAGACGCAGGAAGAAATGAATAGTACAAATAATTCCAAAAACTCAAAAAAAAAAAAAAAATATGCACCTTCAGATTATTACAGACAGAAATGGGTCCACTTGTTATCTTTGAAACTTTTACTTTTCATCACAGTTCATTAACTCTAATGAAATCACTTCTTATACTATAACTACCTTCCAAAAAGGCATTTTGGGCCATTTCAACTGGGTTTGAGTTACATTGTGCTTTGAGAGGCAAAAAAAAAGACCACTATTATGCTGAAGGAAGCATAAGGACGGACACTTAGATATATACTTTTCCCCACTAGAAATAGGGCTTTTAAAATTGAAGAAAAACAAAGCTCATTAACACTTTGATAAACGGTAAAGTGGAACTGGTCATATGCAAGATGCAAATGTTCTTTTCCCAATTAAAAAAAACATGTGGGGTGACAGCTGACCCTCCATGAGGATTCTACAAGTGACTTCCACTTTCAAACTATAAAGACATCTCAATCATGCTTTTTTACTGCATATGGACCCAAACAGCCAATAACAACTACTGAAAATAATTCAGCCAAAAAGAAGGTGTATCATTTGGACATGAGTGAATTGCACCCTGGTTACGTTTCGCAAGTTACACACACTTTATCCGTGTCAATAGTGGCATTATTTAAAAGCATTTGAACGTGCTTGTAAGCCACAATCTAGAAAATCCCAGTTCACAGCAAGTCCAGGTGCTTGTACTGACTCCTGCAAACACCTGATGTCACAGACATACAACTTTCAATCTTTCATCAGGAAAGACAAATCCCTGAGCAGTTGTTATGAAACCAGCTGCTTACGAGATTATTCTCAGGATTTAAATCTAAACGTGTCCTGGAGGCAATAAGACACCATACGAAGGTGACAGTTCCTTTGGCTGGTCCCTTCAGGGGTCGTCACAGCAGATCATGATCCTCATGTTTGAATTGGAACAGATGTACTTCCTAACATAACCCTTGGTGGGGTTCGGGAGCAGTGGGATTCAAACTCTGACCTCAAAGTCACAAGACGGCTGCTTTGATTTGCAGGCCACCAGTGACCGGGCAAAGATGAACATGTAACACACCAAGAAATGTGAAATGTGTTCGATAAGAATGTGTCGTGATTGAGCTGAAGACTCATCTCTAACTATGGAAAAAAGCAGTTGATTAAGAGAGAAAGAAATATGTCACCACCAAGTGCACAGTTATATATCTGTTCCAAAACACCTCCTCTTTTTTTTTAATGAACGCTGGGTTGTCAAGATCATACTAACTTGTCTGGTTTTTGAACATTAACAGTTCCATCACCATCTGCTGAGACATGTGGTGACACCATCAAAAGCTCCAAAGCAGCTTCGAGGGCTTTGAAGTGAGTTTATTTTTTCTGGTAAAATGGACAATTTGTGGTTCCCTGTGGTCTGTGCCACAGTTTAACAGTTAAATAGTTTAACCTGGATGAAAATGGAGAAGTTGAAGAAGAAAAAAATGTTTGTCTGACAAAGCTCGCTCCTAAAAAAAAAAAAAAAAAAAAAAAACACACACAAAAAAAACCAACATAAATCTTATCAGAATTATGAACTTGTTCTCCTCAAGTCCTAAAACTTCACCTTGGTTAATAATGTAATAAATAATAATGAGGTTGTGTATGTGGGTGGATGTGTATGCGTCCACCTCCAGGTATGCTAATGCTGTTATGACTGGCTGGCTTCATTACTGTCTGTCTACAACAGCATGGCCAAGGTCAGTGGAGGCTGCAGAGATGATAGGGGGGCCAGAACCATGAGCACAAATTAATCTGCTGTTTAATCTAATAATGCAGCGTGGCATCGGGTGCCTCAGTCCTATTAACACAACTGTAATTGCATTTGAGGAGGAATGGGAGCATGCAGGTCCACTGAGGTATGCTCACACTCGAGTGTACACCCGAGTACATCAAACGCAAATCGAATTGTATTACACAGGCCCGCATGGGTGTGGACACGTTACACTCACACACACCTACGCAAAGGTGCACAGCGACTTTAGATGGATGTTATGTTCGGAAAAAAGGAAATAAATGAGGAGAAAAACAAGGTGTGGGGTTTTCTGGTGAATTCAATTGGAGCAATCACCGTGTGAGTGCATTTGTGTCCATGTTTATGTGGCTTGGAACGTTTTAAAGCATGGAGCCCTGCTCATTAGCATGGTAATATCCAAACAGCAGGGTGTAGTCAGAATAGCAGAGTATTATTAGGATTCATCTCATTAGGCTTTCATGAGATTTAAAAGTTAACACAAAATAACTTCAAAACTAAGTCTGAGATAAAACACACAGTGAGGTCTTGAGTTTACTCTCCAGAAGTTGCATCTCCACCCCCCGGAGATAATACATGGAGAGCGGAGAAACAGGATGAGGGAAGAAAGTTGGTCACGGTAGAACTTCAGTTGACATTTATGAATGCATGTAATTCCCAAAAGAAAAGGTTAAATGAATTTCCCATTAACTGAGGGAGCAGGACGGCGCTTTATCTTTGATTTTACTGTAAGTAAACACTTACATGGGAGTTCTTAATATGACTGTCATGGCTGAGGAGTTGAGGTCAAAGACTGGAGTGATACTTACAGCTGTGAGGTGAATGACTCCCTGAGAGGTCACAGGGCATCCCATGAAGCCGACGAACTGCAGCTCAGGACAATGCTCCGCTACCGCCCGCACAGACTGGTCAGTCACCTGCACAGGAGAAGAGAAGAGAAAAGCAGAGAAGATTAGAAAGGACAGATGAAGATGGCGTGAATACAATAAGAGTTGAATAGAATAGAATAGAATAGAATAGAATAGAAGAGTTTATATATGCGTTTCAGGTTTCTAAACAGTTACAGATGTAGTTTGTCTTTTGTTTCAAATGTATTTAATTGACTCACAAGGCTAAATGTATAAAAGCCTCCAAAAACATCACCGTTAAAAAAAAAATAAATAAAAAAAAAGCAATACATATCTTTTTAATTGGACAAGTGAAAATTGATAGTTTGAAAATAATTAGTGTTTTTTGTTTTTTTTGCTGTGTTTTTAATTGAATGTGTGCATAGAACGGCGCTGTCTCTTCCAGCCCTTTGTGTTGATCAACAACAGAGCGGAGGAGTGAGTGAGGGAGGATCACAGAAGGCGAGGAGGCGGAGGCGGATGACTGACGAAAACGGCCAAAAGTGCCGGCCAAGCAGCGTGGGCGTCGACTTATGATGGATAGACCGCTCCCGATCATTCATCCAGCCGTCTACTAACAGCTCATAATGGATCAAAGATCAATAGGGAAGCAGAACATTTCCACCGGCTTCCACTGTAGTCATCAATACCGGTATTGACAGCGGCTTCGTCTCTCTCGCTACACTCAACATGGCAACAATATGTGGGAGATTGTTTGTCCTCTCAGTGGGCTTGCTCGGTGTTCCCTCAAACTCTTCATCAATCACAGAGGCTAAATGAGATGAGAGGGAGCGAGGGAGAGGAGAAAAGAGATACTGCGCTGACTCTGCTGTGATTAACGGAAAAAACAAAGAAAAACAAACATCAAAGAGCATCAGAGAGCCAGAAATCCTACTTTCGAGGTATGTCTGTCAAAATCTGTGATGTCGCCTCATGAAATTCCCAAACAGCAAGCTAATGCAGGAAAGCATCTGAATACATTCAGAAAAGCACAGTAATTAATTATGGATCAACATATATAAACACACGAGCCATCGAGTTCAGTTGTCAAATTGCACTTAAGTCTGAAATCTGAGTGACATGATTGGAAAAACTAAATTAACAGTACGACTGATCTGTCAGGTGACAGACTGGCAATATTGTGAAGGAAACACTGAAAGATGAGACTCATAAGGGCAGGGCTATAAAAATGTCCCCCTGGAGGTTACTGTTGATTGATCCGTCAGTCACTATCAGGTCTGTTGTTCTTCTGTCTGTGGCTGCTTGATTCACTTCAAGCCTAAAACCCTTCTCCTCAATTAAAATGTTCTTGTGTGTCATTCACAGTCTGGCCAAATAAAAGCATTTGAATGACTGGACCTCGTTCTGTAATACACAAGAGCAAAACACACCATCAATCAATTCAATTATTAACTTATTTCAAGAATGATATTTTTTTTTAAGACCAATTGTCAGTCTGAGGGAATTGTAAAAACATTCCTGTTTTTTTTCTGTTGTGGAGTTTGCACGTTTGGTTTTGCCTAAGTTTGATAAAGCTGTGAAATGGATGATGGTTGTCAGTATAGCGCACAGTGACATTGAAAAAAACAACTTTAATTGCAGATTTTCAGGGTCATGAGGCCAGCATCAAAAAAATGATGTCAAAGATATTGTTCATGTCATAAACAGCACCAAAACAACAAGTCCTGCAGCACAGGGTACACAGGGACGCGACCTCAGCGTCATCAAGTCAACCCGGTATTACATGAAAACACCAAAGCACAATCAATCTACAGACTCACGGTGGAAAGTTTTTGTTCAGGGTATTTACTGTTTGGGTGTTTACTTGGAAGTCATGAAAATAATGTGTTTAAAATGCATCTCAAGATGAACTCATCTCTTAATGACTGCATACAGTCTGCATCAAAATGTGTATATTTCCTCACCCTCACGTCAAGCCGTTCGGCCCAAACTCGCCTGAAGCAGATTGAACGACTTGCTGCAGCATAACTCCCTACTAATCACTATGTTGGCCACACACCCTTAATTTTCTTGATGTTTTTCGAAAGACAAATCCTCATACTTAATCACACTGCTTTCAACCGTAATGTTTCTTCTCTTTTCCACTGCCACCCTTCTACAACCTTAAAGGTTACCGAGTCGAGGTGGAGCAAGATGGAAAGCCCCGAGAGACAATGAGAAGAGAGAGAAATTACAAAAGAAAGAAGAATGTGTCCATTTATCTTTCACCCGGTCACATACTGTAAGGGTTATCTGTGTGAAGCGCCTCCTATGAAGCTCAAAGCTTGTCTCTCACCTTATCAGGAAGGAGCCAAAGTGCTTGTGAAGAGCAGAATGGTTCAAATGAAGCAGACTGCAAAGCGTTTCCTGATGCGAAAATACGTCTGTGGCGATCATTTAAAAAGGAACGAGGAGATCCATCACCGTGGATTTAAAGAGCCTGATATTTGGTTAGGAAATGTAGGGTTATCTGTATTTCAGATCAATTTCTTTTGTTTGGAAATATGACGCTGAGGAAGAAAGGAGGTTGGTCTCGCAATTTTAGAAATACGTAAAGCAGTTTTTCATTTTTACAGTGAAATAAACTGCAAATTAAATTGGATCATATTGTATTCCATGGCATCTAGGTAGACGAAGTGACATCTCTAGGCTATATAACAATCCCCGCTGTTAGGTAGATGTATTAAAAAGAAAAAAAACAGCAGGTTATGTGAAGAAGCTCTGTATTTTAATGCTTTGACAACAACAAAGAATGCCGATTCACTTGGGATACAGTCGTGAACGCAAGTTGTAGAACTTTACTGTACTTGCCAGCTTTGTATTGTACAGTTTTGCGGCGCGATCAATAACTGGATGCGCCTTAAAATTCTTTGCCTCAGGTCTGGACCCGCCACTGCTCACTGCAGTCAGAAAAGATTAACTAAAAGTGAGTCAGCGCTCACTTCCCTAGACACTGATGCATATGGAACTTGATCTGCACGGCGAGGTGGAGATATCGAGGGGGGGTGGTGGGGGGGGACAGAGCAGAGTTGCCTCTTTCAGTATGAAACTTTAAAAAAAAAAAAGAAAAAAGAAAAGAAAGAATCTTCCAGAAGGACCAGCCTCAGCCAACCAGCTGGCAGGTGAAGCGAGCTTGGCCGGAGCTCTTCCCTACACGGCCTTTGCCAAAAAAAACCATCACGGAAAAACATTTTCAGGTTGACTACCAGCAAAATCAAAAAGCTGCACACCGGCATGATCCCGAAATCAGAACGGTCTGGGAGAGATGTGGAGGAATCACAGCAGACGCCACCTCAGGACCGTCCTTCATACCAGTGTTTGTGCTGCAACGGTGTGCGGGTTGCAGCTGAGGGTGCGTGTGTGGGAGCAGGAGAAACAAAGAGAAAGAGAGCAAGTTCCACATCTACAGTAACTCTCAGCAGGTGAGAAGGGGGGAGAAAGTAGAATCTCACCAGAGCAGAACAGGCCAGGAGGCCGTGTACCGTATCAGATTAAGCCTGTGTCTAAGAGCGCGAGCGTGTGGTCGTCTATGTGCGAGTCAGACTATATGGGTTTGTAACCAAGATTTGTCTCCAACCCACAAACACAAAAACTCGTCCCAAATTTTCTCCCTGCTTCTCCCCCCTCCACCTCCCACTCAACCTTTCATGGACTTTGATTTAAAAACATGAAAAGAGCCATGGCAGGGCTTTGGAGAAGAAGTGGCCAGCCAAGAGAGGCCTTAACGCCTTTTAGGAGGGATCTAGTTTAATGGTCTCTGGATGAAGGAGGGAAGGAAAGCAGAAAAATGGTGAGCTGGAATGGTGGAAATGCTGCAGTCATAAAGATAGCTTTTGTGTGCGTGTGTTTTAAAGAGCCGGGAGGTAATTGTTGAGAGTGCTGTGGTAGCAAAAAAGACCCAAGTGCTGTACACGATTGTGTGGTTTTAGTTGGACAGTCTGTTCTTTCAAAACGCCAGGGCAACGCAGGGGCCATTTCTCATCTAATAAAGGCATTTAAGCTCGTCAATATCGTCTGTCACACAAACCGTTTGACTCCATCAGACACACAAAATAAACAAATGACCAGTGAAGACTGTACTTCTTCTTTTTCAGGTTCCATAATGGTGTTTCCTCCCTTCAATTTCAAATTTACCAGCCCTTCCCAACAAAAACAACACTGATAATAAATTCTTCCTTTCACAAATAACTGTCTTGGTTTGTTTGGGTTTTTTTTTTCTTTGTGCTTCACAAACACAAAGGTTATGTTTCTGTTCCTTGTGGGAACATCACATTGACTTATGTTCGTTTCCTGCGGACCTACTTTTATTGAGCCATAATTATAAGTTGTGTAAAGCTCCAATCTCACAGGGCTATGAATGGAATTATGGAGTTTTCAGCATGTTCTAAAATGTATAACTTGTTTCACAAGATGGACTCTTTGTGGTCATTTTCAACCCATGTCTAACCCATTCCTAATCAACTTTTTGCAAACTAAAATGTACAACAAATAAGGTTTCAGAATGCCATTTTGGTTTTTCTCCAGGTTTGGGTGTTGACCCAGCAGCTTCTGCACTTCTATAAACTATATTTCACCTGATGATTATTAACAAAATGACTGAACATAGGCTGGATTTAGCAGGAATCAACTGTCTTGCATGGCTGCCACACAACCTTAGTGTGTACTTTTAATGGTTGTATTCTGATGCAGCATACACAAAGTGGCAATTCCATGTGATTGAAAGTCAGAACTGTTGTAAACGTACGTTTTCTCACAATGTGGGTCTCTTAACTATTCACAAGTTGACATGACCCAGAGAGATGGATCTGAACTTACCTTATCATAACCAGAGTCTAACCCTAAAATGTGTTTTCAGAGAAAGATATTGTGATTCTTGTGAAATTTCACCAAAAGAGAAAAACAAGATCACACACACACACATACTTACAAACACACTCACACAATTTAACGGTTTCATCAGAGAGAGAGAGAGAGAGAGAGAGAGAACGAAATATTGCATTTGGAGGGTTGGCACACTCCCATCCATCTACACTTGAACTTTAAATGAAAACACACAAACACGAAATAAAAACCAACGCTGCCTCTTAAATCACAACGTGCGCTCGGCACAAGTTTGCCCCAAAAAAGTAAAGAGGTAGAAAACTTGAGATGTTTTTGTTTTGATTTTTTTCCATCATGACGTCGAGTCGGTTCGATCTCAGTCAGACCTCCCGCCCAACCGCACCCGACGCTAACAGACCAGAATGAGACCGGGACAGCTGACGAATGTGCTCATTCCGAATCTTTGTCCGTTTGTTAGCAACGGTCACTCAAAAATAGTCGGCTGAAGAGCTCTTTGTTTTTTTAAAAGATGTTCTTTAAGTTGCCGCAATGTGTTGCTTTCCTTGGTCATTAAAATATATGGCTCGGCCCTTTCAACATAATTACCTAGATAAAGACTGCGGGCCTGTGCGCTTGCTTGAAGCCTTTACAACGAAGGTCCCTATTTTACCAACATTAAAAAGACTGAAACAATTGCCTCTACAGCATGGGCATTTCCTGAACTACGGTGTCATTTCTAATGTATTTATATGCATGCATTTCATGTCAAATCCTGAGTGAACAAACTCGAGGTTTGTTCGTGTGAGGGAGCACAGAAGTCGTAAATGTGTTTTTCACTTTTAGGAATTGATCCACAAAAGCATAACAAAATGAGGGGAAAAATATTCATATAATGCTCAAAATGCAGAAAACCATTTAAAGTTATTACTTCTACGCTCGTACTTCAGTTTAAATAGGCATAAACGTTTAGGGCAAGAGCAATAGTGTGAACCGATTTGTAAATTTGTGATTCTTGCAGGGTACGTTGTATACAGTTGCTTTAAACTGGAGCCCTCAGTTCATTAAATTTCTGCAGCCATCTGAGAGCTTCAAGACGGATATTTGATAAATCTGCATCCTCCGCCACCAGAGCAAAGTGCCATTATGCAGGCCCATCCATTGTGTTTACTTCTACCAAATCATCAGTCTTCAGTGTCATTGCCTCCTTTCCAATTTTCTTTTCAGCAAAAGCAGCATTTCATTTTTATTTTTTTTTTCCCAAAATACATTACAGTGTCATGCAAAAAGATTTATCAGCATATTTTATTTTTTATCATTGTGCAAGTTGAATAGGAGCTCCCTCCTCCTGCCTCCGGCTGCAGATTTGTGATGATGTGTGTTCAAAGTCACGCCACTCAACACTATTCAGACAATACTCATTTCCTGGAGAAGCTGTACTTTATTTTTTGGGGGAGTTGTTGTCACTATGTGCCACTATGAGTGGCTCAGCGATTTCAGGATGATGAGACCGTGAGTTGGGCCTCAGAGTGAAGTTATTGATTATCACAACACTTAAGTTAACAATTCAAATTGTGCCACCAATTCTGTGAACCGCGCTAACCACTGGAACAGAAGAACCACAACAGCAGAGGTCATGCAAGAACACTTAAAAACAGGAACCTGTATTACTTGCATTGGTATGCAGACGAGGCCGTGAAATTAGGAACTGGTGCAAATGAAGAACTGGGTAGGATCCAAGCAACATCATCAGCACTGCAGTGGCCCCGCGGTCCCATTAAAATGAACGAGAGTGTCACAGCTTGTTTTGGTTATGATCTCATGCACAGATTTATCTTGAAACACTTTCCTGATAGGAGTTCAATCTGCGACGAGAAGCTTTTCTTGAGGCTATTTTCCCCCTAAAATTATTTTTTTTTTTTTTACTGTTTTAGCCATTGTATAATGACCACCAAGCACTTCCAACTACCAGAATCCCTAGACTCAGCACTGTACCTGAATGCCTCATGCAGACTCACAGATGAGCGCTCTCAGCTGCTGCACTCCTGTAAAATGTACCACACTTTATTTCTGTTGAGATAAGCCTAAACCACCCTGGGTGTATAAGCATGTCGACCCAAAGTAAGTTTGAACATTTTCAGCCAAAATGAAAAAAAAATTTATAAAAAAAAAAACGTGAAAATATATAGGATTTGAGTTCAATTAATGTGCCCCCACCCACCCACTTTCCCCACATAAGACCTTGGTTTGGAAAACGATTCCGTTTTCGAGAAATATGAAAAAGAATTCCCCACAACCACAACACCTCATTGTATGTCTTTGTCAGCCAGGAAAGCTGGATGCCATATAAAAGCAGTTGATATAAAACTTGACTCCGGCTTCATATGTTATGTGTTTAAAAGGAATATCAAGTGCAAGAACTGCACCTGGTGATATTCCTTCAAAGTGTTTGAGAGATATCATTTTGAGGATAGTAAAAATGGGACGGTAGACATAAGAATAAAAGGGCAAAGTGAAAACATAACTCATCCAACCGATGGATTTCACCGAGTGGAGCCGTAAAAATTGAGCAAGTCCGGCGTCAACCTGCTTAACGCCGCGTACCACTTTTCCTGCGATAAAGCTGCTCAAACCCAGCACAAAAACCCAATCAAAGGCACCAAATATGATTATTTCTTTATCAATCTGTTCCGTTACAGAAATACAGCGTGCAATTTCACAGATTTCCAATATTACCCATAAACAAGGACACTGACTGCAGGCCTGCAAGGAACAAATTGAAGTGGGACGATTTTCATCAAAGTTCTGCTCTTTCCAAGGTAATCATTTCCTCCATAAATACTCTCTTAGGGGCGATACTGCAGTGGGTTCATCACAGCCTTGAAATACACACACACACACACACACACACACACACACACACACAAATTTAGATGCACACTCATAAGCCCATCTACACACATACACACACCAAAGTTTGCCTCCTTTTGAAGAGCTCAGATGGGCTGTATTGACACGAAGGACTGGTGATCTGGCAAAAATCTAAATGAATACTTATCATCCTCTGTAATATCCGATGCCTGGAGACAAAAGCAACACGGAAAGTCATAAAGTTTTACTACAGCGAGGGAGAGTCTCTTTACTGTGCTGATGAGCCGGCAGTGTGCGCTCGGTGCAGAGTGGTTCATTTGCAGCTGTGTCTGTATATTGATCTGCAGCTAAAGCTTTAGCAAGGCAGGTTTTGACTTTGCAAATAAATGTATCTGCATGCTTTTTTTTTTTTTTTTACATGTAGGCCATGCAGACCTACAGAAAGATACAGGGGGGGGGGGGGAGGCACACGTGGGCCAACCACACAGTTGAGTCTAGACAGATGTAAGGTTCTTAGTCTCCAGATATCCAGGGAGATGTTTTTCTTGGCTGAAAAGGGAGACTAGTTATATTTATGGGACACGATGAGAAAGGAGCACAGGATGGATCACAGCAAGAGGCACAGGAGGAGGAATGGGAAGAGAGCAAAAAAGGACAGAGAGAGGGAAGGAGGAGGAATGAGAGACCTCCGGTCCTCTAACGTTAACATAGTGTACCGTCTCGTCTTTGCTGTATTGCCTTGGCAAGCTTGCCTGCTCCTTCCATGCCTGCGAATCCCATCCGAATATGTATGTGACAGACAGGCGAGTCAGAAAGAGGAGAAAGATGGAGCGGTGCTGTGACAGGCCAAACAAGCCGTGGGTGTGTGCGTGTGTGTGTGTGTGTGTGTGGGCGTGCGTGCAGGGGGATACGTGAATATGAGAGCAATCTGATCTTATTAGGGGCCTGACGGGATGAGGAGCTGTGATGAGAGCACACTGAATCACCACCATCTAATCAATCAGTCTAATTAACCGAGCTTTATGAACACTGGGCCGAGGCTGAGAAAGAATCCGCCGACACACAGATTAATAATGATTACTGAATACACTGCAACACATTCTATTAACAATCCATCTTCATGCCTATCCAGCGAGCTTTGCATAAGACGCGGCTTCCTCTGAAACATATTAGCGGTTCGTCTGTCTCGATCAAGTCTTCAAAGTAAATGGAATCACACACTCAAGAACTCATTTTGAATTAATGGAGCGTGAAGTCCCGAAAGAAAAACTGTGTGTTTGTATCGCAACATAATTGCGCGACATTCATGACTAAAGGAATCTTTAAATATTGTTAATGCGAGGACAAGGCAGAGATGACCCCCCCCCACTCCCCGAGTCATACACAGCTTCAATGTTTAACTGCAAACAACAGTCAGTTGTCATTTTTGCGTACAGTCACTCTTAAAGAAAGGACAAGGCTGCTCTTTGACACCTACTCATCCCCTGCAGGAGAGCCTGAGTGAGGAAGTCAAAACGGGTCACAGCGAGACAGGCTGTGTGTGCGTGGCACACTGTCAAGTCCTCACGTCTCAGACCTTTAACCACCCGGCAGGGGTGTTCATATGCGCGGTGCCGCCATGACCTGCTGCTGGGCCACACCGGACATCAGCTGCCAGCGATGACATAACCACTCCCTGACCACTTGACTACCCACCATGCCAAACCGTGGGCAGTAAGCAGTTTCCTTGTATAATGAAAAAGCTTCTGCGACTCCCTCATCCTCTGAGGTTATAGTGCAAGCAACCAACACAGCTGCTGCTCTTCGCATTTCCCTCGCCATCATTTTGCCTTTCTTAACCTCTGCCCCGCTCATTATTTTCAGTGGGAAATTGGAGGAGAAAGCACAGCCAGGGGGCCGCAAGACAAAGGACATCCACACACACAAATTAGCAGCCAAGAGCTAATGGAGGACAAGCAAAGATAACTAAATAAGTACTTTTTTGGGGGGGTTGTTGAAACCATTGATGACATTTTATTAAAAGAAATTTAAGGTAATTTCCCAGAAGCCTGTGCATGTACAATCTGAATTAATTTTCATCTATTCTCATTTATTCCAACCGGTGAAAACTCAAACATTTGGTGAAGTCCAACACATACTGTCAAAATACCAGAAGCATTTTTTTTTTGTTTTCTCTGCATTAGTTTAACGGAGTAAAAATGTGTACATCTTTGGCAATTTTAAATTTTCCAATGTTGCATTTCTTATTATCTAATTAAAATCATGTGCGGCCACATGGTGCAGTCAAAACTGATTTTAATTGATCATGATCAGCAGTTCTGATTGCTGATTAACATTTAAAGTATCTAGGACAAACGCTTAAAGCGTAATCTGCTGCGTTTCTGTTTTCCATGTGAATACAAATGCACAGGTGGTATCTTTTTCCTCCAAGTAGTCATTTCTATTTCTATTTAGGTTTCTTTAAACTAGGTAATCTGCTAAGCTTTTTTTCTTTTATTTATTATTGTCGTTTCAGTATTGATAGTGCCAGCAATTGAAATGGAAATTTTCATTTGCCTTTTTATAGCCAATAAGTCTATTTAAACAAAATTAATCAGAATGATAATGTAATGCAATGTTTGCATACTTTGTCATTTTACAAACTTGCTTAGAATGTTGCTAATTTAGAAAGGTGACTTTAAATTAATCCTTGCAATTGATTTATTTAATTGTAGGAAAAAAAATAACTCATGCTTGAATTGTATGTACCTACATTGTACTTTAGCTTAATTCCTTTTACCTGGAAACGAGTACAATTGAAACAAGGTAACAGTAGTTATACTTGAGTGTACATTTTCAGTACTCTTTTTCACCATGGTGTGAAGATAAAGTGTCTGGCTGTCACACTGTCAAAAGGTAGCTCCGAGGAGATGTTCTCTGGGCTTGGAAACTCGTTAGAAAGACTTTTGCTGGACTTTATAAATGGAGAGTCTGTCGGGTAATGGTACTTCTAAGCGTCGTCTTGGAGCAACTGGACTTGATTGAGGTTCTTGAAGATATTTCACGTGTCATTCTCTCATCCTTGCCTCCAATGAATGGCGTGGGGTGACAAGCGTTTACCCTCTTGTTGTGTCTTTTTGTGGTTAACAAAACAGTAGCTCTAGGACTCCTTAGTACGTCCACAGTGTTGTGTCAAAGTTTGAGGGAGCAGGTGGGGGAAAATGCTACGTATCTCACTTAGAATCAGGCCAAAACAGAGCCGTGATCTCAATACTATAAAATCTACCAGGGGTTGTTTAAATAGACAGGAGTTAGCGTTTAAAGAGTTAATTCAAAAATCTTGCAATAGTCGATGTGCATGAACACTATAAGAGGTTAAAAAGCAGAAACTCAATTCATTTCTAAAATTTAAAATCATTTTAAATTGGCATCTTCAGTATTAAGCATTTCCAAGAGTTATCATAGTGAATAAACAATAAAAAAATTTCGCCTCCACCTTATTGAAACACTAATCAACACAAAACCTCATCCTAAAAGTACATGACCATTATTTTAGTCGAAACGTGTACCTGAGCCACAAACTGCTATCCAGTCTGAGAAGTACAACCATCCATTTTCACCCCTGCCCCCCTACCTCAAAATTCTTCTCGCCTCTCCACTGTACACTGTGACAAAGGGGCCATAAAATTATCTAAAAGCACACTGTATATTTTTTCAAAAATCGAAACCAGCTCCAAAAGATGACTTGTGTTTGAAAAATGAAACTCCCAGGATCAATAGATCCATTTTGCTCCAGCTGTGGCCATCTCAGACACACTTGGGAGGAAAAAGTAAATCCATGAAAAACTTGCCCTATCCCTTCCTTTCACATATCTCACAAGAAGTAAACGCCATCAGCCCAGCAGCCCTCATTCCATGGGCTGAACAAAGGGAGCATTTTATGTATTTTCCTTTGAGAATCAATTAATCTGCCAATGCAGCTTATGTACAGCACGCACTTCTCCCATTCGCAAACTTGACAAGCAATCATGTCTTGGTCTGTCGATGTCATCGGCCTTCGCGGTGCCGGGGAGGACTGAAATCTGCATGCGTGATCACCAAAATGATTGATCGCTTCACTCGCCTGTACGCTCCTCTCTCAACTGAAAATTACCTGTCATTTATTCAGTGGCATTCGCCCTCAGCTCCCGCAAGAGTTTCACAGGCTGTCTGCTATCATGATGGCTGTATGCATGTGTAATCATACATAAGCACGGGCACCGGGTGGGTGTTGGCTTCTAAAGACCCCTGTGTAGCAGCTTCCATGAGACGAAGAGGAGGTTTTGTTCTCACTCCATTTCCCTGCGGATCAATATTGCTTTGTTGCATGTCAGAGGGAAATCAAACGCTACTGTGGAGGAACCCAAAAGACACACTTTACTCCTTTAGATGCGTTGTCATTACACCAAATTGTTGAAATGCGACCACTGTTCTCTGGAGGTTTTTGAATCCCACTATGTTCTTTTCCCACACAGGATATCAATAGTGCTTTGTTGCATGCGAGATGGAAATCAGAAGCCACTGCGAAGGAAGCCAAATAGACACATTTTACAGCTTCAAATGTAAAGTGATGGCTGTCATTACACCACTCTGTCAAAGCCCCGAAACGCCTCTCCTGAGTTCTGAAACCCCCAATGAGCTGTGCTTCCAAGCAGATATTCACTGAACAGCTCATCTTCAACCACAGCTTGCATTATTAGTTCTGTGCCTCTGTGCTTTAAAGTTATAGAGGTTTCAGGCTGATGAGTGCTATGAAGCAATGAAAATTTAGGCTTACTTTATTGCCAATATGTGCCTTTTCTCCAACAAAACGTTTCTAAAAATGTTAAAAATAAAAAAATAAAGTCCACAGCAGGTGTGGTAATAGCTCATCATTTAAGCAGTGTGCAGACCATGTTGCAAAAGAGGCAATTTCCGAACAAAATAATATGGTTCCTTCGGAAATTCTACTTTAAAAAGCCTTTCAACCTGCCTATACCAGTCATCTTCCACATGTCCTTCAGCTTTTCTGCATCAATACTGATGTGTTAAAAAAAAAAAAGAAATCAGCGAGAACTTTTAATAGCTGAATAGTTGAAGTGTAAACATGTTGATGCTTCAGGACAGATAATACAGCAGACATTACTTGTTTGATATGGAAAACTGAGACGGGATTCTTGGTGAAAACAGCAGCAGAAAACCTCGATAACGGCCTTCTGGTAAAAGAAAAAAGTCACGTTTGATTGAGACATTGAAGCTGAAACTTATTTTCTTAAGGTCTCTGCATTATTTACATGATCGGGCAGATTCACACATGGACTCAAACTCATTTTAAGATGTCATACCAAGCAATCCAACATCAACCACTGCACCAACTAACAGCAACTGGAGAAGCATTCAGAGAGACTTATGGACCGTGTTTTAGCTTCTTTCAGGGACATGGTGGGGTCAAATTTAAATTTAAATGAAATTGGAGTTCTGGCAAAGTGCTGAAGCACCTACACCAGACAAGAACTGTCCATTACTTTATTAGTATTTATACAGAACTTAAGTTATTGGAAACACTTGTCTGATGATGTTAGGGCCCTTTAGAGATGACATATTACATCACAAGACACTATCGATGTCACAGTCAAACTTTAATAACTGATCAGGAATGTGGATGAGGTTTTGGGATGCATTTGACATGTTTGTAGTTTTTCTAAGAGCATGTCTGGAAACATGAGCAAAATCCAAATCGTAATATAGTGTGCGAGGAGGAAAGAAAAAAAGAGTAACAAAATGTATAGTAGAGTTGAAAGAAGTTGGAAAAAAGCAGACCAAATGTAAATTATGCTGTTGACCGTTGGTGGTCTGTGACTGTCAAAAAAAAAAAAAAAACTTAAATTCCACCAGGAGCATCTCTGGTCCCACACACCTCTGAACCACTTAACCCTTTGCTGTTCCCATGGTAACTGTTCAGCAAAGTATATCAGTTTGGAGCTCTAATGGACTTTCAGCTTTATTTAAAGAACAGTTTCATGTCCCCCGCTAATGATGAAAAATGGTCCTTAAAGAGGCCAATTTGACCACAGAATTGGGCCAGAATGACAAGCTGGTGCAGTGACGTGACTGTCGATGCCTGGGGTTACAGCTGTGGCCCATATTGGATTGTTCTGTTCAGCAGTCTATGGAGGGAACCCCCCCAGCTCTTCTTCTTATCGACACAGCACTAAAGGTATGGAACCGGAGCTGGCAACAGTTGAGAGAGTCAGCAACAAACAGCTTCGATGTTCTCTCTCAGGGAAAGCGCAGTTCTCAGAACCTTCGATCTTCTTTGGGGTGACATCGATCCTGTTTGCTGGACGGTAATCCTCACCTAATAGGCTATTCAGTAAATATGATGAATTCCCAAGTGGTATTTGTGAATCTGAGAAAAGCATCCGTTATGAGAATAGCAAGGAACTAACCAATGGATCTGAAGAACAACTTCCAAGTAGTTATATAAAATATGATTTTAATCATTGAGCCATTTTTGTTTGACTTCTTTTTGTTGTGTCACTGAGCATCCACCGAAACATTCTGCATGCCTTTTACTTTTTTGCACTGTTCCCATGCCCCTTATCAGCTCGTGTCTAGTTCTTCACCAGGTTCATCATCTGAACACCCAACTTCTCCAGCAATACCGAAACGACAGCGCACTTTACAAGTTTTCTGCACTTAGGTCTACAGGAAAATTTACTTTTTGTAACACCTTCTCCAAGTGAAGTTCAATAAATTGCACTGACGTCGGATGCATATGAAAAACAGAATGATCACTATCTAAGGCAGGAAAAGAAAGTTGTAGAATAAACCAGACAGGAAGAGAAGTATGGGAAAATATGACATCAAGGACTAGGTGAATTTCTTCAAAACTTACATTAAACATGTGTTTGGTATATGCTAAGAAAGGGACAGCCTTTGTTTTCATCAGCCCACTCTGTCATATTATAGTCAAACAATTTGAGGAGATTATTATTGTAATATTTCAAACAATATAATGGTTCGTTTTCTTGGCTTACTCCATTTGGCTAACATGTGCTATTTGAAAAAGCCACTGCAGGAGATGTAGTTTCGGTTGAAGTGAAACTATGAGCATATGTGTAGGTTTAAATCACTTTGCGAAGGCTTGTTCATAGCCAATCCTCATTCCCGTCACCTCGTCAGTGTCACGTTAGGCCAGAAGGACCTGGAGCTGGCCTGGGGGTAGTGGCCTCCTCTGCCCTTATGGCCCCTGAGCCTGCAGGCTCTACCTGCTCATGTTTTATGATAATAGTTGGATGTGTATTGTTAGGCGCAGTTGACATCCAAAATGTTCAGGAGGCACACATACTTTCGCATACTCAAGAGCATTCTGGGTTTTCTATTATGCAAATGACGGACAAGTAGGTGACAGAGCCCAGGGCTGAAAAATTAAAAAGATTGTAACATGTTTGCAATCCTGTGTGGCGCTCATTCACAAGACAATACTGATCCTGATGGTATGAGTAGTGACAGGGACAGACATCTGCTGTCAAAGAGAGGCATGATTTTACTGAAGAGTATGGAAGAAATATAAAGACTTTTATACATTTTCCCTTTAAGTGAGGGAGCCTCTGACAAAAGCACTGTGCACAGACTGAATTTAACATAAAGGGAAAAAAATGGTATACCCTGGCAGTTCATTCTTAAGTATGTGATGAGAAACAAAACTTTCTGTGGGGATTGAGAGTTCTCAGAGGGGATAAAAACAAAAAAAAACTGCAGTCTTCTGGCGTATATTTAATCCCACCAAATTTTATTTTTTTTTTATAAATCAGTTGTCATAATGCATTTAATGCATTCATAATATAAGTATATACCGTATACAAATATCATTCTTGCATTTGGTCATCAGTGTAGTGAAGAGTTCAGACATAAATACCAGAATATTCTGACGTTTTGTTTGCGTCTTTGGTGCTTTGAATTAGTAGTAGAATATAAAATGTGTCAATGTTACTGCAATCCTGTCTTTTCATTTAAGTCATATTTAACTGTGAAGCACAGATGTCATTCACGGCCAGTTCAAAATATATACAGTCCTCTGTGGTGCTGTGTGTACATTAAACACAGAGCACCAGTACGGCTGCCAAGAAGTCATTGGCATGAAAAGAAAGTAAAGAAATGGGATATACCCTGATCGGGGGCTAAGCCCCAGCCACTGGTCTATTCATCTCTCCCTTGTGCTTAATTATTCTTTACCTCCGGGAGGGATGAAATTTATCTGCCCTGCATAGTGATGAAAGCGACCGCAGACAGGACAAAGTATATCAAATAGATAATGTCTTACACGTCAAGGATGACGCTCACAAACACACAATTGGGTTAAAACTCACACGTAATAATTGTCCGTCTCACACCAATAAACATTTTGGTAAATTTGGGATTTTCTGGAATTCAAATAAAAGATGCATTGTCAACAGCGGATCTACAGGCAAAAAAAATATATGTAATATGTAATATATGGTCTCGCAGTTTATTTTGTCTGCATTACACTGTGACAATACTTTTTGTTTTACCAAACCATGGAATTGTATTGCTTTGTTTCTTATACAGCAATTAATCCTCATTTGTCCTGTTAAAATACAAGAGAAAAACGTTGAGCAAATTTTCAAGATATATATTTAACTATGAACATATGATGGCGTTAAAGCAAAGTAACACAAAATGTTGTGTCGTCAAGTTGCTTTTTAGAAGGAATGAAAACTGGGAACGACCAATAAGAGACAAAGTACGCCAGACTTCTAAAAAAGTGTCTCTTAACCAAGAGGACTGCAATTTGTGCATCTTCAATTTTTCATGATTTTATCAACATGACCTTCATACCAGGGACAGCAGGATGCTTAAGTTACATATAGAGGAAGGACACCCTTCATCAGACTTTTACTCTAATGACTGAAATTAATAATACCAAAAATTGAAAATACTATCAACCTGTTGACCTAAAAAAAAAATGGGATCACCAAAGCAGGACAACAGTAAAAAGTTTAAGGCATGAACACTGAATCCAAAGACATTAATAGCAAAAGCACCACAGCAAAGTACTCCCTGTATTTTCTAGATAATAAGCCGTAGACACGAAGGCCATTATCGTTCCCATTACTGTTCAACTTGACAATTAATGTCCAAGAGTTTAACAGGGACTCAACCCATTAACATGGCTAATGGCTCCAGAAGTCCACTATGTTTGTGGCTGCGTGTGCGAGACTCTCTGAGGCTGACTGACAGTGAGGGAGAGACCCGGGCGGGCAAAGAGAGAGACAGGGATACATCAGTGGTTAAGCTAATTAGTTCAACACTATCACAGATGGCTAAGGGGTCAGTGTTAAACCTTTATTCACTGCCATATTACCCGCGTCAATGCTAATTCTACAGGAGCTAGGTCACACACACCGCATGGCTTGAATAATAAACTCTACCCATAACGAGACCCGAGGCATCAGCAGGCCTGAGCCTGACGGGTGGGGTGGGGGGGGGGGGGGGAGAAAAAAAAACTGAAAACCTGACCTTTTGTATTTGTTTTCTGACTTACATTACCCAATCGTCAGGTCCACAGGATTTCTGCAAAGGTTGTCAGAGAAGCATTGTTCCCCTGGGGGGGTCATGGGGTGCAACGGGAGAGAAGGATGGAGTGAAAGCACAACAAAGTGTATGGGAATGAAATGAAAAAAAAAATAGAGAAAGAAAAGCAAAGCCAGGGACAGTGAGGCAAAAAAAAAAAAAAAGAAGCTTGAACAGCGCTAGGAGCTTGTCTCTTCAGTATTGTATGAAAAATAGATTGTATTCATAGATTGGAAGACAAGGTCAAATGCTTCTTAGGTAAAGTCAATTGTCCAGATGCCTAATTCCAACTTGTCCTACTTTTATACACGGGTGATCCAAGATTCACAACACATGATGAATTTTTTTACATTCATTACATAACGAGGGTATGTAACGCGATCTTATCCACGTATATAAACAAGTGCCACTCGAATGCGAGCAGAGAATGAGTAACTGCACCGCAAATATTGATATGCGAGAAGGGCCACACCGGCTTCTGCCTGCTCAAACCAAACAGCGCCCGTGTGTTGTTCGGAGCTCCGTGTGGAACCACCGGCGTGGCTCATGGGGGTTTCGTTGTAAATCCGAGAAATAAAAGTCAAGACATCTCCAAAGGGGACAGCACTGAGTTTCACCACGGGCGCACTGACTTTCAGCCAGCTACTGGGGACTGAAGTACTGAACAGGCAAAACAAGAATGTGACTGTTGTGAGAAGAAACAGAAAAATAAAGCAGAACCACTCACGACATTAACATTTGTGGTTGTTCTTGAGGAAGCAGAAGTCATTTAAAGAATGTGTTGTCGTAAGCAGCCTGTAGACATAGAGGAGGAATACAATACCAACTGAACCCTGAAAACAAAACCCCAGCGTGTGTGGAAATAACTTTGACGAGTTTAAATGCGGTTGCAGCGAGCGTCGACTAGTTAAAGATATATTATCACACTTTGGGAAAATTCCCTCTTCCAGCACCTCAAACGAAAGGAAGAAGCTTATTCATACACCGCATTATGTTGGAAAAGCCAACAGTATACAGTAGCGCCAGAGTTTGACGTCAGAATTTATATTGTGTGTATGTGTGCATTGTACACCAAGGCAAACACACACCAACCCCCAATCTGAGGCTTCCCTCTGTCAGGGCCTACTAATGATAAAAGAAAGCAGAGGGGGGAATACAAGAGTGGCACATTTACAGGCGGGATTAGAGGGATGCATAAAAAATGTGATATTATGGGACAGCCTGCTGCAGAGTCAGCTCAGTGGGGGTCGACGCCGAGATGTGCTATCTCAGGCAATCTTTGTGATATGGCGGAGGCAAAGGAGGCTCAGCGAGTCTTTAGTGGATTAGATGTACGCTCAAAGGCATACTTTATGAAACACGCGTAAATACAGTTTGAACAAAAACACAAACACTGAGACGCTGCCGACGCCACCAGCCGTGAGTCATCTGTTCATGTTAATACCAAAACGATAAGTAGTTTAATGACTCCGTCTCAAAATATGACACAACTGAATGCAGTGGCTCAGTTGTGAATTAATTTACGGTCTCAAACGACTTAACCCTTTGTATTTGTCAGCACCACTTTTTGTGACATTTTAAACAAATGACTCATTTTGAAACGACTGCCTTGTGACAGTAATAAAGAACACCCATTAAGTCAATTATGGGAAAGCTCCGTTATTTAATCAGCTTAAATTACAGACACAAACTTTAAGGCAGAAAGGGGAAGAAATTTATTTTACAAGTAAAAAGATCACAACATACTTGCTCAGTCGTTTTCAGATGTGGGAATATGTTTTAGCCTCTCTTAGCTCAGGAGTACGAGACTGCAGCCCGTCTTCCGTGATTTGAAACCCGGGCCGGCCGTTAATGTTAATGAAAAACGAGAAAGGGGGTACAAAAACAGGTCTTTTTTATTATAAAACAGCTCCTCGCTAATCAGTCAAGAGCAGTTGAGAACTTGTGTAAGTAATTGTAGTAGTAATTCCAGTTTTAATTACCGCCTCCAAGCGATGCATTCAGGAGGAGCTAACGGTGTGGCGAACAGAGCGAGACGAGCCACGATTGGTTTGTACATCAGCACGTCTTCTTAAATGAAGTTGACAAGATAAACCTTGTCACCTACAGTCCAGGCTGTTGGGTAACTTTTCTTTTAAGATCCAAGTTCAGGGTGTAAACAACTTTGAATTACTTTACCAGGAACAACTTCTGGACTGTTTGAACCTATAAAAAAAAATAAAAGTGTTCGTTTTTTTTTTCTTGTTGTTGTTGTTGTTGAAAAGAGTCCAAGGCCAGAAAGAAGCAATCAGCAAAGGGACCATGTAGAAGGCTGTAAATGCATTATTAACAAGCACTTCCTGATGATTGCGGTATCAATATGTAGGTACATGTGCACACGCACAAGCTCACACACTTACAATTAATACATTTAAGTTAAGACTTTGATACTCACCTAATATGATTTTGCCTATGTTGCCAAACAACATATATGAAATCTGGTACAAGCAGAGGCACGCACAATACAAGCTGGGAAGGAATGCAAAACAAACCATAGCTGGTTGCTCAAAAACTGAATTGCGATTGTCTTTTCCTCCGGGTTCACGCTTTAATACAGAAAATCAAATGAATGGCCTCCTAATTATTGGACTCTCCTTTTTTTCCATTTATCCCGTGAACCCACCGTGGTGCCCTGCTGTTTGGCTTTTTCCACTAAATCCATGATGTTAATGTCAGTAGATGCTCAAAATGCAGTCGTTTAATTATTAGCCGTTAAGCACCTTGAAATAAACAGCTGGTGGTGCTAATTCTCCACTCATGTGCCATTAAGCGGAGCTGAGAAACACAGGAGCCGTGCAATTGGCCTACGTCACTAAACGATTGCCAGGCAAAGAGAATTATGATGCAGTACTAGTGCAAATACATTCCTCATTCTAAAACAGTTCTTTGGTTGCTGTTTTTTTTTTTTTTTTTTTTTTTTTTACATATGCTCAACATGAGTCATTTTAACATTTCATGGTTAAACTCATCAAGAATTGGGCAGAGCCATCTTTAAAGACCGTCCACTGATCCTCTTAGGAAATAAATGCTCTGCAATGAGCCCCTCCTGTTGGATTAGTGGAGTGCCTGGGAAGCAGTTGCGAGTTATAGGCCAGCGGCAAGCAAAACGCCAGTTTCTCTTGCCAATGTGCCACAACTGCCCCAAGTTTGCCATTTCATTGGATCGTATCTACTGTAATAACAGTTGAAACCTTTTTGGAAGAAGATTGATGTCCGAGATCACAGCAGCCAGTGTCCTTCCAGACGTCTAAGCTTCCCTCACCAAAGAAACTACAGCTCCACCATTTTATTTTTTAATTTATAAATTTTTTTTATTTAGCCAGGAGAACCACATTGAGATTAATAATCTCTTTTTCTAAACTGTATGCTGATCATCAGCTTAATGGTCAGTCTATCAGGACACCGGACAAGTTTAACTTGACCACAGCAAAGTTGATCTTTTTTTTTTAATGATCTGTCATCCAGAGCAAACTATTTTCTGCATCATGTTCACATCGCCCTTGCATAAAACGGCTTTTGTCATGTCCAATTAATGCAGCGAAACCTGAGGGCAAAAAGAACCCACCAACATCTGAAGTCAACGTTTTCCCTTGTGCACAAAGAGTTCTCATTTTGTAATATAGAAGAAAGGATCTTTCAAAGCCTTTGCAGTTTTATGTCCAGGTACATTTTTTATAGAGCTGCGTCATAAGCTTCAAAGATGGGAGGAATCTCAGCCAATCCTTACGACTGAAAAGTTTTGCTATTACGAAATGCTTTTTCAAATTAACCAAGAAATGACGTGTCGCCAAATTCATCTATTGATTTGAAAAAAATGCCCAAACAGCATTTTTCCAATGACAAAAATTTGTGTTGCTGCCATGAAATTTTGGGATCATTTTCTTCATGGTCAAATGTTTCACTTTCTTCATCAGATGGGTTGTCCCTGTTGTGTCTACAAAAAAAAACATAAAGCAGAGGCTTGTTTGTGGCATAGGAAGGGGGGCTTAGTGAGCATCCCATACAGACTGAAATTGTGCTCCGCAACATCAGACGGTCACACGCATACAGTCCGCTTCCTCCGTCGCCCTCATGGACTCGTTTTGTCGGGGAAATTCTTTTGTTTGTCAATGAGCCGGGGCACGCCGGGTATTGCCCTCAGGAAAAGACAGGCATCTAAGAATTGAACAAATGAATCGGAGCAACCAGTGATGAGCAAGAAGACAGCCGGGGGTCAGCCTCCTCCAGTGGTCACTGATTCACAATCCCGTACCTGTCTGACGCTATTAAGGCCTTCACAGACATCCACAGACAGTGTGCTGTAGCTCCACTCACCCGGGAACTTTTAACTGGAGATACAGATTTTCTTATTCTTCATTTATTTATTTTTTAATAAAGCATATTACGCTTAATGATTGCTTTGAATATTATTAATGTAAATACTCCTTAAGTCACATTTTGAACAATAACTTGTGATGATTTTTTTTTTTTCAAGGTATTCAGGAAGAGTAAAGAATTTAACTGGCCTTATCAATCAATGCTATTGTCTCTGTCATACCGCTTTATCCAGCTTAGGGTTACGGGGCCTGAAGCACTCCCAGGTGACTGTGGACAAATTAGAGAAGCCCTCACAGGGCAAACAGAAAGAGAGGCAGTCACTCACTCACACCTAAACACAACTTACAGGCACCAGTTTACCTGAAATGCATGTTGTTGTTGTTTTTTGGGGAGAAACTCAGAAGTACAAGGAGTGCATGTGGCAAAAACAGCCTTCAAAACTGGACTTGATCCTAAGATAATATCGATGACATGCAAAACTACTAACCACTACACCTTTGTGTGGATCGTTCTTCTCTTGTATAAAACAGAAAATGAAACCTGCAAAATAAAATAGAACTAAATACAGGGAAAATCCCAAAACCTATAACAATTCAAAAGATATCATTATCTGGAGAGAGGCCAGGTACAGTGGCACATGGTCATGCTCTACCAACAGTAATAATTGAAGCACTGACCCAAACCATGAGAGCCCACCAACTCCATATGAGTGTGTCTCAGAGCATTCGGCATCTGCAGAGGGATTTAAACCAACAAACCCCTAGCTGCAAGCTGACTTCCTTAGCCTCCAGGGCCACCACTGCCACACAACAGCAATTTAAAAAATGCACAACATGTTCTAAATTGTATCAACATTCAAGGTAATTTGAAATGAACGTGAGAATAGCAAACACCTTATGACTTAATGTGGAAGGCCTTGCAGTCAACTCCAATAACGTGCATTAAAAAGAAGGGGGGAGGTGGAAGGAAGACAGAGGTTCCTTTGATATCGTTCCCTCTCATGTGAATGATGTGGGCTGCTGATGTGAATAATAAGAAAAATATTAACGTTTAGGTTCAATCCGAAATTGCTGCCTGCTGAACCACTAACAAATGGATGTTTCCCGAGGAGTGGCGCTTCAAAAAGCCTCTTCGGGAACGGAATCTTTGACCCAAGATGAGAAGTGTTCCGTATTGTTCTGTATCCCATCACTAACGAGAAACAATTAAGCGCAGCCATTGGGGTTATCACCGACATGCCGGTCTCTTTTGCAGCTGCTTCAGGCATAAACTGAATAGATTTCGAGCAACACTGAGATTGCTGTGAGAAAAGTGGACATGGACAAAGTGGGGTAAATGCATCAAGACTCCTTTCGGAAGGCAACTACTGTACAAAACCACCTGCTGTTTGTGTTTTTCCTCATTTACATGAAATCACAGTCTTCACAGGCTTGCTTAAAAAACAGATGCTATATTTGTCCTACAGCCTTAATTTCACACCCTGTTTCCTCCTTATTAGGGGCCCTTCTGGGGCTCCTAACCCTCTAATCACCATGGCAACAGGACAGACAGCGACACGGCCTCGGTCCCTCACCAGGTGTTGGGCTGATCAGAGGGAAAAGGGGAGGAGAAGGGGGGGGAAATGAAATGACGTCTGAGAAATTGTGGTGTGGAGAAAATATGAATTATCAATGTGCCCTGAGCGAACGGAAAATGATTATTTTATGGTGATTGTCTGATGTCTGATTCTGAAGTGTAATGATAAATAATTAATAGTCTTGGGATGAATATTTGATGAATGAAACAGAGGCCACGGTTGAGGTGATTTGAGGGAGGAAATATGGAGGGAGGTCACAGGTCAGAGTCCGAAACAAGGATACAGAATCGATATGCATACATGAAGTCACGTGAAATTCATTCTGTATTGAGACAAATAATAAATCGGGTGAAAATGACACGAGAAACAACTTTACTCAGACCAGCTAACATAAGAATTATTGGAGCAGAACAACTACCTCAGTTTACCAGACCGAAAGAATAACCTTGAAAATCAGCCCAGGCCGGATCACTGGGGTTTTTACTGCTAATTACAGACATTGCTGAGAGCAAAGCATAACTCAAAATGCCTCTTTGTCACACACACGCACGCACGCACGCACGCACGCACGCACGCACGCACGCACGCACGCACGCACGCACGCACGCACGCACGCACGCACGCACGCGCGCGCGCACGCACACACACACACACACACACACACACACACACGCGTTGAAGAATACAATGCACACCTCACACAGCACACCGATGAGCTCCATGCTGAAAGAAAGAAAAACATTCCCCATCCACTGTTCTCTGATAATGGATTTCTGTTTACAAAAACTGCCAATGAGAAAAAAGGAGGACTTCGCAAAGATTAAAAGCCTTTTAGTGGTACTTCTGCTCGAGTTGCTTCAACAATCACATCTCTGCCGAGCAGATTGTCAGGTAACAGTCTGTAACACGGGGGAAGGAATACGTGTCAGGGGAGAACTGAAGGTTGCAAGTCGAAAGACGCATCGACAAGCCAATTCCTCACTCATGTTTTCTTCTGTCTTTATTGCCGGTGGAGCAAATTGGAGTGCGCTATATTGCTATTGAGAAGGGACGATGAGAGAGAGCGACAGGTTGGAGAAGGTGGCAGGAAGAGACGATGACAAAACAGAAGGATCGCCTGTAAGTGTCATAGAAGAAATGAGCAAGAAAACGAGAGAGGAAAACAAAAAAAATTGCTTTAAAGACTGAAGGAATAAAGTGGAGTCGGCAGACCACAGACTTGAGAAACGCGGGACAATGCCGGTTGAACTCGAGATGAAAAGTGACAAACGCATCTCTCGGATCTAAATAAGAAGTTCCGTAAGGTCACTTTGAATTTCAAGCACATTTCTGAGGGTTTCCTTCATTCTGTCGAGACGCTCCTGTGACTATTTGTGTCATTAACATAACAACGAGACCAATGAACAGAGTGGTTTTCATCCTCCCGAAAGCTGAATTACTGAGGGCGACTTTCCACAAAAGATAAAGCAACATCAAAGTAGCTGTGACGTTTGCCACATATTTAAAGCCAGAAATCATTTAAGGTGTTGTCCTGACAAAATATGCACATACAAACCAGAGTAAAATCTGTTTGATATGGCCGTACACGTAATAAAAGCTTTCTGTCGTACTTACCTGACACTAAATATGAACCATTGCTGGGTGCCAACAGTGACATAATGTTTTCATTCGGGAGACTTCGTGATGAAGCTCACAGCACTGAAGTTAAAGCTGCCATAAGCATCATTTGATGGCCTTAGCACACATCAAATGGACTGTACAGAAGTTCAACGTGTCAACACGACCGTATAGCACATTCAGAGCCACATAAAGCATCATCACTATAGAGAGCTGCTCTGGATTCATTTTTCAGCCTTATGGCTGCTCCAGTTATCCATTTATGGTTTGCCAGGAAATGTCTTTCCTTCTTTCTTTCTTTTTTTTTTCTCGTTCCACCGTTGTCAAGTTAGGATTGATGGTCAAAGAGGTCCACTATTTTTACACTGCAGTAATAACTTTCTCCTCATCCACTTTGTGAGCTTGAAAACCACAGAGGAAGATGTGCCATTGGCCGGCGAGAGCAGAAGTTGAGGTATAGCAACCTGAAGAATCAAGCTTGGCATTCTGGAGCACTGTCCACAAGAAAATACCACACTGCCATACACTTATGACTTGTTAAACACAATAAAAAATAGACCATTGCTGATCATTTAAATATGATGTGAGTTTTATCATGATGATAAAGACGTTGTTTTGCCATGCTGAGAGACACATTTCACCGTATTGAAAATGCAGGTAGAATGTAGGACATTGGGAGAGGTCCCTCTAGCTACAGGTTACCTAAAAATTAAAAAGAAAATACAATATATCGGCATTACATCTGGGAGCATTGGCACTGTAGGGAATGCACTTAACACCCACCATGGCTGACATTTTTTCTTACTTCCATAGAGACCCACATGTCGACCATGAATGTAAATTTGTATAGCTGGCAAATGCCCAGCAAACTGAAGTATTTAGATTTTCTTTTGAAAATGGGAAAATAGGTTAATGACAAAAAAAAAAAAACCGCTGTCAGAATTTCTAAGTTTTGGGGAAAAATGGCAAATAGGTTCAAAAAGGACATAGATATAATATTCTGGGAAGAGTAAAAATGACAGGATGAAAGACTTTGAGGCAAACAGAGAGACGAGCGAAACAAGGAGAAATTACCGTGTAGGGGTAATCAGAGGCTAAAAGCTTCCCCCTGCTGACTCAAAGTGCTTTTGGGAAAAGGCGGAATAGCAGGAATAAAGGGATGTGAAAAATTAGTTGCGCAACAACGAGACTGTGTGACAGCCAAGGCTGAGAAAGCAGAGCGGCGCTGATGAAGAGAGGAGCGGAAAGACACAGAGAGAGGGAAAAGAAATGAGTGAGTGATTGAAACACGGTGAAAGGGTAAAAGGAGGGAGAGAGAAAATGAGCCTCAAGAACTCCAAGGGGGCTTTCTGTCCATTTCTGCATCATTCTGTCCTATTAGTACTACTCTTCCGGCTGTCCAAACACCACTGAAGCCTAATAAAGCCTGAACTCAGTCACTTACACACACCCCAACAAACACACTTCAGGCGCACAAACACACACAGTGATGGCCAGAGATGGCTGGAAGGGGGGTATTTCCACAGGGCTTTTAAAAATGACCTCCAAACACCGTGGCCTCACTCTGCCAAGAGCCCGGAAACTTTAATGGAGGCCATTTTGGGGTTTTCGGTGATTTGGCAAACGGCCTATTTGGCGCCGGCTCCTCCATTTTCCACCCATTTTGAGGGGAATGGGCAAATAGAAGTTGAAACAGCTTGAAAAGGTCTTTCCGGCGATGTGTGCGTGGGGGTGAGCGTGACATGGGAAGGTGCTGCTGTGTTCTTGCCCTCTAGTGTTCGCCATCAATTTTGCAAAAAAGACGGAAATGTATTTGAATGTTCTTTTGTCTGGCTGCAGGCAGCTGAAAAAAAAACAACAAAAAAACACTTTATACAGCGTGAGTTTAAAAGAGGGCCGTTTTAATGCGCTGTACGCAGCCAGAGCACAGGAGACAATCATGCACGGCCTCAGAAAACATCCGAGGCAAAGTGACATCATGTGATGTGTATGTATTCCCAATAGCACCTCATAATTGTTCTGATTATTGGTCGTAAACATTGGGGCAACCAGCTCCATATGCGACCATGAGCAACATTAAAGTTTCACTTGGCAGAAAAGTGCAGCCAGCCACTTGTAAAACTTTTATTCAGATTACATTCACAGGTTTAATGCCGCAGCAAAAGGATGAATTGCTGGGAGTGGAAGGGATGATAAAAGCCTGAGTACGAGGCGGTGAGGTGAAGAGGTATAGATGGTTGAAAAAGATGCTTGACACAGAGCTTTAACCTACTGACAGTCTTCCACGCAGCTTTAACACACTGTATTCATTTATTATTTAAAGAAAGAGCGAAGAAAAGTATCAAATTAACAAAGGAAGATTCATGGGAGAAATATCCAAAGAGTGAGTTGTAGAACTTTTATTGTTCTTCAAAATTAAGCACCTGCAGCTTCACAATGAAAACAAGCTGGGGGGGGGGGGTAAATATGCAAACCAATAGACACGATCAAAATCCCTCGGAGAACAGAAGAGGCCGCCTCAACGAACTTTTTTCTCCTCAGCGTTAACCAAATTATTGCCATGAAAAGGAAGAGAAATGGAGCCGAGATTAAAAGTGTGAGACCAGACGCTGTTATTCCCTTAATTCCCTCGTGCAAAACTCCATCCCCGAATCAATTACTCTGAGGTGGCGTGAGAAGGGCTGGAAAAGCAAAGGAAGCAGGAGAGAAGCGCTCATGGCGCCAGCTCCACGAACGACATTAAGGGAGTTCTTATAGTCTCACTGTGAAACATATTTTTTAATTAATTCTTTTAAAGACAGTGACAGTTTTAATTATGCCGCGCCATTAGCAAAGACATAAGTCCTTTTCCGTGACGTGTAACCTTGACTTGATTTATCGCACAATCAACAAAGACAGAAATCATTACCTCCTTTATAAAAGCCAAGGTCGCTGTTTGTATGATCTTTGTTTGCACTAGAATAATTGTGACGCGATTGGTCAGGGCAGGTTTATGCGGACTACAGGGTGAAGGTGAATAATACTGCAGCTTTGGACCAAGTGCGCAATAGCCACCACTGAAGAAGAAATAAGCTTACACGAAGGCCAATCTGCTATGGCGGGCGATCAATGTTCAATAATGACCCAACAAATGCCAACAAACTCATATTCTCACGTAATGTTATTCAGTCATGACTTTTGGAGCCAAAATGTGCGTTTTAATCAGCCTGCTACTCTAAACAGAGCACAGTCTTGGGGATGTTCTGGTCCGTTTGGTTTTGAATAGTGGAAAGCCGGGACATCACCCGTCAACACACAATTTCAGTTCACTGCATAAAAGGTAAATACGGCATTTTAAAGAGCTTAAGCAGAAATGCTTGCAAATCCCAATGCATTTATATGTAAATAACTACAAATTATTGAGACCGTATCCGTTGTCTCCAGCTGATTTAAAGTATACTGTATAAAACCCTTCATTTCATTAAAGTCCCGCAGACATTCGAATGGTATTGCGACAGGACATGTTCACAAATCTGTGCCCTCTTATTTAGGAACAGCCACGTCAGAGGACAGCACCATTATGCACCGCCATGAACTGTGCTTACGCCGAATATTACACAGTGAATGTAACATGCAAATGGCAGCAAGCTGCTACAAAATAACCCGAAATGACCTAAATGTCTTCGGCCCCAGAAGCGCCAGCTGTCACTCAACTTTGTATTGGGTTGCTTGTGTAGAGACAGTTGCAGCAGCTCATCAATCTCAAATGCCATTGCCTCTTAAAACATCAATCCAGCAAGTGTCCCTGAATCCTATTCTTAAGAGAAGGGCAGAATAAAACCAAAAATCGCTCTTTCATTCAGACATATAGGTGATTTTAAACCCATTTTTTTGATAACATTATAATTGTCCCAGACTACCCACACTGTGGGTGTACGTGTGATACGACGTTGCACCAACATTTTTTTTATAGATCCTCAAATGGAAACCCTGCAGAGCAGACCACAGAGGCTGCACAAATCCCACGATTGCACACGTCATCACAAAAGGTTGAGGAGGTGATCCCAGAATGATGTGAAACTATAAATACATAAAGCCCGCAGTCAAAGCGTGGACACTGAGAATACGGTTGAGGCCGCTGAGACCATGAGTATAATTGAGCCTTACGGGTGTGTAATGCGCAGGATAAGTGTACTGCATGACACTGGCATCTTCTGATGTGGGACACATACTCTGAGCTGTAAGGGTAGAGTTAGTAAAATAACTTGTGTGATCGATGTAAAGAAGAATGTAAACAAAAAGGAAATCCCACATTTAATCCGCAGTGACCAATGGGCATTAAAAAAAAATAAATTAACTGACAAAATAACGTGGCGTTTTTTAGTAGTGCTGATATGGATGAATAATTCTGATATAGTCTTGTTTTGTCTTCACAGTGTAATGCTGCCATGGTGGGGTTGGTACATGCCGCAAATGGTGGTCAGGTTTAGGCAGCAAAATATATAGATATATGCACAACTGAATGTGTTGATCATCATATTTATCGTCATTCATTTGCCAACGTAAGAATGGTGATGACAAAATTGGCTCCAAGTACTACTGAACTAATCAGGACATCCAGACTTTTTGGGAAGTTGGAATATTGGCTTTGGTTCGTCACCAGCACCAACAGCCTCGATTGCCTGGCCAACACACATCGATCCATGTTTACTTTGCTTAGTGTTACCATATCCTCCAAAATAAAAGTCTGACTTTTTTCATCGTTTGGCTGGTCATACGACTTATATTCAGGGAAGACTGTTGTTCTGGAAGAGATGATGACAAAGGTTTTTCAATTGTACACTTACATCTGGAGACAGAAAAATACATGTCGCTTATACCAGGGTTTGTTTTTTTTCTTTACCCCTGTACGTATATTCAAGAGCAATTTATGGTCTGGAAAATATGGTGGTTTTTAACAATAACAAGCTGTAACTGACAACTAAAAACATCATGTTTTTTTTTTCCTTTCAAATTTCCAACAACAAAAATACAACTAAAATGTACAGGGCAGGCACTGGGCCAACAAAGACACAAGAAGATGAAAAGAGCCAGAGGAAGGAAGGGTGGAAAAGGAGAATAGATATATGAAAAATGTGACAAGAAAAACCCTGTTGTGAGTGGAATAGAGTAGTGTTTTGCAGCTTCCCTCTGCTCTGATAAAAGCATTCTGAACTCTAAGCTCTATTAAAATGGAGACAGTGTACCAACACCAGGCTTTGGCCACCCTGCAGATTGAGCTCTGCGTGTGGGCAAAAACACTGTGTACATACATGTAGAAGCACAGCACGTCCAGCAAGAACAACAAACCACCTCTGCCACCGACTGGACGCGTATCCAGATTCATATACAGTATCCAGTAGGGGTGTAACGGTTTTGAAGCAAAACCTGGAAATACTTTGAAGGATTTCTGCTTCAGGAACACAATGCGTCTTCTCCCAATCGCACACTCTTCACTTTCAAGACGGCCGTGTGGGACAATGGAGGATGGACGTTGTGACGTGTTTAAACTGCCCGTAGTTTGTTGTCCGTTTTTTGAGAAACTTGCGGCACTTTAAACGTGTAAATCGCATATTTCGTGACATCAGCTCGACGCTCCGCGGAGCAGTGAGCAGGGTGTGATTTGCCAGAAAGATCTACTTTCATCGGTACTTTGGTTGAAGCATCTTCTCTTCAGGATTATTTGTATTTCAAGAGGGATAAATCTATGTCCCTGTCACATTAAACAAATCAAATCAAATAACTATTCTAACAGAGACGCAGAGCTTTAAACTTGCATGAGGCCTTTCATTAGTTAAGAGGCTATTAGGTTTATTTTATGCGTAATGTCTACTTATGTACATACGTCACCACCTTTTTTACACTGTTGGTTGTTCACTATATATTGTTTTATGATTTAATTTTGGCTCTAATATGTTTCCATTACATTTCCTTCTGAAAATGTGTGATTTCATGACAATGCATAGTCATTTTCAGCTATGCCTTTTCTTTTTCCATCATGATTTTTGGTAAAAGCTTGTAGGATATAATAATACATGCACGATGGGTAGACCCACCCACGTCTGCGTTTGGCCCGTGATGGACTGGTAACCTGTCCAGCGTGTCCCCTCCCTTTACAGTTTGTCAGTCGGGGACCGCCTCCGGGACACAGCGAGCCAAGTTGGTTTGAATAGGTGCCGAAGATAGATGGACTTCCTGTGGTATACTTAAAGGTATTAAATGCAGGCTTACTTAAGATATTGCCGTCACAAAACGTGAGTCAGTTCAAGGTGACGGGTGACGGTGAGAACTTCAGTCAAAAACACAAACTAATTAATCTTTCAGTGAAAATTCTCACACCATCTCGCAACTTACTGGATCAAAAATACCGGAGCTCCTCTTCACCTCCCAACTTAATGCGATGCAGTATTTATTTTTATTTTTTTTTTAAGAGATTTTGTTGTTTGAAGTTATTTTAAAGAAGTTTATCTACTATTCTCTCATTCACAACCTAAATTACACTGCTTCCCAAGCACTTGTGCAAAACAACGTTTCAATTTTTAGAAAAAGTCATGTACCTTTGACCGTCGCAATCTAATTTAACCTGTGAACGTTCAAGCCAAGTTTGAAGAATTTGGCATCCGAAAAGAGAACCGGAAAACATATTGCCTCCGGCTTATTGCTGTCCCCAATCGGCGATATTAAAACACCCACAACTGCTCAAATGATTTCCAGAAAATCTACTCCCACCAACTAATAGCTTGTAGAATGGTTTTATTTTGTTTTCACATTTGCAGACAAAGCCGAGATAATTTAAGTAGTTTACTGCCAGCAGAGATAAAAATCTTAATCTCAAACGGAGCAAATGTGTGTCTGTAAGTATTCACGAGTGTACGAGTGCTTGGAAAGAGAGTGCTGGTGTCGTCACGAGAGTTCGATCGTTGCAGGTAATGAGACAGACCGGGAGCTGGGTCAGAGATGAGGAAACGTAATTTAGCTGGCCGTCAAGGTCTCCAGCGGGAAACGGAATACTCTATTCTATTCCTATCTTGAAAGTGGGAAAAAAAAACCTTAACATAAGCAAAAATTATGCTTCTTCTCCTCGGACAGAAATCACGCCTCTATGCTTCTGACAATGAACTTGTCCAAATGGTTATTAATTCTTAAGAGCCCGTAATGCAAAGACCCAGGGAGTCGAGCAAACAACGATCAATGAGACCATGTAGGCAAACAGGTTGAGGATAAAGAAATACTTTCACCAAACCAACACAGGCTACAATGTGGAAGTTGACTGTAATGAGATGGATATATATGATAAACAGGTTCATTGAAAACAGACATACCGAGAAATACTGTCATTTCACATGTGCGTCTCAAACCTGACAAAAATGCCAAAGATCGGGCGCGACGAGGCTCGTCTGAGCTCAGAGCTGTGTTTACAATGCTCTATACAAAACATAGCGTCGCTCCAACTGATATCACAATGATGCCTCCTCTGGAATCCTGGCAGAGCCCATCCTCTATTCAGGAGCTATTAGTTTTCACAGTGCCAGTACTTCAGGGGCAGAGCTGGAACCAAACTGTTTCAACAATTTTTATAAAAACCAAGCTGGCACAAAAAGACATTCGGCCAGACATTCCTCTCAGCTCCGTTCTGTTTGGCATTTTGCAGGTTTCAAGTTAGGATTTTCCCGTCATTATAACAGTGGCACTCGATTTATTCAGTGCCAAGTGTGTGTGTGCTCGACATTTCACCGCCTGCTCATACATAACCAGAACGGGAGACTCGATGAAGACCAGCTGTAAAATAACAATGTTTAGGTTTCTCTTATATGGGCCTGGCTTCACGAAACCAATAACATGAACACTTAAGGTGTCAGGAGAGCACCTTAAGAGAGCGCGTACACTTGAACTTGAACCATTTGCTTGATCGCTCGCATGCATGTTTGGCATTCCTTCAGAGATTGAAACAGCTTGTGCACTTCCTCAAATACTTAATGAAAGACACAATGTAAGATGACATACAGCCAATTTAAAGTGTATATTTTATTCTGAATGATTTACAGTTTAACAGCCTCCAAAGGTATGCAACGGAGGCCCTTTTTCTACCAACCATCTGAGCTCTCTTTAAGGCAGAATGAGCCCACTCCAGTCTTTGTAAACCTTCATCTTCAGAATCTAGGATAACTAAAAACAGGAATTGCGTTTCTCCTGGCTTTTGTATTCATCGTCTTTGTATTTGGACTTGATAATGTAAATATATAACAATCTTATCAACCTCAGGATGAAAGGATTAAGAACTTTGATCAAGTTCAACTTAAAGACACCATATGTGAAGTTCACATGTAACTCTTGTTTGTCTGATGGCAATAATAAAGTGGCAAGGCCAGGAGGCGGCCATATTGCTTTGTTTGCTATTGTCGTTTGAATGACATCAACTGAGAAATGGAACCTTCCCAACTATCCCGGCTGCATGAATCAGTCAATAGCTTGGCAACCTCATAACGTCAGGTACATAGGTGGGCTGTGGCTCAGTTGGTGGGATGGGTGGTCTCCTCGGGGTTTCTTAAAACTGAATCGACACCTCCTCGCTCATTCAAAAATCAAGAATCTTTCATTTGAATATGAAAATATTTTTTGATTTCAAAAAGCACAATTATTGGACACAAGATGTCTCCTACTGCATTGGAAATCTGTTCCCTGTGCATGTGGAATGCAGACTCCACATTTTCACATCCGACTTGCGTCAGTTGCTTGCTTGGAAACGACCTGACTGGTGGACCAGTTACAATATGACAAACCTGGCACGCGGATAGACAAACACAGAACAAACATCGCTCTGCACACTGAAGGTCAAACATCTAACAAATGGTCAAATCACCCAAACACCTTTGTAGCAGTAAGATAGTTTAAAAAAATTACCATTTCAGGTCATGCAGTGATGTTTAATTACTATAAAACTACTAAATCTGGAGTCCACAATCTGCTCACAACAGGTGCAGAATTTCTTGAAAACCATCGAAGGCAGAGTTGGAGCATTTTCGAAAAGTCCTACTTGGGAGCCGTTTCAATTGCAAACAAACACCCAAAATGCAACAAAAGTTTTCCATTTTCATTTGAAAATGTCGTCATTGAAACAAGGCCAAGTGTAGGGTAATCAGCCTCAGCACGAAACTTAAACTACAACCCACCTACCCCAACTTTCACACTGCATTTTATCTCCTGCCCGCCCTATTTACATTCCTCGCATTATGAGATAATATGGTTCATGGCAGTTGGGAACAATAGGCAATAAAAAGCTTACTAATGCTACTTAATCACTCATTCAATTTTATTGGGAGTCCGCAATAGATATTTGTTTGGCAATTATACCTGTTTTACCCGTTTAAAATCATCTAAAATGGAAATCTCGACTGAGAAAAGGCATTTTCCTGATCACCAGATTTTTTTACCCTGCTGCTGCATCACTGTTCAAAGCTCTCTGCTGCCCCCAAGGAGGGGCTCGCCCCATAACCCGACAGTCACTGCCGTAAAGTATATCATGTCTGTCAGAGTTTATTCAGCTTTGATCGCTCTCCGAGTGTGTGATATATTAATCCTTCAGGGACGCAGGAGAGTTCACAGTGAAAGTATGCAAACAATGCTGCCTGCATCACAGTTGGTTATCTACATGAAAGCCCTGAAAGCACTCACAGACGGCACATTGCACTACTCTTGCACACAATAAAAAAAAAAACAAAAAAAAAACATCTGCTGAAGAACGGAGATATATAGATTATGTGCGTCGAAACGAGACATTTCAATAAAACACAGCACAATAAAGAAGTCTCAGGCCCAAGAAGCAACATCAATAGTCGCGCCTTTGACTTAAGTGACCTCATCCACAACAGATGTACCAAACATGACTCCCCGAATGATTTATCCAAGGCTGGCAGAATGAACCTAATCAGCAATATTAGAACAATCAGGCTGATCTTTGAAATGACATTTTCGCTTTCTACACCAACGTGCCCCTAGCAAGGAAAGCGTGAAACAAATGTGTTTTTAATGTAACCGTTTTAAAAGCGAGGAAGACGAGAGTTCAAGAGGCCATTTCTCGCCCCCCCCCCCCCCCCCCCCCCGACGCAGCATGAAACATGCATTAGAAGTAGACTGTGCCTTCATCAATACGGTTTGTCCCTTCTGGGAAGGGAGCGAGCGCCAAAGCGATCTGGCATCGCACGACAGTTGGCAGCCAAACAGATGAAGGAAAGCTTTGTGGAAATTTCAAAGAATTATTCAATGCCGCAATTTATTTGTTTATTCTTGCTCTATAATCAGCTAGTGAGGCCAGAAAAGTCTGTGTTATTAAAAAAAGATTTCGAGAAGCCATCACAGGTTTGGCATGCGAAGGAAGATTCCGACGGCTCACAACACACACTGTGTATGAAAAGTACATTTTAATATTGCGCATCATTGTACGAAAATCGATGGCTGACACAAATAAGACAATATGAACTGATGACTGGCCAAAAAAAAAAAAATACCCAAAAAACCCCACAATTGATGAAAAGTTTAACTATTGTTGCCCAGCAAAGTTGAATACCATACGACGGGTACTGTATAGCTCGTATTTATGAACTAATTAACAAAAACATAAGCAATGAAATCTAAGCTCCTGGCTAAACAAAAATCAATTTCTATTAAAGCTGAATGTCCTAATGAAAAAGCCTTTGAGTTCCACCAAATTAGAAGGTTTTAATGCGTTCCTTTTTTTTTAAAGCTTGGAGATTTTGACACCAAATGTGTCCATTATGCCACTCAGGTGGTGTGACTGCCGAAATCCCTGGCAGGCTCACCAATTAATCTAATTTCTTCTTGGCACTATCCAGCACTGGAAGTGAACAAAGCCTTTATATTTTCCCAAGGTTTTTCGGAGAGCTGCGGTACATTACCGGTAAGACTGAACCACCTGGGCTTCCATACACTCTGCGAGGAAAAGAGGTTTTGAGTAGGACTGACAGGCGAGAGTGAGAGCACCAGATGCAGGTGTTTTTCTAACACCTTTAAGGAATGCATGACTAAATTATACGGGGAAGGGTCTAGACATCTGGGTCTCTTCTCAGGCTTTCAGCCCGGACACCGTGGACTAGTGAGTCCAAATCTCGGGAGAGAGCAGTCATCTTTGTAATAACACCCCTGCTGCAGCAAAAAGAAATGATGAAAGACAAAAAATAAAGAAACTGGCAGAGAGAGGAAAAGCTAAGGAGAAAGAAATGGAAAAGCAAGCAGAAAAGAACAATTTGAAGTTCAGAAAGGGAGAACGGTGTAGTATCTTTTTTTTTACATCCGTCTGTCTTCTGCTTGTCAGTGCAGTCTTTCTTTCACCTCTGAAACACATAATAAACTACTTTTCACAAATCCGGAGACTTCCATCACATCACCTCTCGGTAAGTAAAACCACATGTACGCAGTGCACGTCAAATCCTCACGCAGACTCCCAACCTCGGTCTCGGGACGGAATCAGGTGGGTTCAATTTTGAAAGTGACAATTTCAATCTGCGCTAAAACCTTAACTACCGAATGCAACAGTTGACGGAGCTGCAGCCTCGCATCTGTCAGTGGAGTGACACGTCCTCGTGCAGTGGCGATGCAGTTCCAGTGCAGCCCGCGCCCCACAGCGAGGGTTTAATTTCATTTTTACTGCGTTACTGGCCACAGACCTGCGTCCAACATTATTAATGAACTTAGCCAATATAAATGCAATCATGCCTGAGGAGCAATTACAAATCTAATTGAGCATCTAAACAGAATATTAAATCGGCGTTAAAGCGGGCCTCTGAATTAGAAGACACTTAAAAAGTCAAATCCTTTCCCATAAAATAAACACTGTATTACCAGCGGGACTCTTTCAAGAGAGAGAAAAAAAAAAAAAAAAAAGATGAGGACTTTATAGCTATATTTAGTTTTTATTTTCTATTTTTTGGGGGGAGGATTAACTGCAGTCAAGTATGAAGTCAGTAACAATTTGTGTTCGATTACCTTCCAAAAATATGTTTGATAGCTGTATGAGTTGATACTGCAGAGTCTGAAACAATTCCCCAGCAATCCTCCAGCTTTAATAAAAGAATACTTAACTTTCCCTCAAGAAAGACAAAAGTGCTCTTAAAAAAAAAAAAAAAAAGCCTTCAAAATAATATAACCAGCAGAGGGCATAGCCACTAATAAAAACCAGTGACCAAGTATTTGTTCTTCTCACTCTGACAGAAAGTTTATAATGTATGTTTGAACAACTCTAATCCCATTAATGAAAACAAAAGACTTCTCTCTGCTGCTGAGTTCTTACAGAAAATACTTTTTAGTTTAACTGCAGATCCTCTCACTAACTTTAATATTGCTTTAAATATTGATCACAATCTTACAGATGCTTCAAATGTCTCTTAAGTTCCTAAGACAACACAGGCTCAAAGTTCAAGACTTGTGTTGGAATGAATTTTTGTCAGACTTTTTTCCCCCACTAGAGCAACGTCAACCTCTTTAGATCAGATTAAAAACCTCAGAAATGGAATCCCGAAGCATGTTTACTCTCCGAGGCATTTTATTGATACGTCTTAGCCACGATTTGTTCTTCCTCCCCGTCAATTCCAGAACGCTTTGTACGTTCATCGTGTTTTTATAACATTGCAGTACCCGCATATCGATGAAACTCTTCTGTGAAGATTCATTAAAGTTTAGTTACAGCACAAAGAACTAGAAGGGGGGGGGGGGGGGGGGGGATCATGACTGTATTATTGTACTAAGGTTTTGCAGAAACAGTAAAAAAAATGAAAAATACAAATGTGTTTTGAATTAGAGGCTCGGCCAGAGAGTGAGTCAACTTTGTGGATGTCTCTTCACTGTGTCACACCCCTGATGGTGTCCCAATGACACGAGCCGCCACTCGCCGTTTGGCAGCCTCCAACACTGGGAAACACACAAAGTTGCATGAACTAACTTCAAGTCCTGAATCACCTTTCGTTTATTGCCATCCGTCAAAAGGCGAGACGAGTCTTAATTAAAAGAGTCGCAATGGAAAAAAATTCCATTTGAAAACGTGACAAAGCAAAACAAACAAAGTTTGTCCTCTAACACGCTGCTCCCAGTCGTACTTCTTGTAATGGCTTAAAAACAAGAAAAGGTGGGAGATGAGAGGAAGAAAAAGGAAAAGCTCAGATAACTCAGAAAAAAAGGTTTTTGTACCGGCGGTTTCTGTCTCACTGGTGAGAGCTGCCGTTTACACAGGACAGCTCCACTTCCTGTCTTGGGGCAATAGCAGGAGAAGAAGGGCAGAGCAGAGCAAAAGGGGTAGCAGAGGAGCTGAGGAGAGCCACATCCACTGTCAACCCCTAGGAGAGCCCTGGGGGGAGGTTAGCCCTCCTCTCAGTCCCTCTCAGTCTTTTCTCCCCTCCACACTTCCCAACATCTTTGAGCCGCAATTAGCCGTCAGCCAGACTCTTCACCTTGCTCTTTCTGAATATTAACAGAAAGCATCGTTTTCTGCACCTTGCTGTGCGTTCCCCCTCACACAGGATGTCTGTTGTTAATGTGCACAGGCATTTTATTTATTTATTTATTTATTTATTTATTTTTTCAAAGTGAGGAAAAAGTGAATTTGGAAGAAAAAAAAAAATAATGTTATGTGGGGGAAAAAAAACACAGAAAAATGCACAGACATAAAGAAGGCCGGGGCAGATGCCGGAACCAGCAGGGTGGAGGAGTGACACTAAGTAGGTTGCCTGGCTGTGTAGAGCCGAGCTGGCCTGAGGGTAAGCGCTGATTTACCGCCTCTTGCAAAGAACAAATAAATCAACCATCACAGTGAGCCAGACATAGACCTCAAGAGATGCCTCAATACCGCTGTTTATCGATCTCCCCGTGTGTGTTTGTCTGTGCACGTCTGTGCATATGAGAGAGCCGCGGCGAGAAGGAGCGTTATTTATTTCGCCATTTATTCATTTGCCGGCAAGAGGTACTTTATCTAGCCTGCGTTTGAAAAAAGTTAATGCGCTTACTTTTAAATTAAAGACCCACTTAGGTAAGGTTGGAGGGCACACGAGTGCGGAAGTAGGAAAAGAGGAGGAGGAGGAGGAGGAAGAGAAAAATTAGGGGGGGGTGCATATGTGGGTGGTGGGGCCACTCAGTTGAGAAGGCCAGCAACCCCTGCTGACGAGAAGGATATTGAATTTCAATTAGCACACACCTGCATTTACATACAGCCGACATGGTGATGCTTAGGTAAGCAATTTAAAACTGAAATTCAACCAGCTGCTTGGCATCATTTACATAAATTAATAGAGCAAATTAAAATTCTATTGAAGTTTTTTTTTTTTTTTTTTCTTCCCTATTTCCTGCACGTATTTCCTCTCCTTTCTTTAAAAAAAAGGTGACTGAAAATATCAGCAAGAGGTCAGAGCAACAAGTTGGGCGATCCAATTTGTGACTCCCAGGAGAAATTAGGTCTCCGCCTGTTTTGACTAAATGTAAACAGCAGGTAGCTGACAGGTCCGCTCACCATGTTACTGCACTGCCTCTGCCTCTGCCTCCGTCAGTGGCACATTTGATTCATTCAAGCAGCAGCGAGCAATCAAGATCTGCCACAGCCAGAGTCTAAAACCAAACACCCGCTCAAAACAGTACATCATGGCCAATCTCCTACTGCCTGAATGCACTCACTGTGAGCTTGTAAGCAGTCTCGGATAAATCAAACCAGCATCCAGGATGTGCCAAAAAAAAAAAAAAAAAAGGCTACATCAGGAAATAGTGATGGATCAGATTCCAAGTATGCACATTTGGCTCTAAGCACCTAAGCATCGAAGGTGTCTCATGACCAATACTTTAATGACATGCAGTTTTAATGTATTGAAATATTTCCCGAGCGAGGAGAAAAAAAAAAAATTTAATAAAAAATAAGAGTCTGGCCTTTTGAGGTCAGAAACACCAGCCAAGTCAACATGTTTAAGGCAAAACAAAGCTGGAACAAGACAGCCTGAGTAAGTCCTAATGAAACCGGAAAACAAACCGTTCTTGGTCTAAAGCATCAGTCCTTGTAAATTACTTTTTTTTTTTTTTCGACTAGTGCACATTTGTGGATAAGTCCATCAATGAGTTAAATCTTCATGATACCTTTCAATACGTATTAATTTCTTCATTAGACATCGTGACGATCCTCGATCCATTCGCCTTCGACGCCGCTTTATTAAACCACGCGGGAGAGAATCCCAGCTGACGGTGGACAAAAGCAGAGGTGCTGCTCAGGGTCAATATTATATTAATCTGTCTTCAGAAAGGGATTGAAAACAAATGATATACACTTGTATTAAACGTGAGTAGTTACTTCCATGTCTGAAAGATACAACATTCAAAGAGAAAATATGACAAAGCTTCACTTTACAAAATTTAAATACATCTGACACCCCTGGAATGAATCCATCGTCTCTAAAGTAATTTTATATCATGTTACTTTGTGATATTCCAGTTTTTTTACATGTTCCTACCGTTTGATCACATGCTTATATTACTCAGTGCCAACATGTGGGCCCATTGAGCATCCTTCCCTCCTCGTATCGTACATTATTTTTAATTATGCAGAATAAAACCGAGCTAAATGCATTTGGTTTGAGTCCCAAATTACATCCGATTTGAATATTCATACAATAATATCCAGATTTGTATTTACCGTGCATTGCTTTTTGTGTGTAAAAGGCTTTAGCTTGAACTCATTCGCGGTGAGTATGAAAATAGAACATGCACTGTGTATTTTTGGTTTAAATAAAAAAAAAAAAAAAAGTGTTCCAGCAGCAGCACCTTTTCCTCTCATCATGTAAAAGGGGAGATGGACTGTGGCACCTCTGCAGCACAAAAAGCTCCACTTCCTCTCGTTCACTCCACTAACGGGGGGGGGGGGGGTTCAGGCAAGATAAAGAAAAAACACATCTGGACCAAGATTGTTTTTCTATGAATAGTGCATATACAAAAACAGAATGTCTCCATAATGGTAATTCACGGCGCTTTTTAAGTTATGGAGGTATTTACTAAATGGCAAATGAATAAAAAAAATTGTACACACCAGAGGGAAGCAACATAACCAAATTATTAAGACAAAGCACCGCTGCTTTGTCTCAAACAAAAGAACCAATGAAATACTACCCCATTATTTTGCTCTTACATATTTTTCTTCCGTTATTATCTTCTCATTTGGTACTTTAGTTTTTTTTATATATATATATCTTTATACTTTAACACATTGTGTGATTTTACACCAAAAATATATCAAACTTTTAATGACAGGGCAGATATTGGAGAGGAATTCAGTTAAAAAACAAGTTTGATACTGTAGTTAAAGAAATCATAAAAATCTATTAAAAAATAATTACTTTCATGAGTGTCCCTGGAAACCACAGCTTGAAAAAAAAAATTAAAAAAAAGCTGGACTCATGAAAAGAAGTGATGAAATTATCCCTTCGATTATCGTGTCCTGCTGTCATAGTCAGAGATATTCCTCTCGTTCTCTGACGCATGTTACTTTTCTGCCTTCTCTTTAATCTTATAGTATATAATACAGAAACTATTACCATGTGATTATTATTGTTCATCTCTCTCTCTCCAGTCAAAAGTTGCCTCAGCAACAAATTCTGCCGTTCACTCCACCTCCGGTGTGAGCCCCTGCATGCAAATGAGCTGCCGTACTCTGGAAAGGTGCCACTGGCTTACAAGAGTCTGTGGCTGATCAGGTGTCATTTTAATGTCTCCCGACAAAAGCCCAGCAAACTCGTGTTTATCTGGAAAAATCGGCAGCTGAGAAAGGGTGGAGACAAAAGCGCGCGGCGGAGAGTGCTGGTATTTGGGCCGCCGTTGTTTATTTGGATTTCAAACAGTTATTCATAAGCACAATAAACAAACTGTAATGACCTTTTCATATTTAAAAATGTACTATCCGAGAGCCCATTAGGAACTAATGCGGTGATTCGTGTTCGGGGGCCTTCTTAATATTCACACCAGGAACGAGTGAAGCGACGTCAAATTGCACAACCTTGTCACACTGGCTTTACTTTTCGTCTCATTGCTCATCTGGACTCACGCCTGGAGGCAGTGATGTGGCACGCTCTGATTAGATAGCAAGATTTATACGCAAGTGTCTGTGACTGTGTTGTGTGACACTACTCCCATTAATAGTGTACGGCTAGATCAAGCACAGAAGGGACTGTTTTGAATTTTCCATAAGGTGAGACACCTGCACACATCCCACCTGTATGAAGTCTTCTCCGGCAAAAATACACAGCCTGGATTTCAGTATTCTCACCTCACAGCAGAGGACTTGTCTTCAGGCCAAAACACATAAATGACCAGACAATGTTCTGTTTGAGAACCCTTATGCTACAGTCGGATGAGTTTTAGTCGGAGGCCAGGCTTTGGAGAAGAGTCTGCTTTTCATTTAACCTTAAATACCTCTGACAAACAGCAATATGGCTGTTACAGATTTTCAAGTGTTTACAAAAAAAGAGAAAACATGAACATATGTCCATGGTATGTGCCAGCAGGCTGCACTCAAACTCTTTAGAGAAAAAAAGCAGAGTGAAAAGAAAGGTTCTGCTTAGGGTTTAAATGTTGGACCCGTCGCCCCCTGGTGGAGGTTTGAGCTCCATAAATTGATGTTATCTGCTGTTGCAGAGCCGCTACCAGGACAGAGCAGCCTGTCTGCCTGAGTGCCTCCTCAGCACTGTCTGTTGACGAGAATACAGTAGGGAGCTTGTTACACACAACTGTTCCAGCTTCTTCTAATTTGTCCCCCCACCATTTCCTCGTCTCCCAGAACTCTCTGTGGCTTCCTCCTTGGATGTCCCTCCCGCCTCGGCTCCTTCTCACTTTGTCTATTACAAGCATTACTGAACTGTGGCTGAATCATTTCAATATCGCCTCAGGACGCAAAACACAAGTGCTTAATTAGCTTGTTAAAAAGGTAGGGAGTCGCACAAATTCATTATTCCCCCTCTCCCCAACAGTGCAGCCAGGTGTGGGCCTGCAAAGGTGGCACAGAGGTGTTGTAGTGTGATCTCTGGAGGACGTCGGGACAGGTTCTGGGTGGACGCATCCACTGCAGGCATCTGCTCGTCATCATTTAGGCCACGGTGTATATTAACAAACACAACGCAGGCCCACACAAACACGCACTCTCCCCACTCAATCACCTAACGAGGGAGTCCAACAGGGACAGCTCCATTCTTCAGAGGCCAAGTTAACCACAGTCATTAGTCTTGCTTTGCTGCCTAATTGGTCTGGCGGAGGCACAGGGCCTGGTGTCCATTCTGACTGAGTGCTCATGCCCCGAACACACGGCAGAGTGTGTTGCCCCACCATACAACACTGTGATTAGGAACTGCAACTGAAACACAGGCCGCCGGTGTGCACTCCCCAGCTCACAGCTGCAACGCCGAAGAGAGAGAAGATATCACTTCGACTTAGATGTGTCCTTCTTGAGCGAAGCTTGACTTAAAATATATGCAAGTGTTGATTCCATCATGTAACGAGCACTTGTTTGGCCTTCTATGACAGAATTTTTGACAATTCTACACCCAGAAATTCAGTGAATGATTCTGCCAATTCCCTCCAAGATAGCTCCGGCTTTAAATATCGAACAGTTTTTCAGCATTTGTGGGTTTTTGTATGAGCAGTACTAAGATCTTATGAGCAGCGGCAATTCCAAATTCCATTAACCGTGACAGGATGGGTGAAGTCTCGACATTTCTGCTTCTAAAATGAAGATTAGCCAGTATGAGATAAGTCACAACCCGTCTGGGGTGTACCCTGCTATTGCCCCAACTGGGATTGCCCCCAGCACCCTGCAACCCTCTCCTGGATCAACTGTTATAGAAGGATGGACAGATGGAAAGCAAACGTTTTTATTTTCTGAAATGCACCATTGCTGGGTCAACATAGCCGGGTTGTTTGATTTGGATCCATTTTCAGGGCTGTATGTCATCCCTGACACAACCTGACCAATGGGGGTTAAAAGCTAAGAAGAGGTGACCCGTCGGCAGTTAGAAGCCTGCATTTAAACATTTCATACATTTAAAAAGTAAAAATATATATATATATATTATTACTGAAGTCAAACTAAGGACACACTGCATTTATACACTCAGAGTCAGAGATGTTATATAGACACACTATGCATGTGGGCACAAAGAGTCATCATATCACGCTGTGACATTTTGCTATGCTTGCTGCCAATTCCTGTTACCCTGCAAACACGGGATGACGAACAGCTCGTCTATCGACTACTAGTGACAGACATTTAATGGAAAAGATCATCTGAACACTCACCAAAAGCTGTATTATTATTTTCGATATGTTTTTTTTTAAGACAAAAATAAACGGAATCAAACTTTCAAAAAAAAAAAAAAAAAATGTGGGGGGAGAGGGAGAGAGAGAGAGAGAGAGAGAGAGAGAGAGAGAGAGAGAGAGAGAGAGAGAGAGAGAGAGATTTGACTTCGAGGCCAACTCGGAGTCTTTTTTTTTTAAGTTTACATCCCCCAATTATTGATTTTTGCAAAATAATAAAATAAAAACAAAAGGACTACTGTTTTAATGTTGTTAATATTTTAGTCAAAGGAACTCAGTATGCAACCCTCCACTGCTGTTATTGAAGTTTACTTTGCTGACTGCAGTAGCATCGGCTCAAATCTAAATCTGATGTCATCTGTTAGCCTGTCTGCCATTAATGTAGTGTAGATACGACACACAAACAGAAAGCCCTGCTCCCAGATTTACAATGGGTCTTCTGAGGTGCTCCAAAATTCCGGTTTGTATCCGTCGTTTTTTCTCAACTAACTCAAAAAGTGATGACGACATTTTATAGACCATCAGTTTTAGTCAATATGTCCTGCTCCTCAAAATAAAGTTTTCAATTCAGTGGCCGCTCAAGTAAACTTCAGGTCCTTCTCCAAAACGACGTCTCAAATTCTCTCTGGATCCGATGCATAATCTGTTCTGTATTTCCTCGCAAAGATTTCAATGTGGTCTCATAAGTGTCGCGTGATTGACTAAAGCGAGGCTTTATGTAGGGGCCTACCCCGACAAGAAAACAAACTTGGGAAACCAAAACAGATTAAGACTTCATACTTTACTGTGGCGGATTACCTGGCAAAAGTAGTTTTGCCCGTCTTTGAAAATTGTCATTGGAAATTCTGTCCGTGCAAATTGTTTTCAGACTGAACAAGAGTGAATGGCAGCAAATGAGCTCCTCTGATGGGAGAAAATAAGTGCACGATGAATACACCAGCAGTCTGGAAGATAGACGAGGGCATTCTTCTGCACCCTTGAAAACGCTTAAGCAGTTGGTAAGCAGATAAAGTATAGAAAGCAGGACTCTACAGAAAGAAAGAAAAAAAAAAAAAAAAGTGCCTGTCCTCATGCAGTGCGGTTACAAATTCCAGGAGAACGTTATGAAAAGGTTTATTTGAACAATTGCACCCTCGCTGAATGCCTCCTTGTTCCCTTCCGTTGCAGTTTTCTTAATGCCAACACTTTCGAGAAGCAAAACTGCAGAAAACAACCAAACCTGACAAGGAAATTACTACTCCCGCTGGAAGTGGGAAATACATAAGATTCCCTTCAATGAATTGCCGTTATCAGTGTAACACCAGATCAAATAGCCCATAAATTCGTCAAGAGAAAAAAATAAAAGACGTCAGTCAGAACTACACTACTCTTTAAGTACAATGGTCGACACTGCCATAGCAGCAGGTCATGAACAGATTCTACGGTTAGACTTCATTTACATGAGCAGGTTTGCTTTTGTCAGTTAGACCAGCATGCTACACAACGCATTTACATTAAGCTATTGTTCTGAAGACCACGTCCAAATAAATTAATCATGATCTGCAGTGATATCTGTGCCAGACTCTGACATCATGTCATATCCAACCATAACAAATGGCCATAAAGGGGTATACATAAAGGTTGCTTCAGGTCTCAATGGGTTATTGTTTGGTAACCCTGCCATAGCGCATGCAGCAGGACGCAACGGCCAAATAGATAGTGGTCACCAGCGCAGACAAAAGCAAACTTCCATCTCTCAAAACATCACATTGTACGATTGTCCACAGCATGTGAGCCTAGTGCCCCAGAACCTCCGGTCATTTATTACACGGTACTACATATTAGGAGCTGGAGTAAAGACCCTCAGAGACATAGCCATCAGCTGTAAGTGGAGTCAAGTCTCAGTTCTAAGCACCACATTGATATTGCACAGGTAATTGGAACTCCAATGTCACTACTTTGTCTGAGGGACTTACATAAACAAGTAGAGAGGAGATATTCCATTTATCTTACCTTGTGCCGAAAGCAGGACACATCATTACACACAGAACCGTAAATGTAGTGGTCTAACTAGGCTTGTATATTTGTGAAATGGATGGGGCTGGAGCATGTCCGTACTTTCTCCTCTTGTGTGAGTTGGGAGGCAGACGCAGGAGACCAAGCAGGGTAATCGAAAACTGAGGCAGTCTCGCCGCATCCCCTGTACTTAACTTTAGAATGTGCAGAGTCTTTTGATGCCGAATAAGGGCGTTTGGAACATTTCTTCGGGGACTCGTCATTTCTAATTCTTCCTGCAAACCGTTTTCATTTTCTCACATATCTAAACAGCCCTTCTGCCAGATTTTTCTTTTAACTCCCAATTCAGTGCAGCAAAATGGCTGCAGTCACGGAAAAAAGCCTGTTGAGTGTCAGCGTTATTGTGTCCCTGAATTTCAAGCTTTCAGTACAGCACAGCCTCCACAGAAAGCGCTGTTTGACAGTGAAATTCAGACAAAAGGTGAGGTGGCAACAAAGCCGTCTGAGTTAGGTGAGAGTGCAACAATAGCGCCAACATGAATGTATATGCTGCATGATAATGGCATTGTTATGGCCCGTCTGCACAGCACAGGGAGAGTTTTCTCTGGATGTCTGAAGGTTGTCACAGTCCAGTAAATATCCCCTGGAGGGCCACAGCAGGGGGTTTACCAGTGTCCCACTGCAGTCTGGTGCAGGCCCGTGCAGAAAATTCAATCACAATCTTGAACCAGAGATGAAGAGAGGTCGTTCCATTCATGAGTGCATCGGCTTTCTCCAATATTGCAGGGGCAAACAGTGTTACTTACTTATGGATGGGGGCAATATCACAGTGTAAGGGTACATATTCAAGTGCAGTCTTTATCAAGTAAATTCAGGGGTATGTTTCCAAATATAGTAGATATGTTGTATGAAATAAAAAACAACTTTGATCAAGTTTTGATTGCCGAATGAGGGCAAACCAACTGCCGAACAGTGACCCAATTAGACGCCATTTTTAACAATACATACCCAACCAAATACTGCAAGTAACCACATGCAGAAAGCTATAATTATGGCTACTCATATAGTTTCATGACTAATTTCAGCTTTCATTGAATTGAAATTAGGCTGTGTGGAACATTCAACACTGTGCCATTTTCTAGAGTCGAGCAATATTTGAGAAGGAATCGAGGACTCCACAAATGCTTGACATGCAGGTGCTCTTCCAACTTTCACAATGGATATCAACCGTTATTCAAAGCATACACCCCGCTTTACATTTACTGCTACAGCATATTACATATTCCTCTTTAATCCCTTTTTATATGTTAAAATGTCTGAGCTATAATATCTGCCTGTGTTGACCCCTCCAGATGGGTCTCAGAATGAATGATTTGATCTTTATCCAAAGTTTCTAATTATACATTCATATTTTGCCAAAACAAACTACAAACCGGCACGCTGGAGTTCGGCCCAACTGAAGCATGGAAATCATGTGTGAAAGCATGTTTGTGTTTGCACCTTTGGCAACTACTGCAACCCGTCTTTGATGATCATTTCAATCATTTTCCTATGTGCGCCCCTTGACAGTTGCATAATTTACCTTTGTTGCACGATTTTCAAAACATGATCGGTTTAAAGTCATGGGTGGTTATAATAGTGTGTTTAGTCAACATGAAGAGCCAAACTATGAATACTATAAAATATTGTGCTGGAAAAAGTAGAAGTTGGATAACACAAACATTCAGATCATTGTCCCCTCTCCCCCTATCTACCATTTAAGAGGACTTGCACACAAAATACAGCAAATACATGACACTCCTATAAATTCTGCAGACCTTTTTAATCCTAATGGACCTGTTATGACTACTAAATTGTTTTTATATTTACTCCCAGAGCTCAACTATAACTCAACTGTAATCAATCCAGAACAGTATATGCTAGTAATGCTTTTAGAACAAGAGTTGAGGGTCATTTACTGGTTCAGCAGTGGTTACATTTTGCGTTAAGCCTCAACCCTGACAGCAGTAGCACGCACAACGATTCACCACACTTCCTGAGCCAGCAATTTTCTGGCAATTTCATCAAAAACTTTTCTTTTTTTTGTATAAACAGCAAGGCTTTGCTGATCTGTACCTTTTTGGAGATGGAAGTCCCTCCTAAGAGACCCTATACTCAGCTTTTTTGATTTCTTTTTTTTTTTTCCCTGCCTTCCTCACCCACTTTCTCTCACGCAGACATTTACACAACCCAAACAAAAGACAGCTCCCATCTATCCCACTGGTCTGGGGAGGGGTCGCGGAGGTCAGACTTTCTGAACCAGACCGCTCCCAGACACGATGGTTGAGCTCAGTGTCACTCCACCTTACACCGTGTCAGCATGAAGTGACAGAGCAGACGAGACAGCCGCCACCTCCAACTTGCTCACACTCTGGTTCCTACAGTAATTCCCGATTGGTGCGGCGGGCGTGGGATGCTGAGTGTGAACTGGGATGAAAGGAGGAGCAGGGGTCTGCGGGAGGACAATAGGCTGAGCAGAAGGCCAAGGAAACTGGGAGACGCACCCGCTGGCCTCAGTTCCTGTCCTGTCTGATCGGAGACATTTTAGATCTGTTCCTATGACCCACCATCGGCTCAACGTGGCAAAGATCGCTGTCAAGGTTAAAGGTCGTTCCCTCTGCATGCTCCTATTCACTGACATACATAAAACACAACGTTCACCAAGATGACCCAAACAGTGGGAGATAACGACAAGAAATACACTTTCGGGCACGTTGAAAACATGATTCTGTGTTTGTAAATGTTTCTACAAGCTCTCCAAGTAAAAGCCAGAGTAGAAATAAAAGACTAATCCGTTCCCATCTCTCGCCTTCATCTCTGCTGACCCAGAGAGCTGTCCAAACAGGAGAAAGGCCATCAAGCACGCCCATTGAGAAGGCTGACATGGACCAGTAACTGTGACCCCAGCCTGGGGACAATGAACTGGTCTGAGGGAGGCTGAGACGGAGACAGAGATGCTATGGAAGCCAAGGTGAATCGCTTACAAACAGACACACAAATGTGGCCCAGTTTTACTGTAACGGTAGTCATGAGAGGAAGAAAAATGGAAGAAGGAGAGACAAAAGACAGGAAGCAAAATTAATTGTTCAGTGGAAAACCTCGCTGTAATAAAGATATATTGGGTCTTTCCAGCTGTGATCATTGTTAGGTGAGTGCGGAGCATTTAGCAGGAACTAACAAGGCAAAAAAATCTATAAAGAAATATGAATGTGGACAAAAGGTAATGCTGCATCTTTCTGTGTGTAATTGCAGTTTTAAAAGTCAAGAAAAGCTATCTATTAGAGTGAGAAGAAACTAATACGGCAAAGATAAGGCCAGAAAAGAGAGCGGAGGGAGGTAAAGCTGGATGGAGACAGCAGGAAGACCAAAAGGCCAAAAGACAGAACAGAGAGCGGATTAGAGGAGTGTCGTGGCCCCGAGAGTTCACCATGCATCTCGACCCAATATCCTCTGCTCTCGCCAAAGATAATAGAACGAAAGCGAGGGAAACCACGGGAGGGAAGGGAAAGACACGAACACAACAAGCAGATGTGTCATCTGGCCAGCTCTTAAATTAATCCTCCTCCCCTCACCCTGGTTTCTTCCTTTTATCAGTCAGAACAAAAGGGACCTGCTTGTGCTTTGGGTCCAGACAAGAGAAGTGGCTGGACGGTGAATTTGAGTCCTCGCGGGGAGACGTGACCGGGAGGGGTGGGGAGCAACGGGAGGGATTTAGGGAGAGATGGGTGGGAGACATGGGTGAGTGTGTGCCTACGTGCCAGGTCAGTCAGGGTCTTATGGCAGAGGGAGGACGGGTAGATGAGAGAGAAGCAGTAAAGGCTGGGGGTTTGGGGAAGCTGGCTGCACGGGGAACACAGGGAGAGGAGAATCAAACACGGGCTCTCGCAGAGCTCAGACACTCGGCTCAGCCCATGAGTGTGTCTGAGCTGGAAAAAGAGAAGAGCAGATGAGGACAAAGACAAGAGGCGCAAGAAAAAGATCCAGAAAGAGAGGAAAAAATAAGAAATACAGTAATACCAGTATCTGAGAAAGTTGGTTTTTTTTCCAGCAATATACATGTGTAAAAAACCTCTATAAAGTGATTGTGGGAGTTATAATTGAAACTATACTTGACCCCTAAAAAGACTAAGTAGATCTAAAGGCAAAAGTCTTTCAGGAGCATCTCAGTCAAAATCGATTTAAACACAAGACTGACAGGTGTAGAAACAGTTCTTTTCCTCGCCGTTTGTGCAACGAAAGCTTTTCCAACCAATTGCCTTCTTAACCCATCTTCTAAGCGCCTTGTGAGCTCTGAGCTGTTAGAAATGCAACAACAGCTATAGTAAAAATGGAATAAAATAATCTTGCTGCTGTAAGTTATGACAGCTCTGTTCCATAAATAAAAGGTTACAATATGCTGTCTGTTTACCTCTTTATTTGATCTTAGCCAGCAGGGTGAAAAGTGAATTCTCTTGTATCCCAAACAATAAAAAACAAATGCTTTTCCTTCATCATATGTATAGAAATAGATTATATCTCACCATCGGGGTGTGATCACAGTTGCATCTTCAACTTGCTCCTCTTTGTTCGCGCATATGCATACTAAGTTTCAACTGTTTAATTTAAGGACAATAAAAACATTCAAATGTGGAATACCTACACATTTGCACAAAGGCAAATTTAAACTAAATATCACAAAGCATGAAAAAATAAATAAATAAAACAATACTGATGATGTCCTGAAGAGACCCGCAATATAAAATGTGCTGTTCACATACAGGTTCATTATTAAACAAAGCGATTTAAACCAAAAAAGATCATTATTATTATTTCTAAATTGCAGTCGTTTCTGAAACTTGTGTGCTACATGGACAATTTTCACTGTTACTGAAAAGTAGTGAGTTTGTTTTTTTGTTTTTTTTATCCTTTCCAGTGGAAATTAATCCTTCACAGCAACACCTTTTTTCAATACGGCTGCTACAAAATGAAACAGAGGGTTGAGTGAAATTTTGCAGGAACTGCAAAGCACTAGACGTGAAAAATAAAAGCCGACAAGCTGACAAACGGTTAATCAAGCAAACATGCCTTTGATATCGGACATGAAAGAGTGCTAGTTAAAAAGCAGCTTGAAAACAAAGACAAATCTAAACCACATTCTGCTCTGCATACGAGTGTTGTCTTGTAATTCTGCTGGTATTGTTTTCAGCCAAGCTGAACATATATTCATTCGACAACCATCTGCACATGACTCTTTAAGCTTCACACTCAAAAAGCATACAAACTTTGCAATAGCAGCCTTGTTTTGATTGGTCCCTGCGAGACGAGCTCAGTAAACCCTTTCCTGAAGGCTCCTGGTCCCAAACCCCTCCACAGGATTAGGGTATGACCTGTAGAAAGGTGGCAGATGAGCAGGGATGGACACACACTGAGCTGCAAAGCCACAGGAGTCTTGGCTACAGAACATCTAAGCCTCGCAAGAGGCTGCAGCACAAGCCAACATATCTGTGTGTCTGTGCATGTGTCCAATTACTAAGCTGTGTTTTTTTTTTCCCCCCTGTTTGTACGAAGGTGGCCTCATATGCCACCTGTTTTATTCCAGTTTTGAGGGGGTTTTTTTATGCCTCCATTACAGATTTGACAGCTGAGAAATGATAGGAAATGTGAGGATTTAGAGATTTTGGCAGACATGCAACATCAGCCCTGGACAGGACTCAAACCGGGGATGTTGCAGGTCATGGCTGACCAACTCAAATCTCGGAGGTTCCTTTTTTTTTTTAATTCTCAGAAATTACTCAACTATGGAATGGATTGGATGGCAAATATTAGCTGTTATGGATTATTTGGTCTCAGAATACACATTTACAGGGCTTTGAAATAAACCACCTTGAAGTGAAACTGCATGTGACAGTACATACAAGTTCTCAAGCTGTCTGCCAAGCTGTCGTTGTAAACCTGGTGAAGAAGCTTTTCATATGTATCACGAAACGGGGTTTCCCCCAAGCAAAAACAGATCGTAACATCTAGTTTTTAATATTGATAGAATTGATCGAAAATCGATTTAATCATCACAGCTACATTTAAATAACAATGATAATATGTGGTCCTCACACAGATATATACTTTTTTTTGGGTTTTGATTTAACTAATGATTCAGCTTTCTCTAATCTCGTTCGTGAGCTCAATAAAAGCCTCTCCAATCCACAGACCTGCAACCCGACACTGCTTGTCACAGGTACATACTATTGTGTCCTCCTGCACTCAGCATGTAAAATATCTGCACTCGGTGCAAAGTGCTGCTGTATCACTATAAAACAGGCAGGCTGCTTCCCGGTGGATTGAAAAGTCAGACCACTGCCACGAATCAACAAGGACTAAGAAGAAGCTTTCTTCTGCTGTGAGAGGAAAACTTTGATCAAAGTTATTCCTCCTCATCCATCTCTGACTCTCTTGGCCAGTCATAAATCATCTTCACTGTGCCAACTGTCAGGCTCAGTCCCACAGCCGTGAAGAGCTAATTCACCCGCGCAAACGCTCTGCACCGATTTCTGCTCCGCGTTGATTTCTGCTCTGCTGCCGAAGCGCGGAAGGAAGGACCATAAATTATTGTTCCGTTTTGGATGCACATAAATGGTCCCAAACACCATTTATTTGTAAATGAGCTGACTTTATCATTGGGTACTGTCTTTCTCATTTACTTTACACAATAACGTGGAAATAAAACACGAAGACCTTGCTTGAGCAATATATCTGACAAAACAACTGTGGTCATCTGTAGGTCTGAATGACTGATCCCAAATATTTGTAATGAAAGCTATTTACACACTACCAAAATATATTTGCATTATTTTTGCTGACGTGGCATTGGAGGCAAATAAACAGCCCAACTTGTGGGCCAGTTGACATGAATGAGACAAAACCTTTTTAGCCTCGAACTCCCTTACGGACTACAGTCAAAGAAAAAAGAAAAAACATTTGCGTGGCTGCACCCAGTTCTGCCAGAATGTATCTGCAATGCTAATAAACTCCATCGGCGCTGGCAGGTAATAGCATGCTACTGTAACTTTTCTACCTCGGCTCAGCACAGCTCAATCAGCCCCCGCCAGAGGCCTCTCCTCTATGAGTCCCCGCGGCTCAGAATCAGCAACTTTCAATCTCGGTGTGTTAGCACGCAAGAAGACGCAACTATACGTCTGGGATGGGTGATGAGACAAGCAGACAGTGCAGCGCGAGAGTGAGAAAACGCCGGCGCCCACACATACACACACACTTACTGTCGCGCATACAAACACGCACAGACCGTCTAATATCAGCTCGGTCCCAAACTCCCTTTAAGAGACCTGAGAGCTGAAGAGGGGGAAATAAATACTCTGCTTTATTACTGGGAGAAAGACTGGGAGGAGGGGTAAAATAGAGAGGCAGGATGAGACTGTATACATACACACACACACACACACAGCCATGACTGGCTCTTCCTGATCTTGCTGAATCCCATACAGCGGCAAAGAACTCTTTATTTCCCCAAGTCAGCAAAGCTCCCTCACCCCAGTCCTCTCGTATACCGTCAGCTGACAAAGTAGAAAGGGAGCCTCTACTCACTATATAAAACTATGGTGTGATAATACACAAAACATGGTTTGCTTTCAATACTTCTCGCATTAAGAGGCAAAGATCTCCCTTTGCTTTCTTATCAATCAAGGTGTAAATGTGTTTTAAAGATTTAATAAGCCATGTTTTCCCACTCAGGACCTTTTAGCAAAACATTGGTCGGTAAGACATTTAAGTGTATTTTTTTAATTAATAATTTTTTGATTACTAATTTCACTGCAATTACATTTTTTATTTTTTTTTTTAAATAGGCGATACCTAGGGAAAAAACGAAAACTTAGTATCTGTGGCAGCCAAAGGGCTGGATTTCATCTGCTCAATAATTCCAATTAAGAGAAGAATACATGGAACTAAAACCAGTCAGTGGTCAGATCAAGCAAAAAGGTCAAACCAGAGTCACAATGACACCAGAGGGGTCTCAAGAGCCTGGGAAGCAAATACATTCTTATTTGTCACTCAGACAAATAACAGGGATTTTTCTTAGAAGTGAATAAAGTAGCTTGCGATGCATACACACTTACAAAGCATTAAAGACTCTTCTACCAAGTGAAAGCCCTTTCAAGATCTTGCATGACTGTTCACTGTGTGAACATTCAGTGATGCAGTGAAACTATTTAGCAAAGGACAACAGCATGCATTTCAAAAAAGGCACAGAGAGAAACGGTATGCTTCCAGAACAGACCAATACAACAAAAGCCGCTACCAGTCCAAAAACTTCAGGACAACTTTGCACAAAGCACACAAACTGGACTATAAGACTATTTTATAAGGTCCATGATTGGAGGAGATTGGAGGTTTAATCGATTGGCTGAGGAAAATCTGAACTAACATGATTTAAAAAACAAAACTCAAATTTCAATGAATAATAGCCAATTCCAATAAATGCATAATAATCCCGCAAGTCCCACTTGAAGAAGACTCACACAGCATCAAAATGTCAAATTTCTACACAGAAATATCACCAAAATATCAGCACTACCAATAACAAGACCTATTCCCAACCCTCTTCCTTCTGCTGTGTTCTGTTCTCCCATCCCTCACAGTGATTCACCTCACTTAGCAATCCTTTCATTTCATTCACACAGGCTGCCAGACTCTTACAGGAGTGTGTAGAAGTGACACAAAAAAAGCCTGGATTCTCACTAAAGCATCTACCACTGTGTAGGAGGAGAAAGGACGGTTTCCCTGAAGTAGTGCCATACAGGAAAAACTCCCTGGAGTCCGGGGAAGGCCCTCTACAGCCAACATTTAAGTCCTCAGACTCATTCTTCTATTGCCCCACACTGTAAGGCAGAAATTTTGAGGTGTGTGTGTGTGTGTGTGTATATATATATAGGCTGCCTGCTACTACGTGTGGTGTCTCCAGTTGAAGTAATCCCACGCTTCTCTGGCAGGGTTCCAGCAGACATGGGAACGCCGCAATGGATTACTCAAGGAAGAGAGGGATTTACAGAAGAAAGATCAATGGAGGTAGGAACAGGACAAAAGGAGGGCGAGCAGAGAGTTTCCTGAGTACCATGAGTCCGTATCTTCAGAGGAACAAAGAGCGGCGATCACTTTCAGATTACCACGTTTATCAATACCCTTAATTCAAGGCTGGAGTATCAGAAACAAACAAGAGAAACAGATTTCTACAATTGTGCAGCTCCTTAGAAACAAACTTTCTCATTGGAATACAAAGCTATATAGACGACCAAGCACTTTTTACCACTCATCAATTAAAACAATACATGTGTTTTTAAAAAAACAAACAAAAAAGCAATAGCCATTTACTTTGGAATCAAAAACCTTAAAAAAAAAAAAAAAAAAAGGAAAGGAAAGGAAAAAAGGAAGTGTTCCTCACAACGCAATAACTAAACCACTAGTTCATTTCTCAGAGCTTAGCACACCCTCAAAGTTTGTTTCAGCTTTTCCTGGGTACACCTGATCCCACTGCAGTACAACTTGTGAAGATATTTTGAACAGTATGCTGACTAGAAAGAAAAAGCCTATTTTTAATTAAAGGGAAGTAGACATTACAGATTAGACAGAACCAGTAAGTGACTGTAAAGTACAATAGTAAAGTATATGAAATATTGTAGTATTTATGTAAAAAAAGTTCTGTAGAACCTTGATTCCGGAGTAAAAACTTGATGTGTCGGTTTGCAAGTGTACCGAGGCAAAAATTCTTGCCTCGTACAAAAAACACACATCGAACAACCAAATCCAAGACTCAGTCGCGTGTCAGCTACCGTGCTCTTACTCACACATTCACAAACAAGCGCACATCTACCTCCCGCCAGACTCGGCTACTGCTACCTCCCACTACCAGTGACCTTCACCTGTCACACAGGCTTCGTATTTACAGCCACTTAGGCCCATCTGCCCACTCAGCCCCGACTGTCAATCAGCAACAAGCCACCTCCCCCTCTGTCAATTCATCAGAGGGGCTGGGAGCGCCAGACCACCACATTCGGCTGAAAACAACAAGCCATCCTGTAGACGATAGGCTTTAACGATTAATCCCTATAATTAATCCGATTTCACTCTTAAAGACTAGTTTTGGGAAACCTTTCTTTGCAGAGTATGCATGTTCTCCCTCTGCGTGTAAGAGTTTTCTCCCACAGTCCTCAAAACGTGTGTGTTTAAGCTTAATTAGTTGCTTTAAAAATGCCTGTAGTTGAGAACGCGAGTGTGTGACTGCCTTCACCAATAATGCAGTCGGACTTCAGCAACCCCTAGATTGGATACAGCATAATAGAAAATCTATAGAGTGTGTTCTCAGAACAATGTAATTCTATAGCAATAAGGAATAAAAACACTTTTCCCCACAAAATGTCATCAGATGAGAAAATCGGAAGAATATGTGCCAGTTAACAGAGAAACGGACTGTTTTTAAACTATCTACCACCTATTTCATTTTATTAGTAAGCCGGTGGGTGTTTCCCTTTTTGAATCGTGTGCAGTGAAGGGCAGATGTGAACAGTGAACAGTCACACCTTCAGCAGTTCTATGCTTTCCAACAGTTTTTGTAATGGGATGCAGTGGCTGCCAACTGTGAGCAGTCAGTCCTTATTAGTCATTATGTTAGTCCTGCCCAGATATAAAAAGGTCAGGTCCAAATTTATTTTGTGCAGGCACACAAACACATGGACACACCTATATTTTCGGTAATGGATAATATTTCCATCCCTTCAGCGCTGTCCAAGAAAGTAGGGCAAATCCTCCAGGTAGTGCTGCATGCTAAGAGCTCTCACACACACTCACACACACACACACACACACAAAGTAGTAGAGCTTGGGTAAGGGGGGTGGGGGGGCACTGGATTCGGCCCCCTGCATCTAAATGACAACCACACATCCACAGGGATTTATCTAAATGCAAATCAGCTGCCTTCACTCAACAATACGCACATCATTTACTTTGCATTCCCCAAAATACACAAGGCAGCCGTGTACAGCCAGCCAGACGGCCAGTCCCTCAGCCCATCAGCCCCGTCTACCCTTTTCATCTGTGCCCTCGGCGCACTCATTTTCACCAAATTCGCTTTTAATTGAGAGCTAATTTAACTAAGCCAAATTCAAAAAGGAGAGGAATAGAGAAAGATTTGAGGGGAAAAAAAGAAAAAGAGGGAGAGTGTGATTTGGTGTGGCAGGTGACAATAAAATCTGCTGTTTCGTCAATCGTGTCCCTCAAAGGAGAGAAGCAGTCCGAATGACAAGTTGTGATGTGGAATGTGGGAATACAAAAAAAAAAAAAAAGTAGATTTGTGACGAAGTTTAAAAAGACAAAACTTTGCAGTACAAGACAAAGGTCAGTTGCTATTTTGACCGCAGAGTTTTCATTAAGCTGCTCCATGAACAGCTTCTGAACGGAGGCGATGTGGAAGGAGTCAGCTCGACGTGTGTTTACCTCCGTGACTCGGGGCCAACACTCCCTGTGACAAAGCCGACACGGAGCAACATGCGGAGTTCCTACAGAGCAGCAACTCTCCGTGACCTGTGAGGTGAACCGTGCTGAAAAGTGATCCACGCTTCAAAAGGTTATCTGGGGTCTTGGCAATGGGGAAGCAACCTCCTTGATGCTGCCTGATGCGCTCTCCGCGTCTACATAGCTGTTAATTAGCCCGGCTAAGTGCACCATTAATCGATTGCTTGTCTCTATGCTATATCTCATAACGGTGTTGCACTCCGGCCACGCCAGGCGGAGAAATGCGAGGTTCAGGAAGTCACACTTTTCCGCTGGTGAAATACTGGTGTTAGAGAAGAAGAGGGCAGAGAGTAACGGTGGCTTGACAAAGACAGGAGTGGGTGGTGTACCGATGGTTAACTAAAAAGGATGAAAAGCGCATGCAAGCTCAACATCATTAAAAGTGAACGCCAACACTGGTCTGGTGGAAGGTCATTTGCTCAGGCAAAAAAAAAAAAAAAAACCTTTTATGTTGAGTAAACCGAAGCGGAAAGACGCATCTTTTAACAAGAATCTTCAGAAACAGACTCTGTGCAGATGTACTAGGAAATGTTACACTTTACATTGGAAATTTTAAATGTTCTATGGTATAAAACAAACTGCTATGACTTCCATGCATCTTTTAGACCGCTTTATCCTGTTCAGGTTCGAGGTGGGGGCTGGAACTGATCCCAGGTGACTATTGGAATCATCCTGGACAAAACACGAGTCCACAACAGCGCAAACACAGACAAGACAGTGACACATTCACTCACAGTCACTCCTACGAGCAACCCAGTACTTCTACAAGTACCCATCGACGACACACTCAGTTAGAATGTGGGGTGAAGTCAAAACTCCCTTCAGGGAGAAGGTGCAAACTCCTCACAGAAACACCACCAACAAGGGGATATTGTCACAGTGAAATGAAAGTGCTAACATTTACTACTCCACATACAGTGCACATACAATTTAAAAAATAAAGAAAGAAAGAACTTAAAAACACTCCAAACTATTTGTTGTTCAGACGCATGAATGCAGTAACTTGTAAGAATCAAGGCATCAAACGAGCTGCTCAAGGATGCGAGACACATTTCTGTTGAAGGTGTGAAAATAAAAACAATGAACATTGGTGCATTATATTCCCTTAACTGAGGCCGTGTTTTTTTTTTACATCTGGACACATTCAGAAAAGGCGGGAGCTTGAACAAAGAAGTGTGACAAGAACAGACGTAGGAAGCATCTCAGAATTGACAAAGCGCCTTTTTTTCTTTTTTAAAGCATTGTGTTTTTGCTATTGCTTATGTTACAAACTTTAATCATCATAGATGACGGAATTATAAAAATGTGATGCTATATATATATATAAAGAAAATGTGACCAACAATTAGCTGTTCAGATCCAATATTATGTATTTTGAGATCCCGTCATTTCCGAACTATAAGCCGCTACTTTTTCCACACGCTTTGAACCCTGCGGCTTATAAAAAAAGACGCAGCTAATTTATGGATTTTTACTGGTTAACGGGCTTCATGCCACCCGATTCTATTTCTGCATGTAGGTACATGCTGTTTGGAGCACCTCTGCTTCTCCAAAACTTGCCCTAAAAGTGATATTTCTGCTCTTCGTGACCTCGTCTTGTGCTGCTTTCCGTGGTCCGGAAATCCAGCAGCTGACAGCTGTGAGTGATGCGTTCAGGTACATCGTGTAAAGCCGCCCTGCTGGACTCCGTGGTTGAGAAATCTTCCTCCTCAGAATCGCAATCAGCAAAAAAACCAACAAAATACTTCATCAACAGAGATAAAACCCTGTTTCTTTTTCTCTCTCTCTCATCCAGGTGCACTTAATAGTCCAGAAATCATTTTACTTTGATTTTCATGACAGATGGTAAATATTACCAAAAACATTTCAAATATTTCCATTAGGTCTTGCGTAGATACTAAATATGATTGTAAAGTTTTTTGTAAAAATTTGAATTTTTAATGACAGTTCATCCTTCATGAATGCCCATTGGGGAGATTTAGAAAGGGAGTAAACCTACTATGATGAAACTTGTCACAACAATGTAGAAATGGTAATTAAACGTAAACCTTTCCTGACAGAACACCTAAAAGATGCCAATGTGTACAACACAAACATCGCTCTCTCATGAGTTCCCAGAAGAAACCAGTCGATGTATTTCGGTTTAAAGCAGCAACGAAAACCAATCAACCAACAAGCATTTAATCAACCAAAAAAAAAGCATTTGTGACAAAAATAAAATGCATATGACATTTAAGCCATTTGCTACTGAAATGGGCACAACATGAGATTCTTGCACAGAGACAACTTCCTTTTTTACCCTTTTATTTTCACAACTAACCACACACACACCCCACTCCTCTGATGCTGCCACTTCGCCCGGCTCTTCTCTCCGTACTCGGCTGGCTGCTCCTTCTCAGGCAGCTCAAGCCTTCCTTCCCGTCCCCTCAGCTGTTGTCCTTCTGGCCACGCGGCTCTCTGAGGCCGCCCGCCACCGTGCTTCGCCTTCTCTGCAGCGTGCTTTCCAGCTGCTCCCCCTTCCCCGGCGTCCTCCCTGTTGGTCTGCTGCTCTGCTCGTTTTTGTTTTTATCAGGGAGTGAGGCAGTCAGTCCCCTGACGACACTCAGGTGTGTCCCATTAACTCCCTCCCACAAAGAGCGTCGCCACAGTGTCATGGCATACCAAAGTAGATCAAGGTACAAACTACAAAATGTAAACTTCTCTAGAAGAGAAGTGGAAGCGGAGTGAACTGCAGCCTCTTTAGAGCCTCCATCCTCCTCAGATTAGAGGGCTGGCTGGCTAGCACTATTCCGGAGCATTTCTAAGCGAGGTCGTCCTTGAAAAGACGGACAGGCTGCTATGAAACCGAGGCCAAAAAACGAAAAGCTGTATGTGCGAGACAGAAAGAGGAAAATGTGAGAAGGCAGAGGTGAGGCACTGTAGCATGAGCAAACAGATACAGAACAGGAGATGGAGGAAAAAATAAATATATATATATAAATATATATTATATATATCTCCTCAGTGACGAACCAATAGATGGATAAATAAGCGTTCCGCATTGAACGGTAGCGGACCGGGGGTAGAGGCTGAGGCCACCGGGCCAAAACACAGAGAGGCAGACAGATACTGTACAGGTGAGGGAATCCCGATTATAGCTTGACCTCGTTAAACCCAGAGGCTCGTTAGACTCTTGTTAGAGCAGCTTTCCCCAGGCCCATCCTCTGTCACACCTTCATTAAGTCCATCGACCCACTGTGCTTATTAAACACATTCATTACCCCAACTATTGAACTGCTGCTGCTATCAACGGCCCAAAATACATCACAGCGGCGAGAGAGGGAAGGGTGACGTCTGTTGGTTGAGCGAGATAGTTTCGGGGGGGGGGGGGGGGGGGGGGGGGTACAGACAGTAGACAGATCATGTACACAATTGCATGCACAACCCCCAACATGCAGGCACACCCTTTTCTGCGTCTTATCAATCATCGCTAATGAAGTCAGTATTTAGAGCAGCTTTGGTCTCTCCATCACAGAGAGACAGCGCGACAGAAGGGGGTGAGGAGCTGGAAAAGGGAGGATACGGGCTGTTTGAGAGAGGTGTTGACAAAGATGGGATGAGTAATGAGAATACGAGTGTGACAGAGACTTCAAAAAAAAATAAAAAAACAAGTTTCAAATAAGCCAACAAAGCCAGGTAACCTCTCTCACGGTAGTGCTACCACACATCTGCCTTTTCTCCATAAAATAGGACAGAAGTGAATCTGGGGGGAGGGCTATTCATCTTGATCCGTACAAACTGGTCCACTGGGCTAAAGGCGAGGAATGCATTCTGATTTTGGGCTCAGTCTTTGAATGATGACATCATCTCTGCCCTTCTGAAACAAAAGGAAAACTCATCATGGGGGGGGGGGAGCACAAGAAGATTAAGAAGAGTAAAGGCATGAGCGAGGTGTCAGAAAGGGCCATGAATCATAGTGACATCCCTGGCTGGGTGTCAGAAGCTGCTGCTGTCTGGAGCTGGATAAACAGAGGGCCTCTGATGCAATGCTCTTTAAACACTGGCCAGGTCGGAGCACAGCCCCGTCCCGTAAGAGACACGGCGATAGATGCCAAAGTATCGCACCCAGAATTGACGCTCAAAACGTTACCGGGTGCTGCTTTGCCTTAACATGTCCAAGATACTGCGGGATGTCAGAGATACACCAGTCAAAGACACCATAACGGTACTGGTCTGCACTGTGAAAGTGAAAATAAGTTTTACAAATCACCACAAAGAACCATATTACAGCAATTAATGATCATTTCTATTATCAGTTAATGATTTCTCAGAGAAAATGAAAGCATTCATTTTGACTAATTTCGCAGGGTATTTTCATTCCAGATAAATCCAACCAACAATTATTTTCCCAGTTAATTAGGTTACAAGAACATCAAGAATGAACACCTGTCACAACAACAGCACAGAACTAATATTCCATTTAAATCACAGCAAGACAGAGAAAAAGAGCAACATTTCACTGGGTTTTCTAAGGTCAGTCCAACAAAAACAATATTGTTCATTGTTGCATAGAGAAAATGTCAAATTCACAGATATAAAAACAAGCAGGTTTGTTAGCATTTTTAATTGGGTTGAGTTTTTTGAAATATTTCCGCTGAAGAACTTGTAGATTTATGCACTAATTGCACCTATTCTACCGTTATCTTGTATCCTCAACTTGCAACAACACAACTTTTCCGATTCACAACAAAGTCTCAGCCTGTAAAAGTGAATTATCAGCCCGGAGGCAAAACAAATTTCTGCACAGCCTGTGCACTCGCCACCCGCTATAAAAACATTAAATGAGGGTTTTCAACTCAGCTTTACCACCCCCCACACACACACATCTCTGGCTGGACTCGTGCTCTCCTTGCCAGAGTAAGCAGTGAACAGAAGATGAATAAAAATGGGAGTCACTTTCACACTAACATTCTTCGGTGCCTTTCCCCGGTACTCTGGTAGCTGCGGGCAAACGCTTGATAACGTCATGAAGATGAGTGCCTCTACGACATCAACAGTACGAAGAGATTATGTGTTACCGCCGCAGAAAGCCATTGAGAGAACCTGGCTACAGGTGAGAAAAGCACTCTTTCACTTCCACAGAGTTCATAAATAATGTCACAGTCAAAGAATAGGGAAAAAGCACAAACAGCACTTGCATGCATCTCGTTTGTGAAGGAAAGGGGCCACAGTGTCAACAGGTTAGAAAGTATCATTTAAAATCTACGGTAATGAACCTAGATTACCTATTTTCTTTTGACAATACAATGACAGTGCATGTATGAATGACTAAATGTATTTGAATATTCAAATTTCAGAAAAAAACCCATTTTATTTTAATGCGCCGCTCGAGTTTTAGAAGAAACGTTGAGCTGCGTCTGATTTCCAGGCCCTTCTCTGTTCACCCGCTCTTACGTTGATGTCATTATCCAGTCCTATTACACCCTCTGCAGGTGAAACACAAGCACATCAACTGGACCCATCGGCGTGCTGCATATTACTGTATATAGCGCTTCAGGAAAGAGCATTACCATGGAGTACATAGATAATTGTGAAGTTGGCTTGAATGTATATTTTTTGGGTTCATGAGGAGGGGCGATTTAACATTTAAGGGTGAGAAACACCTTCAGACTTGACAGCAGCCAAACCGACAGAAATCCACTATAACACCAAAGTGGCACAATCCTAAAACTATATTGACACGCACATTTATCAGAATAAATACAGAATATGTACTCTCTTATCCTCTGTTTTTTTTTTTTGCACTGGGTGTTTTATTACCTGTGTTTAAACAGAGAAACCAAAACCTCTTTCCTGGAGAAATGAACTGAACCCAGTCATAAGTGATCTGCCCAGTCATCAATGTACTGTTTTAATGGCAGCTGTTTAGTAAAACAAGGAAGATTAATGTCCTTTAAGTGATTGGATTTGCTCCAAAGCAATTCAGACCTGAATATACAATCCACGCATTGTCTCAGCTGCTTTATTCGTTTCAGGGTGGGAGGAGCTGAAACGCGGAAAATAAAAAAAAATAAAAAAAAGACAGACAACTTTCAATCCGCATGCTTTCAAGTTGTGGGCAGAAAAATCTGACAAATAGATGGGAGAACATGCAAATTCCAAACAGAAAGGCAACCCAACCGGACCAAAACCAAGGATATACCCTGCGTGGCACAAAAATACAAACCACCTAAATAGCGTGTGACCCCATAACCTGACTGTTTCCTCATCTCAAATTCAGATAAAAAGTACAAGACAAGTTGCTGTGAAGCCATTTGTTTTCTCTGGAAGGGACAGTCAAGTCGTCAGTCTTGCTTCTGCAGGTAAAAACTACTATTGTTCCCTTGGAAAAAAAAACAAAAAACAAACCAAGCAGATGGAGGCATTACCACTTTCATTACTTTGAGATGCACTCCACTTCTGCACTTTCGAGCAAAGATATAGGAGTCCCGAACAAAAACCCTGCCATTTGTCACTGGTCTGCGATAGCGGCGTCGCCTGCCTCACTTCTCAGCCGGAGCGTCCGTCATTCACTTGACTTTATTTTCATCTCGCAAGGTTAATACTTTTAAACGTTGCAACGAGCCATTCAGGGAGCGCGAGAGAGCGCCCTGCCCGCGCCGAGGCATTTTTCTTCTTCTCAAAAGGGGTAATTTAACCAGCGTTATTGATAGACCGGGGCGAAAGAGACGTTGATGCTGAATCTTTTTCAAGGGTAACAAATATTGAGAAAAGGTATCACTTTGCAGGAAGACTTCACAAACGTTTCCCACAAAGGAAATGCTTTCACTTTCTTTCTCTCCCTCTTAAAGACTTGTTTTGTTGTCGGGGCAGAGGGGAACATATCGACGCGGCGAGTGCGGCCGACTGTCCGAGTTAAAGTCACTGCTCATTAATGCATCTGATTACTCTTTAGGCGAGCGCCGAACAGCAAACCGACCCGAGCACACGTACAGAGAGAGGGAGAGGGGGAGAGAGAGAGACGCTTTTTGGGGACGTGGATCAATGTGGAGGCACTTTAAAAAGAGCAATGTAGATGAGGATATTGCAGAGAGGAATGCGCTGTTAAACTGAGAGGACCTACGGAGAGTTTAAGTGTACAATTATTACCATTTTAATACCGCACAAACCCACTAATTGTGTAATATCCTAATGAGTGAGTCATTAACTACTTTCATCAACAAATGTACTCATTAGGTTTGATGTGAATCGCCAGAAGAAATCAGTCTCATCTCTGTCCTATAAATCAGTTGAAAATACATTTTCCTGTTCTTTATCGATTGCTTTTGATATTGTGATGTCATTTAAACTCAACGTAACCTCTTGTAATCCGGTGATTGTCCTTTTTTGACGCGAAGCACATAGATTTAATTTCTTCGAAGCAATTTCAAAAGGTTCGAGATTAAACAAAAAGGTGTCGTCATAATAATAGGAATCAGGTTGAATCTTGACCTGAAGGCCCCTGGTTTGATTCTCGGCTCAGGCAGGACGAGTATCTGGTGTAAAAACTAGTCCAGAGCCCAGGTTTCAGTGACTTGCTGTGGGGACCCCCCAATTGATACTTCAATTTCAGAAAATGCCTATTGTGTCATTTATTTATCTACTTATTCCCTATTCTTTTTCCTTTTTTTTTTTTTTTTATACGATCACAGGTTCCACAGCAGGATTCAAATTCTGCCGGGGGCTATGAAAACCAGTCATCACAGACACGGAGAAAACACTGAGAATCAGCAGGTTTCTAACTTTTTTTTGTTTCAAAAATTTCAGCTACCCTCTGCTGTTTTCTCGTAAAAAAAAAAAAAAAAGTCAAGCTTACCTACAACGGCACTAATGACAATACACAATGTTTATCACAGAAATGTAACAAACCTGCCAACTGGATATGTTTATTTGTCGATTTGAATAATTCTAATGTTGCATTGAAGTGCTCCAAAATATTTTTAACAGAAACTCTAATAATTTTTGTCTTTTTGACAACCTATCACTTGAGGGATCTCTTGATGTTCACCGTTTCATGACCGGAAGCAAAAATCGAAAAATCTTAATTATATAGATTACAAGTCCACAGCAGCATAAAGCGGGCCCAGAGTGAAAGACAAGGACAGAAGTAAAAGAAGGTTCTCGGTGACATGAAAGTACTGAAACTCTGGATGAGGGCAAGGCTTTTCTTCGCTCTGACAGACATAATCCCGTGCCATTAGCAATATAATGGACTAAATACATCATAGAACATCTGACATTCAACATCCTGAAAAGTCTTTCTACGAGGACCTGAGGGGATTGGAGAAATGGACAATACTCTGTGTGTGAGTGTGTGTGTGTGTGTGTGTGTGTGTGGTCAGAGTGGTTCTATTTATCTCTGATTACAGTCAAATGCGTGGGCAAAGTTTCCAGTGCATCTGGCAGCTATTCAATTCACTCATTCCCATGCATGTGTCACTTCCAGTGTTTAAACTAGGCCCTCTGCGAACGTTCGCGCAGTCGCCTTTGGTTCATGTCAGAGGGTCGATCCCATAATGACTGACAGCCATCTTTCTCACTTCCTTTGTCTTTGCTTTCCTTCGAAATACAGCCGATTAAATCAGCTCAGGTCAATATACAATTTAATCTGCAATTATGTTTAATTGAAATGCTGGTGATTTGCCTGCCTTTCACCCTGCCAAAAAGAAAAGCCCGGTGAGTGGCAGTCTAGACCAATAGCCAGTCGGGGGCAGCAGACGAGCCCGACTTCCATACACTGATGCCAAGAAGCGCTGATTGCCCCGACACTTCTCGTCTTCTTTTCCATATTGTCCCACAGACAAACATGTCTCTTCCTTTCCATCCAGTCGCGTAAGAAAAAGCCGGAAAACATGGGGAAAGCTGTCGGAGAGAAACTCTGATTGTACATGCAGAGTGGTAATTACACCTAAATTGAGGGCACATGGTAATCTATGTTAGGTCATCTCTAATTCCACTTACATTTCCACATTTTGGACTAATTAAAACGGTAAATAATCAGAGCCTGTGCGTGTAAGGGAGAGGGGGAGAAAGCCGTGCGTGCACAGGCAGTCTTGGCATCTCTGAGACGAGCCAGTGGACGAATGTTCCCATCAAACTGCAGGGAAATTAACTGCGCAGTCTTTGATTTTAACAAGACAAGAGAGCTGATAACGTTTCAAAAAAGGAAAAAAAAAAAAGAAAAAAAAAAGACAGGAGAGTAGAGTAGGAAATTGCTTCCACAGCAAAAATGTTTGCAGAGAGCAATGTCTTCAATTGAAAGGAACACTGGAATAAAGTTACTGACATAGAAAGAAGGGTGACATTTAAGGTGTCTTTTTTGGTTCCTTTTTTTTTTTGTCCCATGACTGGTCCACGAAACTGACGGAACTCGAGAGTTAAACTTTCAGCACTGCCTCTACTCCCCTACGGCAAATTGAAGTGAGATGAGGAAACGGGGAATTTGCTATTCTCAGAGCCTTCGCCCTTCGAGGTGATGGAAGAGAACAGAATATGAATGGGCAGAGGAGGAGGGAAAAAAAAAAAAAAAAACATTTCAAAAGATGAAAACAAGCCTTGAAAGGCAACTGGTGCAATATAACCAACTCTGGCATAAATACTGGATGGATGCCAATAAAGAATGCAGGGTAGATGTCAGAAGGAGAGGGGCAGAGACGCACCAGAGCCACCAGACTTTCTCACAGTGCTCTTAGCCCAGGGTTATCTGGAGCCCCGGGCCGATCGGGCCTCAGGCACAAGTAATGAAAGAGCTAGCGTCAACTTGTAAACATAATTTGTTGACGCCATTTAGTGTGGAGGCGCCGATTTGAAAAACAAGAGGTCATTTCTTTAAAAATAATTACTGGCGTGTGTCCTCAAGTGTGACAATCGGGGATAGAATATATGCACACAAAGAAAAACCCGCAAGAACTTGCTGAACTCGGACATTCCTCGTTCAAATATCTCAAAAGTTGCCCCCATGACCGACATTCATCAATTTGTGGTTCGAATTCCCACAATACTGGCAGGCCAAGGTAATCCAAATATTTCATTGACAGTAGTATTAAAATATTTCCTTTGTGATACAAAAGGACATTCCGAGAGGCCGGGTCCCAATCCCATCTCTTAAAAAAAGCTATTTTACCATCCACAGAGCTTAATATGGTCTTAACGGAGAGAAAACAAACCCTCCAGCGTGGAACTGTAACCACAACCATGGCCAGAAAGAGGGAATAAAAGGGAAAAAAAATGAAGTGGGTGTGCACTTGACATAGAAAAAGGAACAGGGTGAGCGAGAGACCACACAGAAACATCCTGCAGCAATTCAATTATTCAATTTGAGAGGAGGAGGAGGAGGAGGAGGAGGAGGAGGGCAGATCACAGCGAGCGAAAGGATCATCCTCATCTGTGATTGATTAGGACGGAGACACAGGAACACGCCACAAAAGCGGAGAGCCGAGGCTTTACAAACTAGTCTTAAGAGGCTTTCTCCACAGTTCCGTGACTTTGTAATTCATTGCCCACTAAAAATTAAAAAGCCCATCTCAACGCCATTTCCTGGATCAACTCACGGAGAGAATAGGAGCCGAGCCCACACGATATCCCACAAGTGATCAGCAATTCGCTTTTCATACAGAACTTCCAGACAAGAACTTTCTTTGTGACTTCAAACCTATTAGTTGATCTATGAACAGCCAATTTAGTGCAAAGTAAGAACCTTCAAGTACGAGAGGGCGAGTCACCTTGTAAATCCTTCATGCAAAATGCAATATTCCTAAAAAAATAATCAACAACAAATTAAAGTCAATCGCCTGGATTATTAGATGACTTAGACTGAGAACAAGGCAAAACACAAAACGCCTCCATCAGTGGGTGTTCATGCATTGTTATTGAGCGTGCAGCTCCAGGCGTATTTGGAAATGACAATTATTCTAAGCATTTTCCCCACAAAAAGCAACTGAATCGGGTCCTTTTTTATCCCAGAGGTTGAAGACGTAACCCTCGGGAAGTCTTTCGAGCCGCCGGAGAGAACAAGCAGTTTCTGGGTCGTCCCAACTTCTGGCAAAGTTAATGACAATTTTAGGCCATGTAACCAGAGCACCTAGACATAACAATTCCCATATAGGCTCAGCCCATTTCTCTCAGCCCTAATGACAGGAGGCTAAAATAACTGCAAAGCTCTCATGTCTGAAAAATGACATTGTGAAATTGATACTGCTATGCTGAAATGTTATCAGCAGCAATATTAATCTCTCACCTGGTGGCAATTGCTAATTTCATATACTATTAGGTTGATGAATGGGCTTTTAACAAACTGAGCAGTTGGTAACAACTTAAAGTGGACTAATACATCAAGGTCATGATCACTCGTGGGCTACAAAGGGAATGTTAGCAGGACAAAAAAAAAGGATGAAACCTGTTACTAAACTTTAGATAATGTTTGTGTAGATAAGCGTATACTACAATGGCCTGGTACATGGGAAGACACACACCTCTGCCACTTCAAACAAACAAACAAAAAAACACTTGTTTGATTGAGTGGATCATCGACGACTACTACTAATCACATTAATCATAAATATTGTGATTTCTTGCATTATTGTCCAACCTCGGTAGCAAATTGGTTACTGAGGTTTCTTTTCCAAAGATGGAAAACAGTGGCATCTGGTGGTAGATTGAGGTAGTTTCCCATATGCGTACCTTTTACTGCCATTATCATCACCATTACTTCTAAGTCCTTATGACAAACAATAATGTAATAAGGGCTGATAATGCAACCATTCTTTTATCTAACAAAGCAAATAATGTATCAGATGTTTCCAACCCAAAATTGAAAAAGGGCTAAATAGTATGTATTGAAAATTAATGAGTGACGACGATGCTACCCCTATTTGGATAGCGCTGCACAAAACCTGCTAAATTGCTTATTGGATGCAGTTATCACATTTAGAAAGATTCTTTCAAATGTTCAATTCAATCCAATCAACTTTATTCATACAGCACCAAATACAACAGTCATTTCTAGGCTCTTAGAAACCCAACTAATGTTACTCCTTAATGTGATAACTATTGGTTGCAACAGTCCTCAAAACCAAACTGTCCAAGGTTATGTCATATTGCAATGTTTAAAAGAAGATCATCTCTGAAAAAGACAGCATCTCTTTACATTACATCCATGGTAACATGAGCCACATCTTCAAGCATGAAGCGCTTCAGTGGATTCAAACCATTTTCTTTTGATAAATTTACAACCTTATACTTGTGTTCCCGGGAATTGTATCATATGAAAATGAAACCACAACAAAGAAGCTTCCTTTGAAAAAAGCAAGACAGAACAAAACGAAGTGGCTAATGGTGTGAGACTGCTAACACAGCACCAGAGAAATCTGTGGAGTAATGTAGAAGCCGTCTGGCGAATATTCAACTGTGCGCTGCGCTTATTGAGCAAAAGCACATCCGGTAGAAGTCTGAGCAATAAGAGCGCATGATCTTTGATCCGCCACCAACACAAGTATCCAGCAGTAAGCATCATGAAAGTGTGAGTGACGGATCCAAAAGTAACAAAACAGAAAATGTCCAAAGAGTGAGTTTGAAAGCAGAAGAGTGAAACTGACCATTTTGTTCTCTTGCAAGTAAAGTCTCTGGAGTTTAGGACACCCTCTCGCCAAGGCCATCATGCCCTCATCTGAAACCCCGTAGCACTGACCCAAGTGGATGTCCTTCAGCTCACTGCAGTGTTCTCCCAGCTGAGGGCAATAAGGTACAAATATTATGCGTTTATATCGTCACATCCTTAAATGCATTAAGAATATTTGTTTTACAGTGTTAAACATTACATTTTTTTCAATAAAAAAAATGCTGAACAGTCTCAATAAGTTGACATCAATATGCTTTATAATACGTCTCTGGATTCTTTGTCTCTCTATTCTACCTGTGAATGCATACCTTTTTCAGCGCGCCATCTGTCAGCTTGTCCTGGTTGCCCACATGCACTTTGACCAAGAGAGGGCAGTGTGTTGCCAGAGCAGACAGGGAGATGTCGCCCAGTTGCTTGCATCTGTAAGCTGTATACTTCTGCAAGCCTGGACAGTGTGAGGCCAAGGAGGACACGCCGTGGTCATGGACGCCTCTGCAATCCGAGATGTTAATCTCCGTCACATTCTGCCTGCGAGAAGCTATTTTCACCAGGAGATCATCGTTTACCTGCGGATCAACGATGGAAGTCAGTATAGAAGGGAACAAATATTCTGTATTATAAAGTGTTTATTTTGCTCTTTAGCATAAAGCAGCAGTATAATTCAAAAATCTAAAATGAAAAGTTTCTGAAAAGCTTTATGAAACAAAATCGTCTCTTACTTGTTGTAGGCCACTGAGGTCAATTTGCTTCCAGAACTGGAAGTCCAAGCAGAGGTCCCTCCAGTACTTACAAACCAGAGAGGCACAAAGACAGCGCTCTTTCACTGTCAAGTGGGACAGCACCTGAAAAAAGGGAAACGTGCATGAAACCACCGGAACATTACATATAAATAGAACAAATGGATGAGCGCCGACCTTTAAAAGGATGGAGGAAGGCAGGTGGTTGATACTTAAGTGATCAGCAGCGTCTGAACTTCTCCCCTGGCAGTCCTCGTAATGATGCAGGCAGCAGGGGGAGGAGTCTGAACTGTGGAGCAAGTCTGCTGGAAGGCTCAAGCTACAGCAGCCGTCGGCGGGCGAGGAGGAGGAGGAGGAGGCAGATGAGGACGCGGAGGAGGAAGAGGGAAGCGGACACAGGGGAAGGTGGCAGTGGCCAGATTCAGAGTTCGAGGCAGCCTCTCCATCACCTCCTCCCACTCCTCCGTCAGGAGCGGCAAAGGCACAGCGCGGCTGCTTGCAAGGAGTGCACCTCTGCACCTCGGAGCACTTCCTCTTACACACCTGCACCGAAAGACACAAGACAGATGGGCCAAGATGAACTGGTTTTATTTAGGCAAGCGGCAGCACATATTCACTTTAATTAGAACACGAAAGAACCTTAAACTCGCCGTCTTATGATAACAACACTTTAGATCCTCAGTGAGAGCAAAATAAATTACAAACTACAGAAAAGATCTGACCTATGACATTTCCAACTGTTATTCCACTGAGAAAACGACAATCCATATTGTCTCGCTTTTCAACTCTTTGAGAAGCACTGCATATTTTATAAGTTCATTTGTCAAGAGCCTTTACTCATTGCTATAAATGGGTATCATTGGCTCCAAACATCAGAAGATATTAGGAGCATCTGGCACATGACTGCATGTAGCTGGAGGGGAAAACCTCCAAATGAGAATGATGTGCCCATTTACTCATGAATGTAGAACTGATCGAAGTATGGAAAGCTCTACAAACAGAGGGGGACCTAACAAAACACATGTCCCGTGCAAATATTTCTTTAAAGTAGTTTTGGGTTAATCTCAACATTACGCAAATAGTAATTTGTCACAAACAGAATGATCCTGATGGAGGTGATGTATGTTGGAAGAACTAGAAGGCACACGCTTGAAAATGAAGCTATTTCAGAACAGCAACACATTCACCATTACTTCCTACATATACATGCAAACTTTAGACAAGTATCTATGCTTATATTCCAACAAAGCACGCGAATACTTGTAGTGTTGGTGCAGCAGTTCTCCACATGCCTACCATCTCAGTGTACTCGCTGGTGCAGCCAGGCACAGGCACGGGTAATGGCACTGTCACGGACACACCAGCAGTCCGGAAAAGTGCTGGTGGTGGAATCAGCTTGGCAGGGACGGCGGACAAAAGATTTTTCCCCTGGCCCTCCCAGATAGCCAGCTCCCTCGGTGACAGCAGGAACTTGGAGCAGTCTTCCGGAGACGAGAGGGTTGCGTATCGCTCGGCGAGCTTCGACGCGGCCGCTGCTCCGATGCTGACTCCGCCCACACCCGGGACGCTGATTCCAGTGATGCTGTTGTGGCGGCACCCGTTGACGGCGGCCTCCAAATGGTCACTGTCCTCTTCAAGACCACTGCTGTTGCTGTGGACAATGAAGCAGAGCATGCAAGGCCCCTGCAGGAAACAGTTCCTCTTCTTCTTCTTCCTGTGATGCAACTTGCGAGTCTTCTTCTTCAGACGGTAACCATTTTTCGAGAGAAGATGGCCCATATAGATGATTCACAGAAACTCTTGAAGGGAATGAATACAACCGTTAGCAAGATTATCGACCGAGACAATGAAGATCAGAGGCAAGTACGATTGCAATCGTTGTTTACATGTGCCGACTGAATACCAGAATTTTAGCAATGATGCTTTTCGTCCTTTTTCATCCATAAATACCAATCACACTTATTCCACCAGGGAAATAATCAAGTCAAGAAAAGATCTGATGGGAAAAAAATAGTACTCTTTTGCTTTTTTCTCAATATCAATACAATAAATCAGGATTGAATTTGATACGTCCAGTATTGAAATATAGCGTGAATAGTTTTTAATATTATTCTTGTGCCTGTTTTTCTGGTGTTTTCTTTTTTTGTGTGTGTATCTAGTGCCACACTGTTGGGAGCACGGACACAAAAAGTACATTAAAACGTGCAGGAATAATGTGCTACAACCGATTTGGCTTACCATTTCCGAAAAAATAAAAAAATATCACAAAAAACTGCAAACAAGATGTCAAAAGAAATCAGAGGAGATCAAAATTTCCTCTGGAATTTTGTAGTTATTTTGCTTTTTCAAAGGGTCGGATTGGAAAGGATTAAACATTCTATTGCTTTTTGGGCATGTGAAGACACATGATCTTTTTCATTCTGTTCTTTTTATAAACCTGCTTCTTGTTTTGACAAATAAACTAAATAAATAAACAATGTACAAATGTGTTCATCTTGAACAGACATCAATGTAGCAGTGTTGCTGCACCAGCGAAAGCTTGACATCGAAACACAACGCCTATTTGTTTATAAATATATACGTGTTTATTTCCCTCACGTAGAATTGTCACAGAAAGCAAACGTCTTCCTGAATCCGAAATATGACAGACAGCTCAGGAGAGTAACCATTACAGAAATGTCTTACTATGCCTGCATAAGCATTTGACATAAGCTTGTCAAATTGTAGCACCACTCACTGCTTTAGGCGCATTCCGATTCTAAAACTGAATATTTCCTCATGTCAGACACATTTCTACTGAGGAGACAGAAGCGATGCATCATTTGGTGGCTGTCGAGAGACAACACAGCGATGTAAACAGTGAACAGGTGGTCATTTGTTTAGCATACACAAACACACAAAACGACTCTGGTTTGACGGCTGTGTGTCACCAGAAATTGCGAGAGGTTTGCGTCTCAAATTAACGCTACGCTGCATTGATTTGTGGAAAGAGACAGGGATCTGCCACAAACCCAAACCGAGCTTCTTTCCCTGGCTAGCTTTTCTCCATCAGCAGATGCTAAGTTAGCTGTAGCAGCAACATTAAATATTCCTCACCACTTGACACGGTGCTCCCACACGCCGGACGGTCCGAGCATAATAATGTTGTTCTACACGGCCGAGGTGAGCGCTGACAGGTCCCGGCAGGAGGCAAGGAGGAGAGAGAAGCTGCAGCTGAACCACCGTGGTGTTTATCCAAACAGGGGCAGCTCTGGGTCTGCCTCCTCTGCTGCAACACTTCCGCATCAAGAGGGCACAGCGACGGAAGCCGGGGGAGGCGATTCGAAATTCGCCACAGGGAATGGAGCTGGATGGAGATGCCTCTGTGGCAGAAAACAAGTAAATAATTCCTGTTTGATGTCTCTCACATATTGTGATATCGTCTGGGCTTCCTCAGATCCTTCTCTATGTAATCAAATACCTCTCATTCAAAAAATATTTTTAGGAATATTCTCATTTTCCAACTGCGCCTCTTTAGAAAGTTTGACCTTTTACCAATTTCATCTATTAGTACTTTACAGACATGCATATTTATGTATAAATTCATTAATGATAAAGAATGTCTTCCGGGCAACTTTTGCATCTCCTCATCAGACATTCACTCCTAACTGATGGAAACCCAAAAGATTTTCATACCTCGAACCATCGACTTTTCACCAAATTTCTCTGTAATTCTACGGACAAATCATTCAACTTGTTTTCCTCTTTAAATATAGATCTGCTCTTTGGCCTAAATACATTTCAGATTTACTTGTACAATATGAACCCTTCAGATCCCTGAGGTTTACTATAGGAGGTTTACTAATTGTTTCCAGAGTCAGATGCAAGCCAGGTGAAGCAGCTTTTAGTTCCTACTCTCATCACCTTGTGAACAAACCTGAACACCTGATGAATGCTGACACACTCAATGCTTTTAAATCAGACTTTATAAAAAGATTTTTTTGCTCAGGCTTTCCATTAAACTGTTGATTCTATTCACTCTATCTTCACTATGTTTTAACTTGATTTCTTGTCGTTTAATGCCTTTCTTAATGACCTTGTTTGAATGGATTTACTATATTTCCTTGTAAAGCACTGTGAATTACCTTGTGTCCGAATGGTGCTTTATAAATAAATATACCTTGCTTTACATAAATTCAAATGTCTATTCAAATGTATATATGTACAGTATATGTGTATAGATAGATAGATAGATAGATAGATAGATAGATAGATAGACAGACAGACAGACAGACAGACAGACAGACAGACAGACAGACAGATAGATAGATAGATAGATAGATAGATAGATAGCTAGATAGATAGATAGATAGATAGATAGATAGATAGATAGATAGATAGATAGATAGATAGATAGATAGATAGACAGTTTTTCTGATAAAGCTTTAAGGAGGAGGGGGGGCAAGTTTGGGGGAAAAAACATGTTTCAGCAAGAGAGAGCAATTAGACATTTCTGACGCCAAAGGTTAAAAAAAAATACATTCCCGATCACCTCCAAAATGTAATAGAATCTTCCGGGGTCTAATATTTATGTGGTGAAAATTTCGACAGAATCCGTGCTGTAGTTTTAATGTGATCTTGCTAAAAGACATACAGACGCTGATTTTATGAGTTCTGAAAACTTAAATGGGAATTTTTTTTGTCACTGACTCCATGTGACACCATGTAAGAAAATAACGTAAAACTCTCAGAGAGAGGGAGAGAGAGGGAGAGAGAGAGAGAGAGAGAGAGAGAGAGAGAGAGAGAGAGAGAGAGAGAGAGAGAGAGAGAGAGAGAGAGAGAGAGAGCGAGCGAGAGAGAGAGAGAGAGAGAGAGAACCACTGGGCGTGGGTTTCTGGCTCCTCCAGGCTGAACTGCGACTCCTTAAATAGCCCCACGAATTCGGGAACGTCTTTCGGGAAAATGGCTGAAGTAGTTTCACCAATAACTCACCAAGTATCCAAAGAAAACCGGGACGTCTGGACCGATCCCGTGGATTTTCACCTGCAAGAGGTCGAAGACTGTTTAATTCTCGACAGACACGGAGCCTCGGTCCCGTTCAAGACTTTATACCAAGACAGGAAATCGGTCATCATTTTCGTGCGGGTAGGATAAAAAAAAAAGTTTTGTTTGCTTGAACTTTGCTGATGTGCTTTAGTTAAGGTTGTGGTGTGTATGCTCATAACAGGGAGGAATAGGATGTAGGGAGAACAATCTGCGTATTAGAAAGCAGTCCAAGTATGTGTTTGAGGCGTATACTTTTTGTCCCTCCAGAATTTCCTGTGCTACAGCTGTAAAGAGTATGTTGAGGATTTGAGTAAAGTACCCAGAGAAGTACTGGAGGTAAGTCCTGACATGAATCCACAACACGTAGCTCTGATTCAAACACTTGACATGTTCAATATAAAATATGAAAAAATGTTTTTGGACAAAGTTGTGATCAACAATATATGAGAAAAAACTTTGAAAGATGCATTCAGGTACATGTTATTTATACGAAACAGCTGGACCAATGAGGATATCTTGCACTGAGACACAATGATGAATATATGTGAATCGAAGGTGTCCGCAAAATAGAAAAATATGCATATTAAGATAGTGTTGTAAAAAAAATACATTCACTACTAAACCGTTTGTGAGATCTGACATTTCAGACAAGAAATGTATGACATAGACAGGATATGTTATTTTTTTCTAATAGGTTAATACACCTAATATATTAATCAGACTTTAGATCAACCAAAAATATCAGAGAGCCATTAAGATATATGAAAATTCTGGCTACCAATTCAATACACACAGTATCTTCAGGTTAGGTTGTATCATATTCACAATGGACTATGTCATATTTTACCCCATAAATGTGTTCATTATTACAGTATAATTGTATAGTATTTAAAATGATCGAGGTAAAATGTGGTATAGCATCTTCCATTCATCACTAATAATTTATTAACTTTCGAAAATTTGCTCAAGGGCAGACAAACAAGCCATAGAGAAGAGGATCTCATATGGCCTAGTTGCTTCTTTCTGGTTTAGAGTTGAGTTTTCATTTCTGATACACTGTTAATAAAGTAGAGATAGTTTTTTTGGGGTATCATTCAACTCAAAGATGCTAATTCTGTTTCACTGTCCTTGATTTTCTATGCATTGTTACAGGAAGCCCAAATTAGACTTGTGCTAATTGGTCAGTCTGCTCATCATCACATAGAGGTAATTCATTTGCATATCACAATGCCTCATTTTCTAATCTCTATCTATCAGGATGTTATTAATAACGCTTCAATTCATTCATCCTTCTTTTGTAACATGGTAAATATCAGCTCTGTGTGCTTCCTATATGACAAGTAGTATTGAGTTTGAACATGAATTCTACACACAGGTGAAATATGTCCTGCTGCCTCTATTCTAGCCATTCTGCACATTGACGGGGTGTCCTTTTGAAATATACGTAGACCCAAAGCGGTGTATTTACCAAAAGCTTGGGATGAAGAGAGAGGAGAAATATACAGAGACTGGTAATGCAAAGAAACAACACAAGAACCTCCTTTGCAACAGCAAAAATGTGTCATAAAGTAATATCTGCATGCGTGTATGTTTGTGTTCTCAGCAAACCCGAGTCCTCACGTGAAGTCTGGTATGTTCATGGGCCAATTGAAAAGTATATGGAGGGCCATGACGAGTCCTGCATTTGACTTTCAGGGTGACCTACATCAGCAAGGAGGAGCCATCATTGCAGGGCCTGGTAAGATGGTGTCTCTCTCTCTCTGTTTCTCTCGCTCTCTCTCTCTCCTTTTCATTCAACTGAAATACATGTGCAATAAAACACGTTGACTTCTCTCTCTCTCTCTCTCTCTCTCTCTCTCTCTGCAGGTTCTGAAGTTCATTTTTGCCATTTTGACATGAACCGCCTGGACCACATGCCTATTAACTGGCTGCTTCAGCTTGCTGGGATTCAACAGACCCTGGACTTCAGTGATAAACCAAAGATCATCCAGGTTTAAATGACTGCCCACCTGAAAGAGTCAAGCCTCAATGGATGGTTAATATTTGTTGGTGTATATAAAGGGAAGTCCAGTTGTCTGAGACCACTGAAGAATATGTTTAATGTAATGTAATAAGTCAAGTCAGCTTAATAACCTACTGGTAAAGGTGTCCCACATCTGCTGATATTCTTGTATACACTGAAGTAGAGCAGAATACACATTCTTCTTTTTACATGTTATAACTTTGTGTTTTTAAATGGTCAAAGTTTGTGATTATTTCGAGCTTAGCAGAAATACAGCTTTAGACTATTGGGTTCCACTTAATTTGGAGAAAAAACAAACATTTAGTCGCAAATATTTTTCCTTAGCATTTCTGACGTTTTGTAGTTTTGGACATTCAGAGAGACAAACCCAAACCTGGGAGACTCTGAACCAAGGTGACCCAAAATATGTCGTGAAATTGTAGATTTGAAAACTTGTACAATAAAATACCCACATTACAATGATTAAGTAGTGACCCTATTTGGTGCTTTACTTTTATGAGTATAACTTTAATAAGTATGTCTTTTCACTCAAACATAAGTACAATTCACAGCATGTCACCTGCTTTACAGTATTACAATAAGTGCATACTGAGCACCCTTACAATTTGACAAATAAAATTGTTGACCCTGCTTTATGTGCACCTTTGCTTACAAACCACAGAATATAAATATTATATCAAGAATATATACTGTTTGTCTAAAAAATGTTGAACATACTGTACAGTAGATATTGTATACAAATTAAAAGAGGTTGAAAAGCCACTTGATCTTTGAGTGTGCCGAACTTCATGTTCTTTGTATGTGCATGTGTACAGTAGTAAGGGGTGGGGAGTGGGGGTCTTTTTAAACCTTGTTATCATTTGTGATACATTTGTTGTATGAAATGTGCTTTATTACTGTCTAAATGATGATTGATTGAGAAGTAACAATGCTTTAAGTACTTGAGGAGTATTTATCTAACATTATGCATAGGTATTAACTATTAACACTAATAAATGAGTACATTTTAAGCATGTAGCAGTCACAGTAGGTAATAATGTAACGTTACAGTTGTTGCACTTTATCCAGCTGCGTATTACTATCCTTTGTCGTACATTTTTAAGGTTCCTGCAAAGTTGATACTTTAGATGCATTGTACTGCCTCATAACGTACTTGTTTCCATGTGGCATCCACTGTATCTCTTAATTTCTTATTCACAGCTGCGTTTATCTTGCTTCACACCTGCAATTTTCGTAGCTGTAGCCAAATGGGAATGAATCAGCAGCTGGGACTGCACTCCCACCACGTTATCTATAGGCTGCACAGCTGCTGCAACTGTACAGTGGAGGGTGGGCACTGGACGTCGAATCCTGATACGTCACTTGCAGGGGGATTCAGAAAGCAGAAACCTGCCCTTGTTCAGAGACGTCACCACCTCCACCAGAGTCTGGCGCTGGCAGTTGCACCTCCCGACTGACTCACGCACACACACACACACGCAACACACGCAGATCCGGGATCATCGTGCGGGACATGCCGCGCTAACGCAGCTGGAGGACCGGGGACGGGCCGCCGCACTGCGAAGCTGGGGAGGTCGGGCCGTGCAGCGGCCGTTCGGGAATGTGCACCGTGCAGCCTTGAAGATTAAAAAATGAAGCGCAAGAGCGAGAGGAGGCGAGCCGAGTCGAGGAAAAAGCGATGTGCGGCTCACAACAGCTCGGAGGCGGAGCCAAACTCCGATATTTACATTGAGATAACAGGTAAGGGAGCTGCGGGATGAACCCTGTCAACTTTCTGCGTAGTTGTTGTCGGAGGCGAGGAGACGCACTGTGTAGCGCGCGCACTCCTGTTTTTGTTAGTGCGTTCAAACAACGCTGCGTGAAGTGAAAACCTTTGATTTTTTTGTCGCCCCAGCTTTTCATATTATATGGCGACATCGTCTGTCCCTTTATCGTTAATGCACTGGGGTCTTCGTCGACTTACTTTCGCAGTTTGTGCAAGAGGTAGTTCTGTTATGGAAAAGATTGCACCAGAAAATGAGTGTCCACGATAGGAGTATGTGATGCGTGTCTTATTTTTTTTTAAGACGTGTATTGCATTGCGCAGTGCCATAAAAAAAAAAAAAGATGCAGCTACAGTTGAGTTTTTTTTCCTTTTCTTTTCTTCCTTTATTATTTTTTGTTGTTGTTATTTTTATGACGTTTCCTGGTTCCAGTTCATCTATATATATGTGAGCCCAAGTCAAAAAGTAGGCGGGTCTCCGGACAGCAAATCACGATTCCGATAGGCTGCTGGATCGTCCTAGCAACCGCTTGGGCAACCATCCAAGGCCTATCCTGTGTCTTACACTGAGAACTTTAAAATGAAGAGGGCGGGGCCATGTCTGACTGACAGCTCACCCAATCAATCAGGAGCCTCCGTGCGTCTGTCGCAGCCAATGGCGTCCCGCGGAATGACTCAAGGGCGGGGGTCATTTTTAGCAGAGTGCGCACTTGAGTTCCAAACTCTCTTCTCGCTTCTCCTGTTCACTTTTTTTTGTCCTCTTTAAAACAAAGTCAGGCGTAATAGCGGGTTCATTACAAGTTCCCATTCTTAACTTTTAACTTTAAACTCGTCTTTTTCCAATCTGAAAGCGCACCGCTCGTGCGAGTTTTGTTTGGTATGCGCAAGTCCTCGTGAGGGATTCAGCTCGTAAGTTTATCAGCTAAACAATATGTTCAGAAGTGTGTGCAAGACGACCGCGGACGATGTTTCCTCCAGATGCATTGAGTTCATTAAAGGTAAGCAACTAGAAGAGAGCTGCTGGAGGTAATTGTGATTCAAATGAATTGTTTTTTCCCCATCAGTGGGAACGTGAGCGTGACAAAAGCATGAAGTAACTCAACTGTCTCTCTATGTTTCTCCCCCCACCCCCCCTCTTCACCCCCGTCCACTCCCTCTTTTCTCCAGATCAACTTTATTTCGCTATTCTCCAGCAGAAGATCAAGAGCACAGCGGAAAAACACTGTTTCTGCATAGATGAAGAGCTTGCCTATGAGAAGTGAGTCGTCAGCTATTTGCACATTGAACACATTTTGCTGTTTACTGCATCAACTCTGGGCTTTACCCCCTTTGCCCTTCTGCAAGAAAATACTTTGAAACCGACGCACAATCGTTAGACTTATAATTGCATAATAATTAAATCCTCTCTGTTCTTAAACCGTTTGTGAGGAAAGCTTACACATAACTGGAAAATGTAAGCGCTTGCAAAAGCAACGTCCCCTATCTCTGGAGTCATACTGCAATTCTCTTTTCGGACTGTTGAAAAAAACGTCAACTGGGTATGAGGTTCACTGAATGAATAAAAGCGCATTCCCTCAGTTAGAGTAGTGATTTCTGAGCTGTAATGAAGGGCAGGACTGTTTCACTGGGCTGTCGGCCTTTGGAGAGGACAACACTGACCTTCCAGTGTTCTGTGGAACAAAAAGGACCTCTTGTCTTTGCAGCTCTTTGTCCTGTTCTGATTGACCCATTCACACATCAAATGTTTCCAAATATAGTCTCTACTTTGTCTGTGTGTTCCTATGGTGGCTGTCTGAGGTAGCAGATTCTATCTAATGAAACTTCCCCAGAGAGGATGGCTGGTTGCATAAATAGACTTTCTCTCTCTCTCCCTCTCCCTCTCCCTCCCCCCCCCTCTCAGCTTCTATGCGGACTTCGGTCCCCTCAACTTGGCCATGTTTTATCGCTTCTGTTGCAAGCTGACAAAGAAGCTCAAGGTAAAGTAAACCGCTGTTCTTAATTGCACCCGCCTGGAAGAGGGGCTGGGAGTGCAAAACCCTGGTTAATCAATACCTATTTATAGTAGGCAGATAAAGCAAGTACATACGCTTATTGCACATTTGCACATAGGTTAACAATTTCACTGTTTAATTTCAGCCCTTTATATCCCTGCTTGTCAACTTGTGACAACAGTGTTGCTGCTTTCAAAGGCAGTTGGTCTGTATTCGTATGGAATGTGGTCGTTGGAGGTCCAGTGGGCACAGATCAGGGCAGCTGAAATTCGGTCACAGATGACCGAGCCTCTCCACAGCTCAAGGACATAATTGTCCAATCTTATTTGAAGTATGCGTTGCTTGGCTTCACTACCTGTGAGCATTTTGGTAATGAAGTAAATATGTTTCCCAACATGTCTGGAATGTTACGTTTTAATCAATCACTGTCAGCTGGTCTGCGAGTATTGCTTTTCAAATTTGGATTATATTGCTGTTGGAGGAGTGAATGACTCATTTGAAATATGTGATGGCTATCTGTCAAACTATACATTTAAGGAGAGAAAATGTCATTTCATGCTGTTCTTCAACTCTTTGCACAGTCCATTACACTCTCAAGGAAGAAGATCATATTTTATACCTGTGGAGATCAGAAAAAACAAGCCAACGCTGCCTACCTAATCGGCTCATATGCAGTAAGTTATCTACTGACCTGGTCTTCATATCTACATTATAAACTACGTTGTCACTGTTATCTGGATCGGCAAAGACTGATGTTGCATAGTACAAGAGGAAACTTGTTCATCAGACTTTTTTTTTTTTTAAAGGTAATGCATCTAAATATGTCGCCAGAAGAGGCCTACAGTTTGCTGGTGTCGAGGAATTCAACATATATTCCTTTCAGGTAACAATACAAAGATACACAAGTTGTACTATAGGTAAGTGTAAATATGGCAAAAGACCAGTGTGTAAGATTTACTGGCATCTAGTGGTGGGATTGCAGATTACAGCAAACAGTTCCAATTATCTGGGATATGGATGATTGTAAAAGAGATGACCAAACTGCAGTCATTCTAAGGTTTGTCTGTGCTTCAGTCAAAGCATGGCACGCTCTGGGAAATAGAATTGTCATAGATATATAAAGGGTTTATGCTGAGGCCTTGCAAATGCTTAAAATCCTATTTTCAGGTAACTACACAACCATGACAAGGTCTTTAATAGCAATAATACTTTCAATAGATTCCTTCCAATACTATGCACCAGTCTATTAACGATTGCACCAACTGCGAGACATAATGCTGTTTTAAATCTGCAAAGTTACTGCAATGACTTTGCAGTATATCCTGTGTTTCTTTTTCCGATTGGAAACCATGAGAAACTGCATTGCAATTGGTTGTTCAGCTCGGGACATGGGGGACTTATTGAGCATGCAGAGAAAGCTAAGTGTATTTTCTGTTTCACAGAGATGCTTCATTTGGAACCTGCATGTACAATCTGAACATCCTGGACTGCCTTCGCGGTGTAGACAAAGTACGTATTTTGAGCGATTGGCTCACTTATTTTATAGTCATGCTCCTATGAAAACAATTTTCCTCTCAACCATCCAACAGGCTTTGCAGTATGGCTGGCTGGACTTCTCTAACTTTGATGTGGAAGAATATGAGCACTATGAGCGAGCAGAAAATGGAGACCTCAATTGGATAATTCCAGGAAAGTTCCTTGCGTTCAGCGGGCCTCATCCAAAGAGCAAAATCGAGAATGGTAATTGCAGTACATTGCAGTGCTATGTTCAACCTTATTTCAACACCTGAACTCACAGGCATTGTCTCCGCCTACGTCAGGGTATCCTCTGCATGCCCCTGAGGCCTACATCCCTTACTTCAGAAAGCACAACATCACCACCGTCATCAGACTCAACAAGAAGATGTACGATGCCAGGCGTTTCACAGACTCTGGCTTTGAGCATCATGACCTGTTCTTTGTGGATGGGAGTACTCCCAATGACTCCATTGTGAGAAAGTTCCTCAACATCTGTGAGAATGCAGAAGGAGCCGTCGCAGTCCACTGCAAAGGTATAGCTTCTCTGGTAGCAGTGAAGACATTGTTTGATCCTGAGCAGCCTGTTAACGCCCTAGTTCTAACCCTTGTCTTGTTTCAGCTGGTCTTGGGAGGACTGGTACGCTCATCGGCTGCTATATGATGAAACATTACCGCTTGACTGCAGCAGAAGCTATTGCATGGATACGGATCTGCCGACCAGGGTCCGTCATTGGGCCCCAGCAGAACTTTGTTGAAGAGTAGGTCTTCTCCTCCTCTCTTATTTAAACAATCGTCGCACCTTTCTGTTCACTGTGTTATATTCTGGAGGAAGCCAATAACATCTAAAGTTGCAGCATCCTGCGTCGTAATCTCTCAAATAACACTAAAGGTGAATGTGGTTTTGGCAGGAAAAACGTGGTTTAATGAAATTCTGTACTTCAGGAAGCAGAACAGCTTGTGGGCAGAGGGGGATGTTTTCCGAGAGAAGATGCTAAACGAAAGAGAGAACGGTAAGGTGGCGGTAACCAGGATCCTGTCTGGAGTGGATGAGATTACCATCAATGGTACCAACAAGAACAGGGGGTCCAAGAAAGAAGACCTGGAGCTGGTGAGCTTCAGCTGACACTCTTATCTTATCTGGTAGAGACGTTGTTGCATACAACGTCGTGAATTGTAAGGAGATATTGTTCAGTTGATTATCTCCATTGTTCCTTGTTTTCTAGTATAACGATGAAGAGGAGAGAAACGGACTCACACAGGGAGATAAACTACGAGCTCTCAAGAGCAAGAGGCAGGCCAGATCATCCACAGGTTCACTATCGTAAGTCTGCAGGCCACAAGCCTCGCCACACCAACATGTTGTAGTCACCTGAACTAGTGATTCCTCCGCTTGTCAGTGTCTCAGTCAATGCTCCTATACTGCAGTGTTTTTTCAAATCAGAAGGAAGGTACGATTTGAAAAATAGAGACTTCTGGATTTATTTTGATCATGTCAATCATTTCATTTGATTAACTATCTTTTTCTCAGTGTTGATTCATAGTACTCAGCTGTCCGTCTTCAGCAAGGATAAGGCATGGCTAATCTGTGAAGGCAGCTCTCCTTTACCCATAACATGGCAATCTCATCTTAATGTCATAATTTATTCAGTTAAGGAACCAGGCAGTATCCTTCTATTACTGTAAAATCTGCTTTTTTCTTTCTCTTTTGGACTAAGTCAGAAGCGGATCCACTGTAATCAAATCATCACATCGTCCTGTATAATAAGTGAAGAATAAGGATGTAGCATTTATAGATGTATGCATACAGAGTAAGTGACAGTTGTTTGCAGGGGCTTCAGTTTAGCTATTTGACAGACACTCCATCAGAACAATGCATTGTTCTTTCGATGGCCGGATTTTCAAAGGTGCAAAAGATGTGGAAGGTACAGATGCGATCTCTGAGATTCTTTGATAAATGTAAATGATCCTTTTTTATTATTGTTATTTGAAAAGAAATGGCAGCATGTAGGGAAATTTTTCAAGGCCAATATAGAGCTGGCTTGTCACTTGGTTAACCAGTAACCTCGAGGTCACTCAGTGTGACGACTGTACAATCTTTGGAGCACAGCCTAGAGGGGGCCCAATCCATTACAGGTCAAACATAGCGAGACAAATAACCACGCTCACCCTTATTCACACTTACGAGTTATTCAGGGTCACGAGCTAACCTCAAGCATATGCTTTGACTGCACTCGAACTGAGAGGACAGCTCACTGACAAACTAGAAGTCTAACCACTGTAGAGCGTAGTCAGCCTGGGACAAATTAATATTACAGTTTATGGATGTGTGAAATCAGTAAACATCTGTGGCATTACAGTATTAAATGGAAGCCATTACGGCATGTCCTGAGCATGAATAGACATCAGATCTGAGGGGATATCAGGTCACGGAGCTGGAAACAAATAGTCAAACATTTGCTGTAGCTGGGAACTGGGTGACACTGCACACCTGATACAAGCAGCAACCGTTTCAGCGCTCAAACATAGAGTCGAAGAGATCTCGTTGTATAAAGAGAGTAATGGATGTTTACCCTACGAGCCTGGGAAATGCTAAACAAAGGAAAACCTTGCTCTGGATCAAGTCAAACCCCCAAATCATTGTATTTGTCAGAGAAAGTAATGTATGGTTTGTTATTTTATTGTTCCAAAGCAATAAATCAGGCTTTTCAGAACTGTTTATAGTTTTACAGAGAACCGCCATCATGGTGGACTGGCTCCAGCACCCGCAGTGTGTGTATGAAACTTTTTTAAAGCTTCTGGGGAGGAAGCAGCAGCAGCAGGGAGGATGTGGGGATCACGAGGGGATACATGCTCCAGGAGTCTTTTAGGAGAAATCAAACTAATAATCATCCCCCCCACACAGAGCATACATTACTTCTAGAACTTGGATGGGTGGACAATTATAAAAAGTGACTGGTCAGCTCTGTAGAAGCCACAAGAAGGTCCGGGCCGCTAACGCTTTGCCGCTCATGGGAAATAATTTTAATTTGTTTTTGCTTAATCAATCAATCAATCAGTCTTTATTTTTTCGTGGTTTTGTCTGTCGTCCACATCATTTGTGCCTAGTTTAAAACAAGCTGTGTAAGGTTGGTAGCAGCATGGCTGAGGATGGTTGACCGGCCTTTGCCAATGTACCCATATGGCTTTGGCTTTTGTTGTCCCGTGTCAGGCAGGTGGTAGTGTTCTGCTGCAGCCTCATGGGCACGGTGTGGCCGATGTGTTGCCTGCAGTTCAAAAAATAGCACAGAGAGGCAGAGAAAGAGTGGGGGAGAGGAAAAACAGAGAGAGGATGGGAGGTTTTGTATGATGGAGGTAAGTGCACGTCACTTCCTTTCTAGCTGACATCCTCCAGTAGAAACGGTTGCTATGCCAGTGAATGGTCTGGCTAACAGTGTGGCTGATCTGAAGTTGCTCTGTTTGTTTTTCTTTCCATTTTATTTTATCCCCCGTCTTTGGATGACTATGGTGTGAAGTGGATATGCACTTGGTGGATTCATTACATTTACACGCCTTTCATTCTCTGCCTCATGGAAAACACTGAACTGCTCTGCTTCGATATCAAGGCCTATCCGAGATATCTACCAAAGTTCCGATCGAGCTCTCTCGCTGAGATGGCTCTACTTGTTACCGACAGCTGTTCAACTAATCTTGGTTTTGAACAAGATCGGGATTAGTTGAACTTATCGTTTCTGTGCTTGGCTTTCCCGACCAACTCGGCGTTTCTCAACAAGAAAAATGTTAGTCAGGCTTGGACCTCACTCTCAATTGCAGCAGGAACTTCTCGCTGTTTGGAACCGGAGCTCATTTGTCAGCTCAAATCTTTTAACGTGTTTTTTTTGTTGAAATTGCCTTTTGTCTTGAGTTGTATTATGAGATTAATTAGCAGCTTTATAAGGCATCGTCGTGTCTATAAATTCTTCCTTCTCCTGATTTTAACACAAAGGATTAGAAAACATCAGGTGGGAGCTTCTGAGGAGGGAGTGGGATGAAAATGGTTTTCTTTTAATCGTTTTTCAGTGGGAAGTTGAAGCAGAAGGGACATTTGCTTGCTCTTAGCTCGTGTGCTTTATGAATGAATGCGTTGCTACACAGGCGCCCGATTTCCAGCTGAACTTCACCACCTGGCTACACTGTTTGTTTTACTGTGTAACACCAAAGTGCATGCTGAATTCCAGGGACTGTAAAGAACAATGATTATCAACTCTTTTCCTCACTTGTTCGACCTTTTTCAAGCATGGCAACAGGCACGAATCTCTGGGACATGCACGCATGCACACGGCTCTGTGTTCAATCTGGGTTTTTTTTGTGTGTGTCTTAACGTGATTACTGTTGGGCTGGGATCATTGTCAGTCGCCTGTTGTTCTTCCATGTGCTTTAGTGACTGGATCAGTTTGTGCACGTCATCTGAGCTTTGAAAACTCCTTCAGGTTTCTGCCTCTGCCAGCTTTTTTTCAAATGGTTCGTCTTTGTGGAACAAAATCTGAGAATAGACACAAATTCTTGAGGGATCTGACCATTTCAAGATATTTATCTAATTCATTAAAGCTCAATTCTAACTTTTATTTCTTTTTTAACTATGTTTTTTTATTATTTCTGTTTATACACACTTTTACAGGCTTCATTATTGCCTTTTCTCCTCACAGGCATATTCTAGGGGACCTATTATGCTACTTTTTTTAAATCACATATGTTATGTTACAATAGGTGTCATTATGAAATTGCTTCAGATCTGACTTGCCAAAACTCTCATATGCCTATTATCAACCTGTTAATATGGCCATATACTCCAGTAACAGCTGCGACTGGTATGACTATGAGGCTGGTGTCAAATTACATGCCAGCCGTTTCAGTCCTGCTACCTTGAAGGTTAGCCAACCAGTGGACTTTTCTGCTATGGCCTTTGACCAGGGCAGAAACTGAAATAGCTTGCTTCGTTTAGCAGACGAACAGATGCTGCAAAACGTGCCGAGGAAGGATCATTAAGGATACATGTTTAAACCGCAAAGCATGAAGAGCCTTCTGGAATGAGACACGGAAAATTAGCATAATGGGTCCTGTGAACTTTATCTAAAAAACCTTTAAGGAACATTAAACAACCAGTGCCTTTATATTTTCACATTGAAAGTAAATTGTAAATTATTCCGTCATTGTCAAAGCCGTTACAAGTTTTGGGGGTTAAATCACATATTTGTCCTCATTATTTTAGCTCCTCCTAAACTCCCAGAATGTTAAGTCTTTGGCAGACAGCTTGCACATTTGAGCAAGTAAGGAACAAAGACATGCTATCTGGCACTGTTGGACACAAGGCTCTGTGAAAGGTGTTTCATCTAATCCAGTCCCGGTGGAAAAGCAGAACATCAGAGGCACTGTGTCCTGCCCAGACGTCTCTTGTCTCTTCTTCCTTTTTTTTCCCCCCTTTTTCCGTTTGCTCTTGTTGTTGGATTTGTCCTCCTTTCAGATGGCTGGTAGCCATGCTGCTCTCCTCCCTGTGTAGCCTTGCCCTGTGGTGGATTGTGTATGGCTTCCCTTCTTCCATCCTGCATATCTGTATAGACGGGTTAGGATTTCAATGAGCTCTGCCGCCCGTCAGGCCCCAAAAAACCTGTCCTGCCCCTCCTTGTGGAGCGCTCACTGAGAATGCTGTAAGTGAGCCCCAGTCTCTTTTCAATTCCCAATCCCAATCAGAAATCTGTTCAAAGCCATCCACTTGTTACATTATTCTTTCTGCAAACACTGTTTACTCGAAGCTGTTGAGCAGAGCCGGCTTTTAAGAATCCAAAACATCAGAGGCTCCTGCCTTGTTCTTGTCGTCATCTTTTGTACACAATCATTCTGTACCATTATCCTAATCATTTCCTACACCCCGTCATGTTAAGACATCCCTGCTTTTATGGTTACATTGCCGACTGAAGAGTCAACTGTTAAAATCCCACCAATCAGTAAAACAACCGAGATGAATTAAGCCTCATACAGTTTATTAGTGCCACCCTTGGCTTTCCTGGGAGTTTAACTTGGCTTCACTAATCCTGTCTTGCTGCTGAGAGCAATAATAGACTATGTACAAGTTTAATGCTGACAAACTTTGATTTGCTCATTTCCATGCACTCCTCTCCTCTCCTGCCTCCACTCTGTTCTGCTCTGGCTTCCTGCGTATTAAGTGACACATCACCGCTGTGTTGTTTTATGTCCACAGACAGGAGGAGAATAAGATACACACCAGGTCATCATCACAGTCCCTGAGGTAAAGCCGTGCAAAGTACAGACAGCATGCATGCATGCCCGCACAATGACCGAAGCCACGGCTACAGTATCTTATCTTCTCTGCAGCAGGGTCATCTTGCAGGCCAGCGTTCAGGGCTGTAAGACCGGCGTCGGCCCCTTGACTCTGTCTGACCACTCAGACAGCAGGAAGAGGACCAGAACCTCCCTGCCAGGCAACGGAGTGGGAGGGAGGTCAGTCACTGGGTTTTTAGGCGCAGAGTCACTTGACTTGTAGCGCTTATAGCACTCGTTTACTCCAGTAAGACATGATCAGGGAGAGCAAAGAACGGGAACGAGACAAACATGTAGCAGGAAGGTCTTTTGTTGTTGTGGGGGGGGGGGGGGGCTTAAAGGCCGTCATTTCAGCTCAGGTGTTCAGAGGCTGGTGTCAGACTGTGAAAAGAGGCATTGTGTGAAAGAAGTGAAGCCAATGTAGCTTGATCTCCCCCTTGTGGCTCTTTGGAAAAGTCACAAATCCACAGGTTAGGATTGAGATAACCTACAAAATGACACATACTCAGCTCTGCTACTCCTCCCACAAACACACGGTACTTACAAGGTGACGCCATTTAAAAGGGAAATGATCAAGCTTTCAAATAATATCAGAAGCATTGTTCCAACGAAGAAATAATCCACCAGACAAGTTCCCTTCTTGTTATGCAGTTTACATACAAGAGCTCCTGTGGTAAATCTGATTGAAAATGAACTTGGCAGTAGCAGTGCTCGGGTCCAGGGTATGTTGGCTCCACCTTTGGAGCCATCTTTATAGCCACTCTGCGGTTTGTGGACTGACAAATACATATGTTGTGTTGATGTGGCATCATCACACACTTGACATGCAGCCAAGAGGCTATAGCCACTCATTTGTCCTTGTGGGGTTTATTAACAGCTTCCCTTCTCTCTGCCAGCTCCCTGTGCCCGACCAGGCTGGTCAGGTCCCTAGGCAACTTGCATGTTGCGGCCGGCGACAGAGACCCAATGTGTTGCGAGCCATGTGGCAGCCATAGAGACTCAGCCAGTGTCGCACCCAACCACACAGGCACTCTCATCAACTTAAACATGGCACAGGTCCATCTGCAGGCAAGCTCCCCCAGACCCACTCCGAGCCATATGGAGGCTTGGGCTGCATTTACACGCCAAGAGAAGCAGAATGTTAACTAGTTCCACTTTTATCATGGAGAGCAGACCTCTACTGTGCTGCTTCCACATGAGGAGTCGATTTCAAAAAACTAAAAAAAAAAAACAAGTTTCTTTACCAATTTAGGCAGCTGCAATGATGAAATCTGTGGAGCAAAGTTAAATATCTTTTCTTTGGTGTTTTTGTAAATCCAGCCTTAACTCCAGAGGCTCACCACATTCCTTCTCTCTCCTCACTGATCAAGACTCCAGTCTCATATGCTTAGGCCGGGCTGCACCAACAATGTAAAAAAAAAAAAAAAAAGGTTTGTCCACAATAATTAGGATAATATCATTGTGTTATTTAAAGCAAATTTAGAAAATATAATTTATGTAGTTTTTGCAATAACTAATAACCACCCAGGCTGGAAATATTAAGTCATTTTCCAATAGAACCACCCAAATGTTGTCTTTCTGATTCTTACAGGTTTGACACTGGTGAATCAAATAAACTATTGTGATAGAATCAGCGGTTTCAACTTCTTTATCATTAGTTTCATGAGTATATGGATCGTGAGATATCATTGTCAAGCCTAATTGATTTTACAGAAAGCGATCATGGTGCAACCCGGCCGACATCCTTAACACAGATATGATACTAACGTTACACGCAGCCTGTAAACCTTCTCCCCGTCTCCCACTAACAGAAAGCAAATGACTTCTACCCAGCTGTCAGGAATCCAAATGACACTCCACCTGCCTCGGCCTCCCTGCTGCTTCTTTCAATATCTCTTCTTGCATGTTTCTCTCTGAACGGTGAGCGTCGGAGAGTGACTGGCTATAGCTTCTTCGGACTCTGCTGCTCACTGTGTGATCTGCCCCGAGCTCTGGAGCTGCAGCCACATCCTCTGCTGGTGCAAATCTGTAACGTTTATACTTTCTTTTCCTCTCCCTCTATCGTTCCTACATGCTACAGACGTACCGTCTCCAGAGGACGTAAAGCTCGCAGCTCTTTGAAATCAATTAGATTTTCCAGACTATGGTATCTATCTCCTTTTCACTTTTCTGCCATACAGTCACTGTGATTTGTAACAAAATAGAATTTGATTTTTTTTTTAATTTGGAACAGTGTATTTTTACAGGTGTGTAACAAACATGATTTGTCTGTATTAATGCTTTCCTTTTTTTTTGTTTTGTTTTAGTCACTCCATACCCAAAGCTAGAGCTCCTCTACTTCGGTGAGCCTGTGGATCTGGAGACTTGGGAGGGCATCTTAATATCGTCACCGCTGTACTTATCTCAATAGATTTTTAATTTTCAGCAAAGCTTTGGAACAAACGGACACCAACATAATGTGACATGCATTTTATTTTTTATATTTTTTTTTAATCATTAGTAATTTTATCCAAATGCCAACTTTTTGTTAGGTATCACGAAACGCGTTTTCATTCATTGCCTGGTTATTCCTACTTATTCAAGCATGCAGTAGCAAACTACAACCTTTGACTGGTATGTGAATGTGAATCCAATAGATTACCTGCAAAATAGGCACTGTGCTGATTGTCTAGGAGGTTTCACAGTACAGGGCATCTGTAGATTGAATAAGACAGGTATTTTGGGGGGGGGGGGGGGGGTCTTCCAATGCAAGAAGTACTTGGATCCTTTAAATGTATAATAATGTTATCACAAGATACGATACTGTGCACATTTGTACCTTCATTTTTCATATTTGGCTCATCTTCTGTGTCATTTCTTTGTGAAGCTTGTACGCTCCTGGATTTCAAAGCTGTAAATATGTCGACATTTGATATACTCTGTATTTTGTAAATATTTTGTATGGTTAGAGAAAAATCAATCTAAGAGAAAGCAATGATCTTAACCCTGTTCAACTTATATACATCATGTATTGGAAAAACGTGCACATAGAAGCAAAAGTTTTTAAATAAAACTATTAGCATGTGCATCCGCCTATGTATTACAGTTCATAAAGACATCCAGTAACTATGTCAGTTTTGTCTGTGACATCACTAAGTTTATTGCACTAAGCAAAAGGGGGGGGGGGGGGGGGGGTTGCATGTCATTTTAAACCAAGATGTGTACATACATTCTATCCACTTCTCCTGCTCAGACGCCTAAATTCAATTGGATCCCGACTTTGGAGGTGGACGGGCTCGACTGGGTCATTTCCTGCATAGCGGAGAGAGGACGGCCACCCTGTGGATCATACGAATAGATTCTTAGCCTTAGAAGGCGTTTAATACAATGAGTAATTACAATTGGGTCAAAAATGGTTCAGTTAATTTCTCCTTTCACCAGTGAAGGTGGGCCACAAGCGAAGTCCTTCTTGACCCAAGTGACTAAAGTCCAACATAAAAAGCACAAGATATTCATTTCAGGAGCTTAATTTGGACTAAAGAGACAAGCCAGTTTTCTCGAAAGCTTTTATTGAACAGTGCATTCAGTGCAACAACAATCCAAAATCTGACCAGTGGGGGTTGGTTTTGTTTTTTTTGCAGCTGGTGGATCAGGTGTGATTGCAGTTATTTTCCTGCAGATAGTGCCGGGAAATCTTCCGGGTCATCTGGGTTGGGGGCCAGTTCATCCTAACAGGACCACAAAAGAATTAAATTTTATTTTTTTTTTTAAAGCTTTCTTATCTAATCTTAAGAAATTTAGAACAACATACATCATCTGGCATTTAAAACCCGAATAATCATGGAAACGATTTTGATGTTAAAGACACTAATAAACCAGGGGTTCAAAATCACTACATTAGGTAAATTGCAAATAAGCGAGTTTGGTTATTTTCCCGACACCGACGTGTACTGATCCGTGAAAGACTGAAACATACCCTCTCCAGGATGGCTTTGGGTTTCTCAGAGCGAGTGCTTGGGCCGCCTTGCCCTCCTCTTCCTCCTCGACCTCCTCCTCGACCAGAGCGGCCAAGACTCCCAAAATTGATGTCCAAGAGGGAAGTGATGTCATTAACTGATTTGCGAAGGTAATGTCCCTCGTCCTCCAGGTCCTCCGTGGGTGTCTTCAGGACCTGAAGATTGAAGGTGCCCAAATAAACAGAGGCTCCCAAAGTATTTGTACAGGTAAAGACTACTGGTTCTGATTACATCATTACCTTTCAGATTAAATGTTCTCCATAATGACTTGATTTAACACAAACTATACCTGTTCATGTCTGTTTTTCAGGCTCCTAAACAATCTTTTAGATCATCACTTTACCTTACATGTATGGATGAAGAATTGCATAATTTAACCCTAAATTTAAAAAACATATTGACTCAAATAGGCTATTGGATTATTTAAAAATTTGTGAGAGAAGCCAGGGAAAGAGCTTCAGCCAGGAGGAAAACAATGAAGTCTTAGTTAGCATCTATCAAGAGGAACCGATTGCCGTGCTCCAGAGATAAAAAATGATTTAATTCCTATCCAGCAGCAGGCAGCAGAGGAAGAAAATGTTCAGTTCGAAATGCAGCTAATGATACGATTCACATAGAGCGCCAACAATCTCATTGAAAATCACGTTTTTATTTAAGAGTCACACATTTGTTGTGAAACTATATTAGAATTCGTCAAAAGTACATCATTATGGTTTGAGCCATTTTTAAAAATCTGTTTTTCCATTATCTAATTCCAATAAAACTAAGAGTCTTACCATGTGGCTCTTAAAAGAGAAAAGCCACAGACAGTCAGTCATACCATTTCTGCTATGTCTCTTCAAGTCTCAGCCATATTTAGTAAAAGAGGTGACCAAACAGCCCCTCTACTTGGAAAATTAATCTGAACTGGTGCCGGCTCGACAGCTTCACCCGAGAGTGCAGCAACTCTCTCAGTCACTGATGGGTCTGCTGGTGAACACGGTTACCTAGTGCAGCCCGGGCTCTTCTGAATAGAACCTTTTCATGCAATGAGTTCAGCAGAGAATTCTGATATGGGGGGAACAAACAAAGAGAGACACCTTTCCACACTGGCTTGAGAGGAAAAGGTTTCATTCTCACCTCCAGGTTTTTGGACTGGTGAATGACCTTCGCTTTGGAGGGAATCTTGTCCTCTGCTTTGCGGATATTAAACTCCGATTTGGGACGCTTCATCTCCTGCATGGCCTTCCACTCGTCCAGGGACATCTCCATGGCAACGTGGACCATAATCTCTCCATTCTCCTCGTCGGCATTGCTAAGGAGTTGGAGGGGAAAAAAGAATTATATATGTCACTCAGTTTAAATTGCATTCTTACATGGTCAACTGTACATGTAGTGCGACAATGTAAAATAATCTGAATTTAAAAGCTTAATGCCATAAGGTACATTTTACACCACTAGGTGGATGTCGTAAGTGTAAATAAAAAGAGGGCACTTTTCATCTGGAAATATGGCAATGTGGGTTAAGCGACATTTCAAAACTTATGTCACCAATACTCTGCAAACAGGAAAGGAACTTCACCTTCACTTTCAGAATATGATACTTTAAATTTACTAATACAAAACAGTTTCCCCCAAAAGTGCCACTGGACGGTTCACTCATTACAGGATCTGCCGGTTAATTAAATTCTCTACAGTTCATGCTAATTAATCATTCGCGTGCAACTCACCAATTTGGATTCTCCTGCTCAGCAGATTTTTGAGGCTCCTCACTTTTGAGCGACACATCAGAAGTCACCTCCATTACCTCACTTCAAAAAGAGGAGAAAAAAAAAAAAAAAGACACATGGGGCAAAAACATGATGCTTAAACGCTGCCATAACGGTGAAGGCTTACTTACCTTGCGGCATCTTGAACGGAGCCCCAGTTCCACGGTCCTCTGCCTCCTCGTTTTTCCTCAGGAGATATTCCACTGAAATGATGGTTGAAAGTAAAACATTGCTCTCGTTTTTAAAACACCCTTTTTAAATGTCACCCATCCATGACCAATGAGACTTACGTTCCATTGTGTCGATCAAATTCCCTCTTGCCTCTCGGATTGAAGCTGTCCAGATTCCTGGAGTTCCCTCCAAACCTCGCCCCTCTCCTGCCTCTGAAACCTCCCCGGCCCTCCTGGTAAGAGTCGGGATTGTAGGAGGGCCTGAAAACCGAGGACGTCCAAAACTCAAACAGGGAGTGTTGTTCCAGCCTTCGGTACATAATGTCACTCACAGTCGGCAACACCATAGAAAACTCCTCTGCAGATTCACAAACCAAAACCTCCAGGTCCTGCGTCACGCAGTCATTAGAAACGAAGATTCAGTTCAGGTCGCATCCTATTCAGTGATACCTACTTATCAATGGAGTACTCCAGGGGGGGCTCCTCTTTCTTGGCCTTCCTTTGCCCAGCTGCAGCCCTCTTCATGCCCCTCTGGTCCTGCTCTTTGCCAGGTCCATCCTCGCCCCCCACTGCAGGGCCGGCCCGGCCAGGCTTCAGCACTGGGAGACACGCTTGTTTTTAAAAACCTCTCCCATTTTTGCAAGTCATAAATCTTTCAAATTTATATTTTAAAAACACCTGCATTTGTTTGCAACATGGTGACAAAGAAAAAAGAGAGAACTGGATACACACACACCACATACATCATATGTAGATTAGAAACTGTCAATAGAATAGAGTCTTAATAGAATAGGAAAAATAAAAATCCCTGCTGTATGCACGGAACCCACAAATACTTGGAAATACTTGGAAAGCTCTCTGGCATGATGCCCACGTGACTCTGCATCTCTCCCCCCCCCCCCAACAGATGACAAAGCGTCAGCAAATCAGCCTCTCTGGACTGAACTTTCGAGAAACAAGCCGCCGGCGCCAGAATAGGTCCAGATGCGTACTGACCCGGGACAGGGTCCTGACCGTCGAAACCTCTCTGGACGCGTCTGTCCTTCTGCGATTCCTTCTGACCGCTCTTTTTCTTGTTCTTCCTCTCCTCCTCGTCCTTCTTCTTCCTCTGTTTCGCCTTTTCGCTCTCCACCTGCTTAATCAAGTCGAAAGGATCCGCATCGTCGTCGAGAAGATCCCCGAACCTGTTCGCCACAACGCACCCGAAGGCGTCCGGCAGCATGGTTTTGGTTTTTTCTTTGTTTGTTTGGGTTTTCTTTTCTTTCTTTTTTTTTTTTTTTAAGAGCCTGGAAGTGTAAAAAGGGCAGGTGTTAAAAGACGAGCAGACGGACAGAAAAGTCCCACATACAAGAACCACAAAAAGATGAGAACGCACCGTTTTTCCAAGACAGCTACTGTAAAAAAAAAATTATAAAATAAAAAAAAAAAAAACCCGCTGGGGACGACAAGTTTGTTCCTCCTGTGGATATCCAGCAAACATTCACACCAGTTCGCAGGAACTTTTAAATGTTTGCAGGTGTGCGGATGGTGGAAAAACCACGCCCACGCGCGTCCCCCGTGCGTCTACGTGCGCCCCCGATAGGCGGCGCACTGACCCACATCCACCACAAGAGGGCTTCGTTTTGTTTGTTAACGTTAATGGGTTTTTTTTGCTTGTTTTTTCTGAACAAATTCATATTTACCACAATTGTGAGATTTGTGAGGCCAGGCATTGCTAGAGGGTAAAACTCCCATGGTGGAGGTTAAAAATGGTCAAACAGCGTGTCTCTGGCCAAGCATCATAATCAAAACAATCTTGAACAAAACTGCACTCACAAAAGAGTTTTTTGTGGAGAATTAATTTAGAGAATCTTTTTCCAGATAGGAATATGTTGGTTTTGTTGATCGGACAGATTACAACCTCTCCATATCTTAAGCTACAAATCTACGATGGGATGTGACTCTGCGTGGCTTTAATGACTTACACTAAGCTTTCTTAATCGTGTCTGCCTTGAAGTCTGCTTCAGTCATGACATAATTTTCCTCAGAGTGATCATTTAATCAACACAACTGATATCCAAATAATGTATAGAAAGTGCAAAGCTCTGATATATTGTAGCAATACATTCTTGAATCACGACATAGACGATACCTCGACTGACAAAGTCGAGGTATAGTTGAGGATGAGTCAGGATAAACATGCTGTGTATAAAGCAATTGGGCTTTATCTGCTGGTCAGAGTAGAAACTAGAGTACGAGTACGTGGAGTTACCTGCTGTGAAACTAAACAAAAAAGTCAAGTTCAGACTTTTAAATTGTATCTTACTGTTTCAAAGAAATTCCTGGTTATGAAATTTCTAGACCATTTCAAGTTGACGAAGTGCACCAAATCAAATCTCAGGCCTTTCTGTGTGGAGTTTGCATATTCTACCCATTGAATGTAGGTTGTTTTAAAGGGCCTCAACAATGACTTAGTGTCACAATGTTGCTCAAATTCAGAAATGTAGTGTATATTTGAATTAGGGTAGCGTGTGTTTCAAATCAGTGTCACTTTGGCGTGCTGTATGAAAACTATCCTCTGTGTTTTCATGACATGGGACAATCATATCTCAGAGTGTGTGGGATACAGTATGTGATCTAAACATCACAGTCAAAAACAGTCGGAATGCTGTCAAACAGAAAAATCTTTTGAGAAATCACAAGGTGTTTCTGCAGCACCGTTCATTTTAGTTGGATTTCCGTCTATTAATAGTTGAATGAATCTATTGATCTAGAATGTGCCTTGGGCTTCAAAGTATTTCATACTCGTAATCAATTAAGATTCTTAATCACTTGCTGTAATGTATTTCATTTATTTCTTTGTGAAGCATAATTTGTATTTCTTTTATTTTGTGTCCGAATGGTGCTAAATACATTTGCCTTGCCTTAGAACTCAAAGAGATAAGTTTAAGTTGCATTTACTACAAAACAAAATGCAAAATAACTGTCAATTTTAATTTCTGTTTCTCCCAAACAGTGCATCCTTTGTGCAAGTATTTCCGCCCACGAGTCGTTACGTAACTTTGGCGCCTCGGAGCCACCATTTCCTTGCCCTTTAAAATTACCCCCCCCCCCCCCCCCCCCCCCCCCCCCACACCCCCCACCCCCAAAAAAATGTAATAACATAAACAGACACACCAGCGCGGGAAACAGCCATCTGCTCCTGCACGGTGTAGAATTAGCCGCCTTCCACTCTGATTGGCTGAGCGACACTTTGACCTGCTCCCCATTGGTCAACATTGATGTCATTCAGTCGAAGCGCGCGTCTTCTGTTTAAATCTGATTGGACGAAACCTTTTCGACTAGTCGCGGTGCACGGAGTGCTCTCCTTGCTTCTCATTGGTTCACATAACTTCCTGTCGCTCTCTGTGGATACTGCTATTGGTTGATAGTGACACGTGGGCTCGGATACTCGTAGCCGATTGGTCCCTTCACTGCTCAGGCGCGATTTTGCAACGCGGGAGAAGAGTGCGGTGAGCGCACACTCGGGTCAGTTCAGAGGAGCCGCCGGCCCCGAGGAAACTTCCACTCATTCTCACAACTGACTGAAACTAACGCAACGCGAACCGGATCGGTTTCTTTCTTTTTCCTTTCACCTTTGGAAATGAAGGACATATTCACTCCAGACTGAAAAAGGCGCGCCACTTGCAAGAGTTACTTTTTAACCAGGGAAAGTGTGTTTCGGTTACATTTGTAGCTACTGAACACCGGGCGCCGGGAAGATGGCCGAGAACAAGCATCCGCACGTTATTTTCTGCAACGATTCGCCGAAAAGAGTTTTGGTGTCCGTGATCAAGACCACCACCCCGATCAAACCGAGGAAAGCGGAGGCGCTGACCCCGACCAGCCCCGGCTTCAGCGACTTCATGGTCTACCCGTGGAAGTGGGGGGAGAACGCCCACAATGTGACCCTGAGCCCGGGATCGGTGAGCGGCGCTGCGTCCCCCACCGGGACGCAAACCGCCGGGGAGGGGGACACTGGCTCGTCACCCGACCAGATCAAGGTAAACAAAGTTTAATTCATCTTCTGCTATGTTTCTTGATGCGATTATCCTACAGGTGTAAACAGCACTGATACTCTGAAACAATAGGCAAAGTGCATTACCGGGCCACAGATTATATAGAAAAGTTTACAAAGATGCAAACTGTTCAGATCTGAGTCATCATATGAGACCAAGACAGTCCAAAGATTCAGAATTCCCCCCTTTTTTTCTTTCTTCTTTTTTTGAATGAAAAACTGCTCTGGCCTCAATCTCAATATGGCCGAAGAGGAGTCATTTAAAAAACGCCCGCGCATTAGGGTGTGACACGCTGGATTTTAAACCCCAGTCACTTCCTAATCCCGCAGCAGCTGCTCATACATGACGTCGCCGCGCGCCAAAAATCTAACCGGATGTGAATGGATTACAATAAAAAAAAAAAAGTGCTTCCTGCACAACCCAGCACGTGAGCTGAAAGTAGCGCCCCACAATAGTTTCATTGTATCAACTTACTCTGATATATTGTATGATGCTACCTAGTCAACATAACCCAATGGGAAGCACCCATATGATACATTTATTAACTTATGAACATTATATTCTATTTGTTTGACATAGAAGCCTATCATATTTATCAATAACTGATGGAGAAGTAATACGTTTGTAATTCCTCCCACAACCTTTTCAAATGTTCGTATGTTTTATGCACAACGATGTCGGATCTTAATTTTTATATTAGAAACAAGACTTCATGTTTTTCAATAACCAAAACACTTGCATACCGTTACCTTAGCAATATACTTTTAATCGTGTTTTCAGGATGGAATCCGTAGAGGTCGACCGAGGGCCGACACGGTCCGGGAGCTGATCAGCGAAGGGGAGACTTCATCCAGCCGCATCCGCTGTAACATCTGCAACAGAGTGTTTCCCAGAGAGAAGTCGCTCCAGGCCCACAAGAGAACACACACTGGTAAAAAACATTTATCCTCATGCAGACCTGTAGAGGTTTTTCGTAAGCTGAATAGTGACTAAGCCGTATCAATAATTAAATTCCAGGAGAGAGGCCTTATCATTGTGACTACCCGAATTGTGGGAAGGCGTTTGTCCAGAGCGGTCAGCTGAAGACCCACCAGAGGTTGCACACTGGGGAGAAACCCTTCGTCTGCTCAGAGAAAGGTTTGTGAGACGTATGTTTTGTGATGATTTTAAAGTAGAATAGTTTCAGATATAATTGTAGCGTATTTAAATGGATTTTATGAATCAAAATACTGGTTCTTTTCTCTCTTGCCATTTCATAGTATAAAGTTCACGTGATGCGCGTTGATGCAATATTTAAATGTCTGCAAACTTCTGCTTTCTTCTGCAGGCTGTGGGAACCGGTTCACACATGCAAACCGTCACTGCCCAAAGCACCCTTTCTCCCGCCTGAAGAGGGAGGAACCAAAGGAAGGCCTGGACAAGGCTCAGTCTGTGGACAACAAGGCTGTAGCTGAGTGGCTGGCAAAGTACGTGAATGCAAGATGTCTCGTACTCACGGCTTGAACTCGACTGATGATTCATGATTATTGGAATCGTCTGCTTCTGGTTATAACCCAAGAGCGTCTGCCCTTGCAGGTACTGGCGAACCCGGGAGCAACGTGCCCCAACAACGACCAAGGTGAAGTCGCAGGGCAAGGCGAGGGCGGAGGACCAGGAGCAGCAGGATCCCATGGACTTCCAGTCCGATGAAGAGAACGGTGAAGAAGAGGAGGCGGCTGCGGAGGAAGAGAAAGGCGTCCCGGGAGGAGCGGCCAAGCGCCGCCTGCAGGAGCAGCGGGAGCGTCTTCACGGCGCCCTGGCACTCATCGAGCTGGCCAACAACCTGTCTCCCTGAAACCCCCCCCCCCCCCCGCCCTGGACTCTAACCCCCAACCGCCTTCCTGAAACGCGTGCTGTCACTAAACCACGTCCATAAATGCAGATCTACGTCTAGCTTGGTTCATCCAAGAAGGCGCTGGGTTGGCCCTAGATCAGTGTTTATGCACAGAATCATCTGTTTCCCCTTCACAGCATCAGGAAGGCACAAGCTAAAGCACCTTATTGAGCTTCCATTTTATCCTTTTAGGCTGCTATAATGGTAGATTTGACAATATGAAGAATGTCTTTCTCTCTCCTGTCTTCTGAAGGCAAAGAAAGAAAACCTATTATGTTTTTAATTTGTTTTGTTTGCACTTTGATAACGAGTTTTGTTTTTTTTTGTTGTTTTTTTTCCCTTCTAAGTATATTGTGTGTATAAGAGTGTTGGACTGGTGTATATATGGATTAAGCTCAGATGGACAGAGTGATACAGGGTGTGGTCATGCATAGGAAACGATGAGTTGCGTTTAACTGTCGGGTGGCCGCTCGTGTTTCCAGGTTTCATCTCCGGCATTTTTATAAGCACAATTTCACTGCCACTGATGGCAGCAGAAATGGACTGAAAGGTTCAGATGGTTTTTCTTGTTTTTGCGTGAGCGGTACACCACATAGTTTGAAAAAAAAAAAAAAAAAAAAAGGTGGTGAGCAAAGGTGGACAAGAAGAGACAAACGCCAGTGAAGCTGGATAAATCTGAAATTTATCATGGGTCATTTTTTATTTTTTTATTTTTTTTTGGGAATGCGAGGTGATCATTGCAAGCCTAATTCACATGTCTGATCAGGAACAACATATCCACACTTTGTTTACAAAATGTAGGCGTAACTACGTTCGCCTAACCGAAGGCTTCAGTTTTTCTATACACTGACTTCATTCTCATGCCGTGTCTCCATTTAAATGGCAATTTTCCCTCATTACAGGTGGAAGCCTACACCTAATGTTTGTTTTTGGGTTTTTTTTTTAACCAGAGGAAAATTGTCTGATCGATGTCCGTCATCTTTTATATTAAAAGGTGACAGGCCAGTTCATACAAGTGTTGCTATTCTGTCATCTTAATTCAAAATTTTAATGTTTAGGGAATAATTTCCCCACACACATTCTATTGCTCTTTTCCTGTTTGGTTTATACATTGAAGCCCTTAAAACGCGGAACATTGAAACAAAAAAAAATTCCAGTTTGTACTCAAATTGGCGTAAATTCAGACATTGACTTTAAATGAAGCACTTAACCTCCCATTAATAAGGCTTGGATTAAGCTTGCAATGTGCTGACGATGGCTCCTGTTTTTGCGTAAATGTATTTGTGTAGTGCTGGGCGATTTTTATATTTTGTTTCTAGGCAACACTACATCCTCCAACACTGTTCGAAGCCTCTTTCCAACTGGTGGTTGCGGTTTAACCTGCACCAGAATCCGATCACTTTAGCTGTGGCGTTTCAATCGGATAGAGAGAAATTGTGTAGTTACCTTGAACTGGAAATCAATTATTGATAATCAAAAAGTAAAAAAAAACAAAAAAAAAAAACAAGAACCAAATGATCTATTCCCAGTTAGATTCTTTTTTTTTTTTTTTTTTTTTTTAACCCTGTCTTATTTTGTGGTTTGAGAAAATTTATGCCATTTTTAATATATTACAAAGTAGATTTTTTGTTAGAAATTTGTGCACAATTTACAGAGAGCTTTTAAGTTTTTAGTTTCAGTTTCTCACATCCCCTCTGCTAACATCCCTCAACAACCTCCATGATTTGAGTGTGTAGAGTGTTCCTGCTTGCTTGGTAGACATTTTATTACACATTTTTTACACAGACTTCTTTTACAGGCTGTCCACGCTGTTCTTGATTTCTTCATCTTCAATAAACATTCACGGAATCTGACGAGCTCCGTGTGACTGGTCCCTTTTATTGAGAAAATTGCATATGTGAATGTGGTTGTCCCATGATGGACTGACGACATGTCCAGCATGTCCCCTGCTTTCATCGGCGGGCAGCTGAGATCAACCCCAGCGCTCTGCCTCCCTCAATTGGATAAAGTAGTATAGGAGGAATTTGCTCCAATATGAAGTAAGATATTTCCACAATGTGGTGGATGTTTAAATATTGTCCTTCAGACTGTTGAAAACTTCCCTGTGGACTCCTGTGCGGTGTGACTCCTCCGCTCCGGTCTGGCTGTGTTACCCTGAGAGTTGGTCTTGTTAAAGGTGAAATATGAGAACAGGAGTCCTCCTGAAACACTGCGAGGAGAAGAAAAGCAATTGTTGGGGTTATTGTATAAACGTTGCCTCAACTGTACATTCAGGTTTTACAACATGGCCGCACGGACTGACTGGCGAGCACGAACAACAACTGAAAAGCATCGATATGCTGATTTAGCGCAAAAGCTGATGTGAGAGAACCAGAAAGCACGTTTGGACTCCTCTATATCGGGCACCTGCATCTATTAAAGCAACGACTGCGACAAGAAAAATGATCGCTTGGTCACACAACACATTTATAACTGAAAATGTTCTTACCAAACGGTGAGGCCGAGGAAGTTAGTCCAGGAGAACAGGTAGTCCCCACCAATAAACATACCGATGTAGGCTACTGCAACATTCTGAAGAAAATGACACATTATTGCTCATATTGTAGACTGAAACCGGGAAAATAACCATTTTTCTGTCTGTCATGGAACTAATAAAAAAACCAATACGTTCATTTATTTAGTATTCTTATCAGCACTGACTGACCTTTATCGCTCCTACTACCGTGGTCGTGAGTGCAGAGTTATAATAGTTGCACAGGACAATGGAATACATCACCACAAACCTGTAAAAACAAAAAAAAAAGTGACAGAGGCAACAGTGGAAAAAAACCTGAGAAAGCTTGATTTCCTGTGATATTAGCAGATAAAGAGATCTTATGAGAACATGGTGACATACCCCATTAAACAGGACATAAGGAAACAAAAAACAAACGTTGCTTTGGCCCAGTCCTCAAAAGTGATTACCTGGGGGGAGATGAATACGCACAAAGCGGTTATACTGCATGTCGTCTGTGAGCGCCAACAGGAAGAGAGAATAAGCCTGATGACAGACGCTTGCATGTACCTTATGGAAATCTCCAGTGAACGCACTTGCCACGACAGTGGGGATAACAATGAACAGTGCATTGTAAAATAAGACACCATATTTGCCCAGGCTCTATGAAGAGGAAGACAAAAAGAAACATATCTGAGATTATATTGACAAAGCAGCTCACAGTGTGGTTCATTTGTTGGGACGTTTCAACAAAACAAAATAATTAATGAAACAAAATAACACGGGAAAATCCCTGTTTGTATTCCATTTGGCAACGCAAGTCAAAATGAGTGTGTGGAAGGGTTTTGTTTGATGTCCTCAGAGTTTTTCGACCACGGAAATATGTAACGGCAGAAACATGCACTTTGTGTTCGTTTGCAGGAAGAAGCTACCTGATCGCCAAGTTTCTTCTTGGTGTACACACCGGTGGCAGCAGTGAACGCATCGTTGAGCAGGACGAAGGTGTAGCCCTCCACATTGAAGGCCAAGTCTGAGCTAGTAGATACAATGGAGATGAAGAGGAATGTGTAAAACAACAACAACAACAACAACAACAACAAAAGTGCAATTAAAAAGAAATGATTAGCATTTTCAGACGTTATACCTGGCAGCAATCATGGCACCAACGATTATAGCCATGACACAGTACACAATGCTTTTTGGAAATGTTTTTCTGAAAAAGAAAAAGCTTTTATTTTCCAGAGTTACAAATACACACACACACATATATGCATTTAATAAATCACATTTACTTATCTGCATATTACCTATTCGCTCTCCCGAGAGTGCAAATCAATGCATGAGGTTTACTCAAACCAATTCACAACTTCTATTAAAGGATACCTTGAAAGCATCAAAACTCACAAAAAGTAACTTTAATGGTGTAGCATGTTGCAGCACTAGTGGTTTACGTAAACATTGCAAAGACAAAAAAAAATAAAAAATCACGATAAAAGCAAGGAGAATAACACTAAATAAGTGTTATAATAAGTGGAGGAAAATGGGAGTAGGTAAAAATATGAAAGAAAAAAAGTAACATTGAATAATAAAAGGCCATAAATAAATTCTGAACATTTATAGAAAAGCATAAAATGTATTTTTAAAAAAAGGAAGAGGCAAACAGAAAGATCTTCAGCCATTTTGTTCAAAAAAAAAAAAGAACTCACAGTTTGAGTGGCTCTGTAGTTTTATGGGAGTTATCCTCTATCCTGCTCTATTTATCCCACTTAGGGTCTCAGGGTTAACAAGTCAATCCCAGCTGACTATTGGCGAAGGCACGGACGTAGTGGAGGGGCTGGACAAGGCCGCTAGTCCATCACAGGGCAAACATAGAGAGTCAAACAATATTCACACCTCTCAGCTCCAGACACACCAAATAACCTGAAACTTGTGTTTTTGGATAACATGATAAACAACCATTAAATAAACCATTACAGAAATGAGTCTGAGATGAGTCAGTCCCTTTAGTATATATGAAACTGAATAAATATTGACAAATAAGAACAAATACCTCAGTATGTACGCTTCCATGACCAACGTCATCAGAATGGTGAATTTCCTCAACACTGTAAACATGGGTAAACTGTGAAAGACAACAGGTTTTTGAGAGTTATGTGAAAGTTAAACTGCCAAAATCTACCGAATCAAACAACATCCAACCTAAGTTTCTTGGTGCTGGCCAGTCCTGTCACATGGTTGCCAAAATACAGCAAAGGGAGAGGGAAAATCTGGTGGGGGGGGGGGGGGGGGGGGGGGGGGGGATGAGGACACAGGATATACAGTTATATCACGATGAGGCTGTTAAAAAAAAATGTAAAAAAAAGATAATTTCTTACTTTTATAAAAACGCTTCTGTCAAAATCCTGATACTTGACTGTTTTGCTCATTTTGGCCGCATGCAGGACAACAATAGTGGTGATCAGCTGGAAGAAACACATTGAAGTGAGTTTAGTTTACAGATTAAAAAAAAACAACAACGAGAAAACAAGACCTGACGCTCTCACCTGTCCGATTCCCAAACACAGGTAGGACGGGAACCTGCAACACACCAACAGCATGAATCCTCCTCAGATGTGCTCATCTCAGATAATAAGACCCCCCACCACCACCACCCGGTTGGATGAATGACCGGGTGACAGCTCCGCTCCACACACCGCCTACCTGAAGCTCGTCAGCACGGTTTTATTCACCACGGTGATCAGGAACGAGCTGCATGCGTAAAACAGGGCGGCCAACAGCTGTGACAGCCTGGAGTGCTCCACCTGCTCCTCACCGACTTCTGCTGACATCGTTGGATGGGGTGAAAACACTTGTTGACGTCTTAAAAAAACCCAACAACAACTAAACACACACATGTGTGTAGAAAGTGGAGAGATTGCTGGTTTCCTGTTAGTCACTGCAGAGCAGCTGAAGAGGAAGCCAGGCAGAGGGGCGGTCCGCAAACTATTGCATAATTCAGGAGGGGTCCAAAGTTTTCTCCCTTTATTGTCCGAGTGCCTGGCTGCGCCAGCGTTAGAATTCGACCAAAACAAAAACCAACAACCCCACATTTGTTCTTATATGTGTTTGGCACACAGCGACCAAACGCCAGATAGAACATAAATAATAGATAATATAATAAAAACACACTCAAAGAAGTGGCTGCTCGGGTGAAGTGTTTAGCTGTACTCACTCTGAATTGTATTGTGTTGGAATAATGCAACTTTCATATTCATTGAGCAAAAACACGCAAGAAGCAGGTTCTTGATTTAGAGCTTGAATAAAGCACACGCTTTAAAAGCAGAGGATGAATGGAATGGAAGGTATGTTTAGATTATATGTGGCACACCTTTCGTGCATTAATCAAAATGACTTAAATTGTGGAAATAACAATGTTAACAAGACTGAAGGTATAAAAAAACAAACAAAAAAAAAACAACTAACAAAGCCAAACAAAAAAACAGCGTTGGAATACATAGTAATTAAAACATTCATTATTAATGTACAAAGTCTACTACTTTCCCCCCATCAGATCTAGACCAAAGAGCAGGTAGTTATCTGTACTAAGTTAAAGATTGTTATATGAAGAAGAATAGTCATCATGATTCAGTAGTCGGCTAGGCGAAGCAGGTTTCAGACAAATATTTGAATGTGGTGTGCTGCCATCAGCAGTATGTGCAGATACTTTAATGTGTTGTTATCAGTAGATGAGGCTGCACAGCGATGTTTCAGTTGTTGGGATGAATATATGGATATGACAATGAAATCATGACTGACGTGACAAGTTCAAATGCTTAAACAGGGAGAAATGTGAAGATTATATGTTTTCATTGTCAACTGACTGAGTAGTTTATCTTGTCTGGCTGCTGACTATATACTATATAATATGTGTACATTTAATGGTAGAGCTTGCCCAAATCAAATACCATCAGATTTACTGACACTGGAGAGATTTTGCTCCTTTTGGGAAGTTGTGAAACACATAGCACTGAATTAAAAAAAAAAAAAAGGGCATCTCCAATTTTTTGTAGGGTTTAGGGTGGAAGTGTGTGACACCTGTGGACATTAGAACCACTAATGTCACAAATTTTTACCAGTTTGTCCACAAGGTGGTGCTATAGCACCAATCCAGAAACGATCCATCCATTCCTCTTACACCTGCTTCACCTGAGCAGAGTGGAGTGGTGAGCTGGACCCTGTTGTCTTCTTCATTGCTTTTAACTAACTTACTAAATAACAACAACAAGCAGGTGGTGGTTTTAGCCCGGGGCCAAGTTCAGAATCACGTCCTCAGCTTCCCACGATCCAACATCTGGCCCCCGGCCAGTGAGCCGGGTGCCATGCTGACACCCAGTCTTATTCATCAACAGCAAAGAACGGCTTGACTCAAAAGTTATAAGATAAGTTATACTATAGGATCAATCAAACTTTACTTAACTCCCTCCCATTTTTAAAAGGCACATTGTCAAGGCCGCTTGCCTTCAGAAAAACAAAACATGGATTGTAAATTAGCATTTTCCTTTTTTTTAAGAAGAAGAAGAAGAGGATGGCCTGGCGGCTTGGTGTGTGTGTGTGTGCTTTGAACGGGAAAGAACTCCCTTGATTCTCCCCCACCCAAAAAAAGAAGCACTTTAAAGTCTATGTGAACTCCTTTTCCCTCGTTCTCTTACAGACCGAGCAAGTTTTAAGAGTACAGCAGCTTCGCCCTGGTGTACTGTAAGTAAGTTAACTTCGGGATGAAACTTTCTAGGAATGCGGAGGTTTTCACAGACACCGGCTGACACAACTCTGTTGTGGTTGTGAAATATTGAACCAGCGCTTTAAAGGATCTTACCTGAATAAACAAAAATGATCCCAACAGCCTTTTTTTCTTGTCAAAAGAGAGGCAGTAGAGCAAACAAGACCGACAGGTAAACCGCAAAAAAAAAACGCCTTCCTTTGTTGGATTTCGTTTGTGTACTTTCGTTTTGCAGGGCTGTTTACTGCTTCTCTTTCTCACCGCTCATAACCAATCCCTCTTAGATCAACTTTTTCACATGTTGCCACCTCCAGTTGGATAGCAAAGAGACACAATAAGCTGTCTTGACAGTAGGAGGGATGAGGTACCAGTACCTGCAGACTTACGCCAGCAGATTAAACGAATGTTTCAGGCAGGGTTTTTTTTTTTTCTTCATTGTGGTCCTATCTGTCCATTGTGTCATCCAATTCTTTTTGTTGTCTTTTCTGCCTGATGATGGGAATTAAAAATCTCGTGCTCCAGAAGTTCCTGGCATGATGCTGGCTATGCCCTTTAAACCTCTTTACAGTTGGGATGCTTTGACCACCAACCTGCTCCGACTTGAAATCACTCCGACGAGAACGTATTTGTGAGCGTTCCAAAAAAAAAGGGTTGTGTGACTCAGAGGAAAGATAATGACACGGCAGTGTGCTGCAGGCCTTTTTGTCATTTCAAACAGTTAGTAATTCACTATTCACTACTACAGCGTGTGTTGGCACGGGTGTTAATGTCAGCAAATTAGGTTTTCTGGCCATGTTTATACTGCGGTAGCAGAAATTACAGGCAGGTGAGGAATGAAATCTGGAACTGATGCCAGATTAACTGCCACTCTGGATACGAACAATGAAAACAGTTTCGGGTTTAAAAATCTGCTGCAGCCATTATGGCATTTCTCCAAACCGAATCCGTGGTGCACGTAACGTGTTGTGACAAAACCCTGTCGGAAAGCACACGGTGCAACATCTCATTACACTTGCATGATTAAAATGTTGAGTTTCACTTTCCTGAGACGTACTTTCTTCTTTTTTTTTTTGCAACTTCTATCTTATGCAACATCTATGAAGTAGAAACTGACATCCAGTAACCTTTTCAAACGGAGGAGTCAAAGTAACGTTCAAAGACAAAACGTTTGCGTCAACAATGTGAAATAAGAAAAAAAATCACCAAATTGAATAGAGGACAAAAGAGCAGTCGGTCAATGAGGAACGCTCCCAAAATAAATGATCTCATTGAAGCTCTCCAAAAAAGGTTTTACAACGTGTTCCCTGAATCAGCTTGTCTGCATGTCATTCGCTCCAGTCTGAAGTGCATGATGGGTTTTGATCATGACAGAAAAAGACTGGGGGGGGGGGGTTACCAGAGGTACATACTCCAAGAAAATTAGATAAAGGTAGTAGGGCAAAGATACTATTTTGAGTACAAGTTCAAATATTGCCCCTTCTCATTAAGTAAGTGTCCCATTTTTCCAAAATTGCATCTCCCTTTTCTTTTTGTAGTCTCAGGGTGAAAGTCAGGCGCTCCATGCTGTGAATGTTATTGACTATGGGCCAGCCATTGGTTAATCTTCGGCGGTGTCATGGAGAATCTTAAGGCCTCTGAAGATCTTCTTCCACATTAGACAGCAAGGTTTTTTTTTATAGAAAATCTGACCCATTGATTCTGAACATCACATTGTTGAGCCTGATTGCCCAGTAAGCTCTGTAATGGTTTGTTTGACAGTGACAAACTCGATGGTCTTTTATTTTGCTATATCATCATTAATACACCAGAGAATGAGTGGTCTTATCCGTGCTGCTATAAAGTATTTACTAAAGCATGGGAAGCTCATTCCCCCTTCAGATGGACAAAGATTGGACTAAATAGAGCAGTCTCGGCAAAATATATATATTTTTTTTATTCCATTATTCTGTTACCTAGGTCCAGGGTCAAGGAAGCCCATCTGTTCAAATCACTTCTAATACGCACATGAAACGGTTGGTAATTTTCTGTTTAGAGCGCAGATATTTCTTTTGTTATTTCATAGAGTTAGAATCCTAATTAAACTTAGATTTCATTCTGAGGTCAAGCGTTGGCTTGAAAATTAAACATCAGGGCTTGTGTCTTTTCCATAAATTTCCATATTTCAGCAACAGATCCGTCAATTCTGGGGACCCCCAAATCTGGGTTTTCAAGACTAACCAAAATACCATCTGCATGAAGGCTTATCTTTTACTCAGAGCCTCTGCTTCTTAATGTACTTTGGTCCTGTGTGTCACACTTCTATCATCTATTGAAGTAAAACTGTGGCTCATGCTAGAAGATATGGGAACGCCAAAGTGAAAGTATCTTTTTGTCCAAATAAGACACAGATTACACCAAACAACCAGGAAATTACTCTTATTCTGGGCAAAACTTGGTTCAATACAGGGTCATTAAGTGTATTTTGATCATTTCAGTTATGCGAGAGTGCCTCATGTACTCCTGCTCTCTTCTTTCCTTTGTGCTCATGAAGGAAGCTTCCTTTTGTGAAAAGTCCTCTTTTAATTGCACGTCTCTCCTGGTGGAAAACAGCAATCACAGGCCAATTTAACCTGCAAGAGGCGCAGCGTCTTCAAAGACAAACGACCGAGTCTCGTTGACCTGATTCAATTTGCTCTGAGATGCCTCGCACCCGGTGAAATTAGTCGACAATTCATCCTGCTGAATCGACTTTATTTTTTTTATGATTTAACTGTTTCCAACCCAAAAGTTTGGGCTGGGATAAAAACAGGCCTACAAGAATAACCAGAATATTATTATTGACAGTGAGTGGCAGCTGTTACCTGAATTTGGGGACTTGATGCTGTATCTCAAAAGCTACTCAAAGAAGTTGCTCGTGTGATTTGCCAGCAGTTCGACCCTTTGGAATAACTTGAGCGGAAAATATTTTGCTGTGTTTACTGTGTTATATCTGCAAATACAAGCCGACATCAAATACGCAACGGAAAGTATATCGGAATTCACTTTTTATTTTCAGAGTACAAATGCAAAGAAAGAAAGATTTACATCACCAGTAAAGTTTTTGCCAGTTTGCAGTGATAGTCCACTGCATCAAAAACAAGTGTAAAACTATACTGCAGATACTTGTGTGTCAACAGGCAGGGAATACTTTAGTATGCTGATACGACCACATCCGCATGGTTCAGTTTGACAAATACTCACGATGGTAAAGAAAAGTAGATTTTTTTTTGAGAAATTAAAATACATGAATGAATCAAAAGTACCCATAAATTGTATTACATGCACAAAGTTACAGAGGAACAGTATTAGAGTTTCACTTTTGAGGAATTTTTAGCTTTTAATAACCCACAATAAGGAACTTGATTACATGAAAACCTCTCATAAATGCCATGTGGAAACATATGACGTGTCTATAAGGGGAGGGATTCTCTGCTCTACGTCTCAGTTCCTCGGCCTGCGTCTGGAGTGTCGCCTTCTCAAGGTATGTCTCACTGTCCTACGATGCCTTTCCGAGATCGGTCGACGTACGTAGTTCGGGTACTTGCCATACGATCTGTGGATCAGCAAGGAAAGACAATCAGTTTTCTTTTTTTTTTTTTATTCCATAAAAACCTCTCATAAATGACATGTGGCATTTATGTTGCCACATGGCAACATATACATGACAACATGTTGATAAGACGTCTCAGTACTTAGGCCTGCGTTCGTAATGTAGCCTTCTCAAGGTGTTCCTTATCTCAGGTGGTGCACATATGGGCTTCTTCAGGTCCTTGACATACAGTCTGGGGATCAGCGAGGAAAGACAGTCAGTTATTCAGGCCTAAAATCACATTTTCAGTACATGCTATGAGTTACATCGGAGGTTTTAACTTGTGCGTAAACATCCGTTAGCGGCTTTTAGTTAAATGATTTATTTCAGTGTCTTCCCATTGTTAGTAACTTCAGACTATGTGGATGATGAATAAATAACAATGTAAAAACTGCACATAGTGTGACCTTCTGACTCATTCTTACTCACATCACTGCCTCAATGTTACAGGCAAAGGTGTCTGTCTGCATCTCCCATCGTTGCACATTCAGCAGCATTGATTTGGGGATTTCACTCCTTGTCGTGACGCAGCATTTTGGGATGCCAGCTGCAATGGGATCGGGAGTGTAAATGAAAGTAATAAAAAAAGAAAAGTCAAATGGTGGTTTGAAGAAAGAATGGTATTCATAAATGCGTGATAAAGTAAAGCATCTTCATCATATCAGTGCTCTGAAGACGTTTTCACTATGAACATTGAGCATAAAAATTGGTGTAGTTGTCAATGCACTACTTTAAAAAAGTATAAAAATACAAGGCTCTGTATTGCACAATGCTGCGGGAACATTAAAAGAACATGCAGATAAGTCGGAATATTTTTATTCTATAAGACGAAAGCACAACTGATTAAAATGACTACAAACTACATGGGCTAAACTAATCTTACCGCGGATTTAGTAACAAGACACCATGATGCAATCCTCAAAATATTTATTTCTTTGTGTTCACAGAGAATCTTTTATGCACTTGCAACTTGCACCTTTAAAAACTCCATTGTATTCCTATTTAAAAGTATGCGCGCGATAACTTGCATGTGCCTTTCTTGGCTTGAACCAAGTATTCGTAGTGAGAATGAGGTTCTTACCTTCAGTGGAGGCGATGGTCAGAGCATAAAAACACACAACTGCACACACTACTTTCGGATCCATGATGACAGGAGAAACCGTGCGGAGGGAATTTGATCTTGTCGTTTAAATACTGACACAGAAGATGTGCACACGCCCAAGGACCCACCCACATGCATGAGTGACAAGTGTGTGAGAGTGAGCGTTCACCACTCAGACGCTTTGCGTTGTGAGAGGATGCTGAGAATGTTGACAAGTAAACAAACAAACTGTGATGATGCACTAAGTCTGAAGCATAATTTTAAAAAAAAGAATCAAAAATTTCTTCTTTTTCTTCAAACAAAGAACAAAGTTGTTTAAACGGTCTGTACTGGTAAACTGTGTGACACAGGTATTCTTCCATTAGACAGGCTCCAACAGGTTTAATAGCCACTCTTTTTAAAAAGGATCCTGTTTGATTGACAGATACCGCATGAACGCACACAACACACCTAAAGCCATGGACGACAGGTCACAACGATTAAGGTCAAATGGAAACGTAAACAAGGATCAAACTTTCGCTTTAGTGAGCCGATACAAGCCTCAATTGTTAACAAGATCTGTTATTTGTCATCTCTTCAAATGTTTTGGACAAACTTAGATGTGGTGCTGAAAGGTGGCGTGGGATCACTCTAACCTGACAGCGACAATGTCCCCGGTTTGATTTGGTTTTGGGAAGATTTCTGTGCAGAGTTTGCATGTTCTTCCATTGTGTGTATGGATTTTCTCAGCTATTACAGCCACAGAGGCCATAGGAGGGAGCTCTGTGTCGGTACCTTCGCTCTGTTCCCCACCTGAGGTTCTACCACAGATTTATTAACACCATCATTGGAGCATGAAGTTCAAGAAATCTGAGAATTGTACACCCTATTCAAGTCACATGCACATAGATAATTGTGCCTGACCTGCACGTAATGGGGAATTATGCATACCACAGTTTTCTTTTTTGAAGATTTCCATTCTATTTTCTTTCTTTCTTTCTTACTTTTTCTTTACTTAACTGTTTAAAGTCTGTGCTTGCAGGCGACCTGGCCAGCACAACTCGCAATAGTTACCTCGGTACCTTTAAACGTATGGATTCATTGTTAAAGACGTTGTTTCAAAACGTTGTCTTGTGCAATAGACCTGACCGTGCAAGCAATCAATGTAATTGCAGCGTAAAAAAAAAAAAAAAAAAAAAATTGAATGCTCCCTGGGGGACTTCCCAGCAGAACTGACAGAATGATTTGTTTTCACTTTAGACTGACAAAGACTGAGCCAAAACACTAACGAGCACATGGGATTTTGATAATAGGTCAAAACTTTTGCACATTTATATTAAGAGTTGTATCAATGTTCTTCTCTTCTTACCAGAACCAGTGGGACATATATGCTAGGAGGCTGAATGTAACTGCACCATATCATCATCATGTCACTTGATATACATGTACGCTTCTCCAAACAGGCCCGGAGAGGGCAACAGGATCTAAAGACAAATCAATTATATCCCAGGTGAAATTATGGATTTGGAAATGAAGGTATTAAACCAATCAAAACACTCAATCACTCTCAGACAAACTACCGGTTAAGGTTTTGCCTCTGGAAGACTTTACCAACAAAATGTCACCACATGTTGTTTTGGCAGCAACATCCGCCTCAATCATCACTCATAAAGTGATACGGCGATTAAAATGTTCATCTAAAGACAGACGGGATATGTTGATACGCCGCAGCAAAGACCTGTGTGCTTGGAGGCGATGAATGAACCCAGCGGTTTGCGTGTTGTCGTGTTGGGGCAGCGACTGCCTGCCAGACCAACCCAATAAGCCTTTTGTGTGCTGAAGTGGTGTGTCATTTCTCAGAAACACATATCAAAACTGTCCTCTCACCTGCTTTCACTCTTACACACACACACAAACTCATGCAAGCAGATGAACAGCATCGACGTCGGGCGCCAAAGTAGGAACAAAGTACAAAAGTCTTTTTTTGTGTTGTGGTACATTCTGTATTGTTTCTCGTTTTTTTTTTTCGTTTTTTTTTTGTTCTTCAATATACAACAATACTTCTACTGCACACAATGTAACTGCTGAAGCATTTTCATTCAGCTGTTTTACATACATGTCTGGAGCAACCTTTGCCTTCAATCTTTTACTTATTTACAGTGACTTCTGCTGGATCTCATTCATTTCAATTGGAGCCTTGCTGTGTCCCCATTGGAGAATTAATTTAGTTTACAGTATGTGCATTAATATTTACATTTGGGTGCAAACAAGATATCTGCTTTTCCCCGCCTCTCTTCCAGGATTTGTACACGGCTAATCAGTAAACAAGTGAAAGACAGTCAGGCTTCTCGTTTCTTTTTCATCTACTTTTATCTTTTGGTTCAGAGTTCCGATTTAGAATCTTCTTGTGGAACGACGGCGGTCTTCATTGTCTGCCGCGGCTCCAGGGCCCTGTAGGGCAAGGGGGACCTCCAAAACGCACAGTATCAGTACTCATTCTGTTCTCTGGTGGCCACGTGCAGCAGTCTCAGTAGCAGTTCTGTCGGCGAGCTCCTCCCAGTGCTGTGGGCCAGATCGGAGATCTTCACCTCTCCCTGGCAGTCAGAGTCCACCACGCAGCTCTCTGAGAGGGAGGAAAAGGAAAGGACATGAAAGATAGAAAAAGGACTTAATCCAGCGGCTTCAATTGCTTAACCAGATTTGGAGAGTGCACAAAATCACCCTCATCAGCAAATGGTTGTGAGAAGACTCTAAATTAATTTCCACCCCTGATCAACAAACAAAGTGGCTCCAGTGAATGAGACAAGGTATAAGCACAAACTGTACCCGAGTTGCAGCAAAGTCCGGGAGCAGCGCAGCGTCCTCCTTCAGGTCCACAGGGTCTCCCTCCTGCCTGACAAGGGGTGAGCAGGTAGTTCTCCTCCACACAGTGAGCAGTTTCTGGGGAGCCCAGCAGGCAGCCGAGACCCTCCCCGCAGCAGATACTGGGGCCGAAGCAGCGGCCCTGGTCTCCAGGGCCACAGGACATGCACTACAAGAAGAAAAAACACATCCACGTGTGTGAAATAAATAGATGTGAATAGAAATATTCTAATGTTACAATTTGTATTCTATTTGATTGAATTTTGAAAGAGATTCATATTCAAACAACATGAGTCGTGATTACTTATTATCCTATAGGCTACGGTTAATGTTTGGTTTAATTTATTTTGCCTGACTAATTCTACTGGATTCATTACATCGTTTTGACATTAAAAATGAGAAGATTAAAGGCTTAACACAATACTTTCACCTTGAAATTAAACTTTGAATATTGAGAGGTTGATTGCACAAACCCGTCTCTATAAAAAAATCAATACATGAATTGAAGTTATTGCTGATTGACAGAAATATATTGTTTTACCCTACTTACAGTCAAACACACAAGAGCTGACCTGTAGCCTATTTTAAAATAAAAAAGAGGCACTTTTGAGAACAAATTAACCAGGAGGGCTTTTTTTTTTTTTTCTCCAAAATTCTTACAATTGTGTTAAATTTCCACTTCATTTTGTATAAGAAAAAACTAAAACAAAACAAAAAAAAAAGATAAATCAGCTTTCAAGCAGAAAGTGATCAATCAAAGCTGTCATCCACTCCAAAGAGGAGAGTAACGGTCCTCACCTGTCTCCCGGTGTCCGGCAGCGCCCTTTTGCCTCCTCGGGGGCAGTTCTGGATGTAGCACGCGGAGGAGAGCGCGAGCAGTCCCAGGACGCACAGGGGGGACAAGGACTGAGGCATCGCTGCTGCTTTGGAGTGAGAGCCGCTGTCTGACGGCTCGCCACGGTCATCCCTCACTTTATAAGCACATGGACGTGATTCGACAAAGCCCGTTGATATGTGACGTCAGTGTCGCACCGTCGTGCTCCCGAGGCGCACACGCGCCCGAAGGCCACCTGCGTGCGCGCGCGCGCGCCAAGGGGGTCGTCGCTCTTGCTGTGGCCCCGCATCAAATGAGTGCCATCTAACAAATCTAAACGTTAAAAAACAACAAAAAAAAAAAAAAACAGCAGTGAGAGCAGAAGATGTTTTTTCTGTATTCAGCACAGCGCCATGCGTCCGCCGAACTTTGGTGAATAATTTGAGCCCCCGTGGCGCGAGAAAACACAGGAAAAGACGCACAACGAACAACTAATTGAAATTTGTGGACGACTAATCAGATTAACTGCAATGAAGAGCAATTCGCGATGATCATGCAGATGCATGCACGTTTCTTTATTCATTTCTACGCCTGTCATGCGAAGACAGCTGAGGTGGTATCATGATCACCTCCAGGTCACTCAAATTATCCACCTGAAGCGACATAAAACTTTTCGATGAGCAAAACAAAATTTGCATTTCTAACGAGCGCATTTAGTGTTGATTATTCAGCTGCATGCGCAGGTTTGCATCTCTTCTATTAACTGTTGTGATGCTGATTAAGGAGTAAATAAGAAATGGTAGAACTGAGCAACAGAGGCAGCGGGTTAAGTTGTTTAATTGTCGTCACGGCATTCAAGCCTGATCTCTCCACAGATGTAATCTCACTATGAACTAAGCACAGAAAGTAAGGATTTTTAAAAAATGTTTATTATTCCTTTGGGCTAAAGGTGATCACAACTTGTAGTGGGCAAAGGCAAGGTACAGCATGGACATGTTTCCAGTCCCTAACAGCCAGGGAATAAGCAGAGGGACAATCACAAACACTCACATTCACACAAACAGTCCAAGTAGAAAAAATAGGGGTCTTTTAATTCTGGGGGGGGGTGGCGGCATTTCTATCAACATGTTTCGTTGTTTTCATAAGCTGCGTAATTCAACTTCTTTTACTTCCTTGCAGGTTTGTTAACAACATTAACATTAACAGAAAAACTGTTGTTTTGCAAACTAACTTTCATTAAAAACCTGATTCCTCATTACACCTTGCAGTTCTGATTTAAAGAAAACGTTCCCCTAATGCACGTCTTCGGACACGTAGGCGTAAAACCAGAAATGACACACAGGGAGAACATGCAAACCGCACAGACAGCTCCTGTAAGCAGTGAAGGATTGTCATGGTGAGGCGAGGATGCTCGCCACTAACGTGCAGCTCCTTTGTTCATCCAATACAATTAATCAAGTTCCACATTTGTAAGGAACATGCTGCCTTCAAGGGATGAGTAGCGGAGTGGAATATGTGGTTTGCGCCCCGGTCAGATCAGCCAAATCGAATCTTCTCAGCCGAGCAGTTTTTATGTGTACGGTTCTCCCGCGTTTATACTTTCAGCTATTCAGACTTCTATGATCAGACAAGAGTCAGTACACGACAAGCTGTTTGACACGAGCAGCCAGCTTTGGGAGCTTTATTCCCTCGTGCAAACCACACGGAACTCCTAAGCCTGTGCCATTTACAACTAATGTGTGTAACTCTAGTAAAAACATAAGACTTTCCAATATAAGATTTGTTGCCAGGAAGCACTGTTACAACAACAAGTTTAGTGGTTTAGTGCTGTGTTTATATAAAAAAAAAAACATTTCTTCGGGCAAACAGAAGGACGAAAAGGAGCTCCTAATTAATGACTGAAACAGTTGACAGAAACTGAACTATCATGAGTATAAAACAAAAACGATTTGGGCCTAAATTAACTTGAGTTTTTACAACACAACTGAAAAGGGTTGCGTAAAGTCAATTGTTTCTTTTGACAAATGGATTCAAATCAATTCAGTGTCACCGAAGTGCTTCACCCATCATCCGGAGCTCCGAATGCAAGTCGTCTATTTCAAATGCAGAACAACTGATTTTTGTCCTTGCTCCTACGGAGCGGATACAGGATCATGACCTTGGTTAAGCTTAATGTTGTCAGGGAAACCGACCAATAGATCACGGTGCTCGGGAAGCCTGGTAAATACTATTGGCCTGACTTCTCTTTGTTTAACCCCTTTGTGTACGAGAACTTCTGTGCTCGTGTTGACATTGGAGTGAATCCGTGGGCAATGACACGATGCAGACGGTAGGAAACAGTAGAACACAACCGAAACATAAAGGAGATGAGAGTGAAAGGACATCAAATATTTGGACCCAACTTAAGTCAGAAACGGAGAGCATTTTAATGCCACACTAAATGACAGCTTGTAGTTGAACAACTTTGCGAAACAAGGACGTGATTTTCTACAACTTATCGTTCAATGTCGAGCTCTCGTTTTATCATCTCAAGACAACACTGACGAAGCGAGGCCCGCGAATGAGGACATGTGGAACTTGTCAGTCTCGTCAAAATGACAATCACAGGGCCTTGGGATGGCTCAATTTATTCCGAGATCGTTCTGGTTGCTCTCGATTCCGTCAGTCCCCCCCCCCCCCCCCAACCTCTTTTCCTGTGCATCCTCAGCACAATCCACGTATCCAGGGTCAGAACAGATATAGCAGATCCAAGGTTGTAACCACACTTCAGTGCTCAGTGAAAAGGCTAAGATAGGGTGAGGGGGCGGAAGAGAAATGGAACAAGATTTCATGGATTTTTTTTAACTTTTTTTTTTTTAATACTCTTCGTTTAAAGGCTTTTTACTTTCATGGTCATTTTTAATTGTGAGCATTTTTGAGCCATGCTTGTGTCATGGGCTTTTGTGATGTTGTGAGTTCAAGAAAATTGAAAGGAGTATAAATCCCAGCAAGAATGTGGATCATTTTAACACGTCAAGACAATTTCCAAAAACACAATATGAAACATGACACATGAATATCAAATACTGCAATGGGAATACTGGCGACACGAGTTCTGCAACATTTTGAAATCACTTACAAGTTATGATGATAAATATGAGACCCTGTAACAAGTGTGTGAAGAAAAGAGTTCTCACAAAGGGAATTGAAGTAGCGACAACAAAAGATGAATAAATAAAATCACTATATGTGATGAACTTTGTGCAGATATTTATTTTTTCATACAGCAATAACATCTTAAAAGTCAAATCTGGTACATGTTGTGTGTGTTTGTTGGTCTCTTCCGTGCCTCCGGTCAGTGGTGCACACGTACGATGCAGCTGTGCGGGGTCGAGCGCTGGCAGGTCGGACACAGGATGCGACTGGATGTTGCTACCGAGAGCGAGTCGGCTGCTCTTGATTTCCTCTGCAGGCAGGCACGACACAGCAAGTGGCCGCACGTCAGGCGGTAGATACACGATGCCGTCGTAGAATAAACGGAGACGGAACAGGAACAAGCTGCGCACGTCTTCTCGCCTGCAGAGAAAGAGTGAGGGTGAAACCAGCTCGTCTTAAATGGTCCAACGCACGTTGAAATTCTGGGTTTTCCTCATATTGTCACGATGAACTGGAATACTTTAGCGTTGATGATGATGAGACAGATAAACTAAAACATCATTAGTTGCAACTCCAACCATGTTTGAGGAGTACTTTTATAAAGTTAGAAAAAAAAAAATAATAGTTTTACACATTTTACAAGGCATGCTACTGACACCGGGATCGAGATGAGCTATGAGTGAGGTATTCTGTGGGCGGACAGATAGATAGCAACATACTTTATTTATATACCGTCTATGATTCACTGAAGACGTATAGGAGAGAATGCACATGTGAATACATCCTGCTCAAGATAAAGTGGAAAAAAAAAGAAAAGAAGATCGACCTCAGTCTGTGTCGACCAGATTGGAAGGTTCTTATGCTGACAAAATCCTGCAGATTGTGAGTTGCTTGAAAAGTGTGTCTGGCCTGAGAACGATCAGCTGTTTTCCTTAAAACAAGCTGGCTGATCATTGCCACAATAAACTGAAACTGTATTTCATTCAGTTGAAAGACTCATGAGCTCCCTGATTCATTCTCACGTTTCAGTTTCACTTCTCTCCAAATCAATTTGGTTTTTGATCCAATGCCTTGTGCCACAGATCCGGGACCCGGCGTCGGGAGAAACTAGCTGAACGCCGGTGGGAAAAGGTTGACTTTTATACTGTACATACTCGCATAATTCTTTAATTTATGTTGTTACTATATATTTCATTCTTTCCATGAAGACAGGTGAGGCTCTGCCTCTCGTGACGGCCAAGAAGTGAGCGACAGGCCTTCCGGGAGGTAACGCGTTTGTCGTTTTACAAGATATTTTTCTATAAAGCATGGCCCAAAATGTTCAAGAGAGCGTAGATCCTACCTGCAGACAGGCTTGGCAAGCTTGAACTGGGGCTCTGCCGTGTGGCGGTCTGCGACTCGGAGCCGGCCTGCTTTTGCTGCAGCAGGTTTGAAGTAAAGGAAGGTCGGCCCTGCAGGGCGGAGGACAGGGCCTCATCCAGACTGGACGACAGGCGCTGCTCATGGGCGCTGTAGCTGGGCACTGAAGATGTGTGGTGAAGAAGCAGAAACAAAGATTTCAGCAGGAAAAGAAAAAAAAAACCCAAAGAGAACCGCACGGATGGAACGGATGTCGTTACTCACCAGAGACTGATTCATCTCTAGTTTTCTTTGTTTGTGGCCGCAGCTCGTCCTCAGCCGTCAACATTCCTGTAGATTCTGTGGGAGTTTCACTGACTTCTCGTTTTTTTCTTTTGTTTAATTCAGATTTTCTGTTTTTGTCGAGAGTCTGGATGTTAGACCTCGCACCATCATCATCATCTACTGGATGTCCAAGTGTCGAATTTTCTATTTTCACGGTTGTGTTGTAATTGCTGACATCAGCAAAATGTTGTACTGCACAACGGTTTCCTGAGCGTTCAGCGCGACTTGAAGAGATCTGCGGTTGTCCCTGTTGTTCGGATGCGACGAGCCTGGAGGCCTGTGGAGTCTCCCCCTGGTCTCGTCTTCCCAACATCCCATCCTTTTTAATCATCCCATTCTGTAGCAGGAAGTGGTCAATGCGGCCTTTCAGCTGGGGGTTGGGCAGCGGCTGGGCGGACGGACCGAACGGGACTCCGGTGAAGGGGTCGTTCGGGGGCCGACCCCACGTGGCCTCCCTCTTCTGGTGCTCCTCCAGAGTGGTGCTGTCCACCGACACGCCGCAGGGCAGCAGCATCGGCAGCACCATCACCTCCTGTGTGATCGGGTCAAGGAATTCGTCCGGCATAGAAAGGCTGCCAAAGTGAAACCAGAACGATGGAAATAGTATCGATTAATTGATTTACAAGCAAATATTTGCACCGAGAATTGAGGAAGAAGGAAGGTGAAACAACTCGAAGCCTGACAAGCTTTTCTTAAAATGTGAGCTGGTACCTGGATTTGACAAGAGATTAGCAGGGTTCAGCTTAAAAATACTTCAGCTTGAGCAGTGGACAGAACTCACCGCTGTGAATTAAACCGCATTCAATCTAGTCTTGTCCTAAATACAACCAGCATGACAATACACAGACAAACTTACATGTGTTTTGATCTTGTCCAAACCTCGAAACATATTGGTCATCTATGTTTGAGGTGCTTTGGATAACCGAAGGGCGGCACCATAGTTAGCGAGCTGCAAAAGTTCAATATCGTCACTTCCATCCCAAGCTTTCGGTGAGGAATCTCTCTGGCTGCCTACCTTTTCTCTGGTGTCACGGTTTTCTCCGGGACGTTGTTATCGAGGCGGATCGATGTCGCCAAATTGATTGTTGGTGTAAATGAAAGTGTGTTTGATATGTGATGGACTTTTTTTTTTTGATACCCTTTTGTCCATTCAAGCTGAGATGAGCTCTCGTGGGCATAGAAGACAGACGACAGAGTGCAAGACTGTCCAATATTTTGGGGTACCTGTGAAACACCTCTTTCATTCATCCTATGGAAATCATCAAATCCTCCTTCGTTTTGTGCCCCAAGTGATTCCAGTGAACCAAAGGCGTATTTGTTTGTTGTGTTTCGGTGTGGCAGATGTGTTTGTGCACATACCTTGCAGGAGCTTGCGGCGGTTGTGCGGTTTGTTTCTCGGATGATGTCAAAAAGGCAGGTTGTTTCAGGAGTCTTTCGCCGGCCTGGTGGACTCTTTGAATCCACTGCACTTGGTCAGCGGAGCAGCGGCGAGCCGGCTGCCCCCACACAGTCAAAGCTTTCAGTCCTAGAGACGACGCTGCTCCGCCAAAAGGGACGGTCACACGGAGCTGCGTCACAGCGTCCAGCGAGAGCACACCCCGGCTCCACAGCTCCTCCTGGCGAGAGTTTGCGTGTCGCGGAGGGGGTGGGGAAAGAAACGGGGCGCGCGGGCGAAAATTGGGACGCGTGAAACAGACTTGCGTGTCCTCCCTCAGCTCACATCGGGCGACCAGTTTAAACTCTGGGCTTGAACTGCCGGATTCCGGGTTTGACTGAGACTTGAACACATGTACTCTTTGCTGAGGATCACTGGCAGCGTCTTCACGCCACTGCTGGGCCTGAACGCTCCACTGGTGAGCGCCACTCTGCTGAGATCGACTGGCACGATGTTGAAGTTTCTCTGTCTTGTGACCTTTTGGGTCCCTCACCTCTGCCTTCACCTGATCACTTGTCAGAACCTGTTTGTTGTCAGGGGAGGGAGGCATGGGATCGGAGCTGGTGCTGATCTCCAGTCTCTTGCAGGCCTGTCCTAGGTCCATCCCCCAGGGCCACAGCTCCACGTCCACCCTGCACAGCTCCACCTGGAACCCAAACTGCAACGTCACCTAAAATGAAATAATTACACGAGGTGTTAGACACAAACTCCTGTGCAGAATTTGGGTCAATATTTCAAATCCCAAAGTTGAGGACCCGCGTGACACTTTCATCATATCTTCACACACCAATATCACGCCAAGGGAGCTCAATTGCAGTGAAAGCGTTCATGAAATGAAAAAAAAACAACCCAAAACAATCCTGTAAAACTATAAAAAAAAAAAAGACTTACTGGAAGCCTTCTTGGTAACAAGTTGACAGGTTACACAACTCCTTATATGTGACACTGATGGTGAACTGACAATAATTAACATGAAGTCTTTGAGTAGAGTACGTGTGTCCTGTAATAGACTGTCCACAGGGTGTCCTGCCTTCATGTCAGCCGAGATCGCCTCCAGCCTCCCGTGACACAGAAGGACAGAAGACAGACGGGATGGACGTCATCTTACCTGCACAGGGGGTCGAAGGAAGTACTCCAGCTTGAAGCCCCGCCTCCTGACCGCTGGGTCGGCTGACACGAGGTTTGTGACGTCATAGCCATCTGCACACACCTGCAGTCAGAACAAAAATCAGACGTTCCTCATTGAAAGCTTGAAATAAATCTTTTAGAAAAAGTAAATTTTTTACAGAGTATCTTCAAGAAACAATTAAAATTGTTAACCTAAAATGCATCACATTTCCCCCAAAACTAACTTTAATCAAAAAACTTGGAAATCTGTGATTGGAGGTAAAAGCAAAAACCAAAAAAGGTAAAGCATAAAGAATCTTCTTGAAAGAGGTGAAGTGGAGCCGTTATCCCCCCCGAGTTTGGCGGAAAGGCAGCCATGATCCGATTACAAACTTCCACCAAGAACATAACAAGGACAGGACAGTAGTGATTCAGTCTCTTATGCACCACTTTGTCCTCTGCCCATTTATTGTCGCATTCACAACCTCCACCTACCTCCTGTCTTTATTTTCATCCCTGTACGTTTGCTACTCCTTTTCATTGTGAATCGCCTTGTGTCTGAATGATCCTCTACAAATACATTTACCTTGCTTTGCCTTTTCAGCTGAACCTACTGCTGAACTGATTTGAACAGAAAAAAAAATAAAATGTGAACAGCATTGAGAAACGACTCGCTTGCGGAAGTTAGAAACTTGTCTTGTGCTCACACGGCGTGAGCTGCAGCCAGTATTAGACAGGTTATTTGGCTGCGGCGGCCGTTTTTTGCCTTAAAAGCATCGAAAGTGTTCGTAAAGTGAATAGGATGAAGAAAACAGCCCGAGGAAGATAGAGTTGGGGAGGAAAATGTCCGCACCTTGTTGCAATGAGCGGTTGTACAAAAGTGAGGCAGACAAAGATTCACAACCATAGTCACCAAGGACCTGCAGAGACACAAATTCATTGAGTCACATGCTGTGCAGGTCAAGGTAAAATGACACATTCAGTGAAGAAAATGTTCCGTGTTAACTTATAACATGAGTACACAGGTGCTGGTTTACACATATTGCATAAGACCTTCAATCTCATTGCAGAACAGCCTTTAACACGTCGGCCGACCGTTTCACCCGTCAAACACTAAAGGCGTACGACGGGTTCAAAAGGGTGAAGACATCCTGTAAATTATGGCATGAAAAAATACAATCCAGTAAACCCTGTACATCTCACGTCTGGATGCCGTTTTCAAAATCCATTATAGGGAGTCACGGCAGTGTTAATGGGATGAGCCCACAAACAGTTTGAGAATTCTTTGCTCATCATTCTACTCATCTATGAGAAGAGAGAATCTGAAACAGTTTCCTACCTCGAGCCACCATCACTGTATTGGCCTGTGCTGACACATTACGCAATCCCAAAAATACACACTTACATACCTCCCAGTCTAAATGCCACCCCTGTCACCTGAATTCTTCGTTGTCGAAATGTACATACATTGTGTTTTTTTTTTGTAATTTCAATTTCCAAATGAATGCATCTAGAATAGTGTATACCCACTACTAGAGCGGCAGCACAAGAAGGAAAAAGATTTTAATTTGGTGTCAATTTAGAATTGAAATGAGGTTCCAAAGTGGTTGAAATGAACTCCCTGTTCTCATAAATTGCAAAACCAAAAAGTCACACATATGTATATTATGTTTTTGTGCATGATAAACTACAAAAAAACAAACAAAAGGAAGTTAATAGAGAGGGTGAATGGTATCTGTTTGCAGTATATACAATAAATGTATATAGTGATGTTTTATGATGGCAGTAAAAGTGTCTGTTGATTCTAGTCTGTGACTATAAAGTCATTTTTTGCAGCTTTGAATTAACTTAACCACCAGCAAAGAAACTTAAATCAAACACTCCAGAAGTGTCTACTTTTCAAATGTGAGAATTTACTGCATGTTTGGTTTGACAGTAGGGACTGAACAAATCCAAGTATATGTGGAAAATGTTGTTGTATTAAATAAAGCATTTTATGAGCATGTCAGAGGTAGTTAGAGAGATAATAAAACATGATAAAAACGGGCATACATGACTTTTAGTATACTGAATCTATCAATTGTTTATAAAAGTTGTCATTTATTATTGCATTTCTTCCAATGGGAACTGAAAGAACCAGAGACAAGTGATAACAATGAAGCTGGGATGAGCTGAAAAGAAGACGCACAGCATGTAAAGTCACATTGACCAATTCTTACGACACTGTGAGTCATTTGAGAAAAATACACAGAATGAAGCTTTAGTCCGGACACTCAGCTGAATTAAACATATTAATATGATACACCATCCAGCATGTACAGAGCATAACATGATGTTCAGGTGCACCCACGTTTCAGAAATGCGGCTTACATTCACTTTAGCATCCACAACAATGGTTTAAAATCTTACTTTGCTCGGTCGTTTGCACCCTTCTTGTTGTTTCTTATTGTTTTTTTTAGCGACTCTGACCACAAAGATGCAAAAAGCTAAAAGTTGCTAACGACTTAGCCGGTAGGAGTACGGAAACCGAGAAGGGACACGTTTTCTCATTTGCGGAGTGAGCGATTTTAGTCAGTCCGAGCATGTAACATCTGATTTCCAAAGAACACAAACTCCCCAATGAAAAGAAACAAATAACACGACCTCATTCTTATTTTAACAATTTTTTATGGTTACTCATTCTTCAATTAGTCGTTCCAGACATGCAAAAAATATGATAGGAAACAAAATAAAAAAACGTGCAAAAAAGGAAAAAGAAAAGAACATATATTTGCACTAATATGAATTTATCTATCTATGCACAGGTATCCACAGACTAGATCAACATATATCACAAGGTACAATATTGCACAATATATTTTCTTTCTTTCTTTCTTGTCTTTCTTTCTTTCTTTCTTTCTTTCTTATAAGCCCCCCCCCCCCCCCCCCCCCCCCACAAAAATAAATAAATAAATAAAACCTGTGCAATTTAGTCGTCCTCGTTTTGTGATCATGATTTCACTAGATTCTTTATGAGAAACAATAAATTAAAGTAGCCTCGTTCTCTCTGGTTGTTTTCTGTTGCCATCTCGTGCTGCAATTTATCATTACATCATTTCTAAATCCTCTCAAAGAAGTTGCCAACCGAACCGTAAGTAACAAGATGCCATGTTCGTCATTATTAATAGTTTATTGTTGATTTATTGTTGATTTTAATAAACCGTCATCCTCACCACGTGAGTGTGTTGCTCGTTGACTCGGCCACTAAAGCGGAACTGTTGTTCTTGCTTCTTGAATTTACCCGGAGCCTAGACGTTGTGGCACACTGTGGAGCAGGAGCTCACGGGGCTTTCAGCACTTATTATTTTGCAGCAGCTTTAGTAGTTATTTGAATTTGTTTAGGTTTTAGAAACTAGAAGCATCTCCGATTACTTCCGCTGTGGTTGTGAAAACAGGTAAGAATAAAAAAAAAGTCAATTTGTTTGTTGTTTATACTTTACTGACACTGTGATGAGTATGTTGTTATGATTCCTTTTAATACTTTATAAAGGCTTGAGGACAGTATAAAGCACATTAATCCATTTATTCCCCGAGTTTCAACCTCGCTGACAGCACCAACAAGTATTCTCATCATGTCGTATGAGGCTATAGATTCGCATGACATCCGGAGACGTGTTCATGTCACTTTATTTTGCTATTTGTTACATTCTTATTCTTCATTAAATGTAAATATATCCCTGTTTGTTACACGTGAAAAAAAACTGTCAAACCCTCTCCTGTATTCATCTTACTTTAGATCTACTCTGTGGAGAGAAAATAACAGCAACTCTTATTTGTGTCATGGATGGGATGAGGATGGAAGAGGAGGATGATTGTCCGGAGCTGGTGCCCATCGACAGCCAGCCTGCTCCTCCTGCTGCTGCTCAGATACCGGTCACTATCATCACAGGTTACCTTGGTGAGGTCTGCATTACTGACCGCTTTAATGAGCTTATGGAGGAGATTATACCCTCAGATTTTTGTAATCCCGTCTCACCACGATGAAGCAGCTGGGTGTTGTTCACTCCTTCTTTTCGTTGTTATTGTTGTTGTTGCTTAATGCTTATGTTATCAGAGAAATATGTAATGTATCCACACATGTCTGTATCAGAATGGTCTTTATTGTCCTTGTTATAAACAATGACATTGTAAGTGCAGTCTGTGCATGTGCCACGTTGTAACTATATAAAGAGAAAGAACATTTAAAAGAGAACAAAATAACTGTGCATATACTACAGAATACATGTATAAATACAAAGTTGAAGGTATTGGAGAGGATTTATATAAAGCTACATTTAAATATATAGCTCGTAAAATATATATATTTTTCTAAAAGTTTAATCAGGATCCCCCTTTCGGAGATGTTTACTAAATTAATTCGTTCATTACACAATGTCATGTGTTTATCTTCCTCAAAATATAAAAGAAAAAATATGTCCCACCTCTTTAAACATATACACAGTATATTAATAATTTTCACTGTGCATCTCGATCGCTTAAGATAAGCCTTCATGCCCTGTAACTGAATGAGTTTTTAATTTATAAACGTTGTTTGTTAATAAAGTTAGAAAACATTTTTCTCTGGTGAATTTTAAAACTTTAAATGGGGTTTATTTTCCTTAAAATGTAATTATACGTTCCGCGTGTGTTTCTTTGCAGGTGCTGGAAAAACTACACTCCTGAACTACATCTTAACAGAACAACACAACAAGCGGATTGCTGTCATACTCAATGAATTTGGAGAAGGTAAACTAAACATGTCCTTCAAAACAAATCCGGACGTTGGTCAATTATTTCTTTATGTTACCACAAGAGGGCAGTATAGTGACATACTACCAAAAGGAAACATTGGGGTTTTTTTTTTCAAGGCAACAAGAAGTTGTTCGCAGCAATATTATTATTTTTTTATTTAAACATGGGGAAAAGAGTTTGAAAGAAATCTTATCTAATTGTTTGGAACTTTTATAACTCTTCAAAAAATGATTGTCAAAAATGATTGATTTGAAAGTTATTAGGGGAGAGGTATTGGACAGTCTAATCTTCTTCTCTTGATTCCTCTTTTTTTTTTCTCCATCTCCATCTCCTTGCAGGCAGCGCTCTGGAGAAGTCCCTCGCTGTCAGTCAGTCCGGAGAGCTGTACGAGGAGTGGCTGGAACTGAGAAACGGCTGCCTCTGCTGCTCTGTCAAGTGCGTACAGAAAACCAGGGTCCATTTGTGGTGTTACTGTGAACTTTGATTTTATCTTTGGGACTTATGTCACTAACATGTGTGATCAACTGGACGGACAGTGAGTCAAAACTCAGCGTGCCCCATGCTCAGGTTGAGCTTTTTGAAGAAAGAGAAGAACTATACAGCGTCGCACGATAGGACCACCACGCCAGACTCTCATGTCGCTTCACTTTCATCTATGTAAAGTGATCTGAGATGAGTTCATTAGTAGAATGAATGGCAAACCAGACAACGAATGTTCAGCGCACGGGAACTCCTTTCGAGATTGTTGGGAAAGCTTCAGGTGGTGACCTCATAAAAAGCAGTTTATTGTATTCCATCTTTGTGATTCGGTTGATGCTGTGTTATCATCAAGCAAAAAAACATAAAAATACTACCTCGACTTTTCAAAGTCAATCATGTGTCATTTCTAATATTTGATGGCTCTTCCTTCTTGTATTTTTTTATTTTTTATTTTTTTTTTAGGGATAATGGTCTTAAAGCCATCGAGAACCTGATGGAGAAGAAAGGAAAGTTCGACTATATCTTGTTAGAAACCACAGGACTCGCTGATCCAGGTAACGAAACCCCGATATCCTCTGGATTTAATCATGTGTTAGTTCTACTTTAGAGTGACAAACACTTTGACTCTCACTTATTTAAGATTCACATTCTGCTGCACCTCGGTGACCCGCTGTTTCTTCAGGAGGCGCGTCGGTGTGTGTGTGTGTGTGTGTGTGTGTGTGTGTGTGTGTGTGTGTGTGTGTGTGTGTGTGTGTGTGTGTGTGTGTGTGTGTGTGTGTGTGTGTGTGTGTGTGTGTGTGTGTGTGTGTGTGTGTGTGTGTGTGTGTGTGCGCGCACACACAGGCTTGTGCGTGTTAGCTGGAGGCGATGGGGTGACTTCTTACAGGCCTCACTCACAACACAGACATTTGATAGGTGACAGTGTTCACATGATAAAACAGATTCAACTCCTGTTTGTAATGCCGCTTTTGTTTTTTTTATTCCTTTGTTATTTATTTATTTATTTTACTTTTTTAGCTTTGTTTTGTAGTTTTTCTTAGATTTTCTCTGACAAAAATGGATAAAAAAAATTCCGTTTATACTTCCGGGACAACTTCTTGAATGCACCATTGATCACTGTGGCCTAGAAACCGTAACATGTCAGACTCTGTGGAGCCCACGACAAGTTCGACTGAGTGCTGATGGTCTGGTAATGGCAATGTTGCATACATATCTAAAATATTTGGTTTCCTTGAAACAAAACGCATCATGATCCAGGCTCGTGACGACTTTGAACATCGAACACAACCAGATGGCATTTCTGAGACCAGGATCTGTATTTGACAAGCTACTTATTCTTTCTTTACCAAACGTTTTCTCAGCAAATATAGGGAAATACTGCTCATATTTATTTAACAACCAAAAGTATTACTTGTATGAGATTTATAAATATCGAAATACCGGAGGCTTCCTTTCAGACGGGCTGAAGATTTCTCTTTTTTATTTGCATTTTGTGGAAAAACAGGCTCTGCATTTACTGCTTACCTTGCGTTCATATGTCAAAATGTTTACGTACACCAGCCCAGCAAAAAGGTATTTAGGCTGTGTTGTGTGGCTTATTACTTTCAGATCCCACAGTCTTTTTTTTGTTAAAATATCAGTAAAGGTATGAATACTCATATCAGAATTTCAATATTTTGCAGCAAACTGAAGACCTGACTTGTGTTACTGAAACCGAAGCTCAAAAAAAAACGAGCTGTCCGTTCATCTGTCAGGTTTGAATAGGAAATCAATATGAGGCCATTACGGGGCGAGCGCTGCGACGACTGGGGTGTGTCGCTAAGTGACAGGTGTCGGGGGGGGGGGGGGGGGGGTCGCGGCACGGCCAGATACACACCACTTGGCTTCACAGACAAGAAGCGACGGAGCACGCTCAGGCCGGGCTGTCCTCGCCCAGCTGCCATGTCATTGGCTTGTTATGGAGTGGGACAGGTCTGTCATTGGTGGTGGCAGCGCCGTCAATCACAAGAATCCCCCCCACCCCCCCCCCCCCCCCCGGGGAGGGGGTTCTCCTCTCCCAATTCACCGAGAGGCTGGATGAGTTATGTGAAGCGTGCCACTCAAAAACGGTGTTTTCATTACGCACCCATCAAATATTTACCGTGCTTTCTTATTTCCGTTTGGCAGTTTGACAAAAGTGCATTATGTGAACAAGCTGTGGCGGGTGGGTGGGGGGGGGGGGGGGGGGGGGGGGGGGGGGGGGGGGGGGGGGGGGGCAGAGCGTCTTGTAATAACCGGGAAAATAGAAACAAACCAAATGTACCCGGAGGACATCAACAATTGAAAGCTTCAGATATTGGTTTTATATGATCCACAGACCTGAACATTTCAAAAAAATAATAATTTAAGCAGGATTTGTGAATATAGAAATACACACAAAATATAGTGAAACTCTGGAAAAATGTAATTTATCCATTTCAACACAATCGATTCACATTTTTGATTCTAAATAAAAAAAAATTTTTTTCAAACCTTTTAGATGAAATTGCATTTTTTATTTTTATGCTGTTGATTTGACAGAATGTAAACATTCGTTTACCTTGGAATCTTAATCTTTATCTTCTATTCAATCATTTTAAAACCCGATAAGAAAATGGATCAGTAACTTTCTGTTGAATTCTATTGAGAGAATTCACCGTTTCAGCAGTCTCGAAGCTATTTGCACCACAGTCACACACCAGTGATTGGCCGCTGCAGTTCAAGGCGCTCGGCCATCATTGGAAGCAATTTCTGGTTCCAATGTGTCGCTCAAGAGCACATTGACACATGGACAGGGGGACATGGGGGATCAGACTACCAACCTTTGAACTGGGAGACGACCTGCTCTACCGAATGAGCCACCCAGATACTAAAATTATGATTAGTTTGTCTCAATATTTCTGGAAAAAGAGGAAATTTTTCAAAAGGTCTTTGTTTTCTGCGCTCTGTCGACTTTGATTTGTTTATTTACGCCACATAATCAGTTCTTTACTTCGAATGTGTCCAACAGGAGCCGTGGCCTCCATGTTCTGGGTGGATGCTGAGCTCGGCAGTGATATCTATTTGGACGGTGAGAGATTTTCAGAAATGTTTGTGTCTGATTTTGTTTGTTTTTTAATGACCAAACTGTAGTTTTTTACATTCTATTTTATTTACTACAGTAGAGAAGTCCTGACGTTTTAATCCTATTTATAGCTGCCTGGCTCATTTGGGGATTTTGTTTTGTTTCTAGATTGCAGATGCTCCCAAATGCAGGTTTTATAATTGAATCCCCTTCGGACCTTCAACCAAAGCACAATGTATAAAAAAAACATTTGATCTAACTCGCCTAAAATGCGTGTTTCACAGTAACTGGAGTGGAAATTTCTCTCACTCATGAAGGTTTTTGCGTAAATGAATCCGAGTTGAGTCTTTCTTCAACACTAAACACACTTAAAACATTAACTTAGTGACTCTGAGACACTAACCGGTTGTCTCGATGTACCGAAGCGTGTTGTAGTGGTGTCTTTGATTAAATAAGTGTTGCTTTTATGCTTTTGTTGTTATGTTCCTTTGATGTGTGTACTCTATTTGTTCATTCCAGGCATCGTCACTGTCATTGACGCCAAATACGGACTGCAGGTAACGACCAGCGAGAAGAAATGACCATTACAATGAGAATTCCGTCACGGTTTTTTGGTTTTTTTTTATCACAAACTTCTTGTTTCCGTGGCTAAACGTACAAATTAGCAACCAACCAGAACATTTTATTCTGCATTTGAGCTTATATTGGTTATGATTAAGCGACAGTCAGATCAATTACGTAGTGGAAAACTAAAAGGTGCGTGACCCACTTTTTTATTTTTTCCACAAATACTAAGAACGCTCAGTGACGCAGCCGTTGTGTCCTTCTTCTATATTTCCTGCCAACACTCAGAGACATTCACTTATGCACGTGCACACACACACACACACACACACACAGACAATTTAAGAGTCACCAGTAAAGCTGATGCACATGTCTTTACACCGTGGGTGGAAGCCAGAGGACCTTGGGCTCAGGGAGAACATGCAAACCGACACGTTCTCTACTATCAAAACATTTTTTTGGTTTATTTTTTTTAACTGATTTGGTCTTAAAGTTGATTATTTTTACGCAAATTACAATTCAAATATCAGATACTGTCAATGTCAAAAGCTCGATGGTTTGTGGTTTTGCTTTAAATCAGTGACCGTATCGGTGTTGGAGAAATGGAGCTTTTAAACTGACCTGTTTACTAAAACTACTTTCACACAGCTCGTTGGCGTTTTTCATGCAAATCAGTTTTTTTTTTTTTAAAGTGTGGTTGTATGTGGAGCAGGAACTGCTTTATCTCCACCCCATCTCTGTTCAGCTATGTCTGAACTCTGTTTTCTAGTGTCCTGGTTCTGCTTATTTTCTAAAGTTAAACTCCCCAATTGTATTAATTATGATGTCAGTCATAAAAACATGTTTTAATCATTGTTTCCTTTTTAAAAAGGGGAAATACCCCCCCCCCCCCCCCCACCCCCCCCCCCCCCCTCCCCCCCTGCCCCGACGTGTCTCCTGCTCCTTGATGCTCCTCGCACCCCCTCTGAGAATGCCCACCCCACACCTCTCTGGTGTAAATGGTGCAAACACTATGTTGAAACTTTTTTCACTTAACAAACCCGCTTTAGAGGCTCAGAAAATCAAACGGATTATTAGAAGTCACTCACTGCAGCCGGCGTACTCCAGTGTTGTTTAGTATATTTGTGAAGAAGCCCGCGTAATGAGGGGGTTCTTCTTCACAGGAGGATCTCTGTCAAAGGCGCTCCCGCACACGTCCTGCCTTCATTTAAAGGAACAGGACAAGTGACACCGAGATAATAGGCTCTAATTTGAAGGCGTCACGCTCAATGAGGTGACGCGTTACACAGCCTGGGCCGCTGCTCTGTCCTCACAGTGCCGAGGCAACTCGAAGGAAGTGAAGAGCAAAATGAGAAGAGGGTTTCATAGTGAAGGAGTAATTGATATCGCAGTTGTGACCGTTGTAATGAGAGTGTCACATCCACTCGCCTGCCTCGCCGCTCAGCTGTCACATCAGATGTCCACCTGGGCGAAAGTAGATCCATAGATATCCCCTTTTCATCCGCACATTCCCCAAAAGGACTTCAACCACCGCAATGTGGACAATGTGACATAAAAGCAGCAGTCGGTCTTTCTATTAGTTTTATTTAATATGTTTTTGTCCTTCAGTCGCTCAGAGACGAGGCGGCAGTGATTCAGACGGTGACAGATGGACACTCGGGGGGGTCGAGATCCAGACTGACACATCCTGTTCCCTCTGTTATTACACATTGGACTGTTTAGGAAAATGCGGCGTCCTCTGAGCAGGCGCGGGACACAAACAGAAAAGTGATCTCTCGAGGTTTCACGTGTCAGGAAAGTTACTCAGCCTACTTAAGAGTAACACGGGCTTTATATCAGGCTATGTGTCAAATATTGTGGGTCGGCTCAAGCCAATGTTTGCAAGCAGTTGTAACTTTCTTAAAGAACACAAGCGCACAAAGTTTTGGACACAGAAACTTCTGCATCTCGGAAGTAGTGTTTGGTGCTGCGGTTGTGAATTTCGTGTCTTTATTATGTCCGTTTTGTCCATTTTTATGCAGCAATTAGCGGAAGAGAAAGCCGATGGACTCGTGAATGAAGCAGCCAGGTATGTTTTCTTTATTCTTTTTTAAAATCTTTAATGAGTACACACGACGAAACAATTTTATGGAGCTTTGGCCCGATGACTCAACACGCTGGGAAGTCTTTACATTTACCAAAAACTCTTTATTATTAAGAAAACTTACTATTTGTTTCCAAAGGGCAAAACTATAACGTTCTGGTAGGAGTACTTCAAACTAGACATTTCAGATTTAATCTTCTGAGGCCACTCACTAAATACAATTTTTTTTTAAAGCATTATAAGGTTTGATTTTTACCCCCAAAATAAGTGCACCATGTGCACAACAATTTCACTGCCATAAGTCTTTTTCTCAATTTTTTGTTGTTGTAAATCAAAAAGATGCATAAACAGTTTCTAAGCCACGGCAAAAGAAAACGGGGGAAATGTATTGTGACGTTCATGCCGACTTTATTAGCCTCTCAACAGGTTTACCAACACGTAGTGTTGTACTGTCGCCACACTTCTGTCTGTCTCCGGCCGAGTTTCTTCCAGCAGCTGTGTGCTGTTGTTGTTGTTGAACAAATACACCGAAGACAAAAGACCAGTCGTACGACCTTTTGCATTCTTGCGCTCTGCTTTTGTTCTTACCTCGAGACTAAACCCATTGGAGTCTGACCTGCAGGATCCCTTTGCCACCCATTAAGACTCACCCATTCAGCTTGAAAAATTTTTTTTAATGCAGTGTTGTCTTGTTTTGTTGCCGAGTGGTTGTGTTTTCTGGTTGGTGAGGATGGTTTTCCTTATTTTTTTCCACCACAAGAGTCTTTTCCATTTGAGCTCATTGTTGAATTTCTTGTTTTTCAGGCAGATTGCCGTCGCTGACCTCACCATCATCAACAAGACAGACCTGGTGAATGAAGAGGAACTGAACCAAGTCAGAGACACCGTCAGGTCAACGTCCTGCATTTCAGAACCGTTCGTTGAACAGAATATCTGGACTGGACACGAAAGTGAAATTGAAATGCACATTTTCTTTACCTTCAGGTCTATAAATGGTCTCGTCAAGATTCTGGAGACGCAGAGATCGAAGTAAGTGATCCCCCCCCCCCCCCCCCACCCCCCCACCCCTAAACAATTAAGGAATGATTTTGTGAGATGGGGTTAAGTAGCTCTCTGCGGTCAGGTTCCCCGCTGCGTTCAGTCCAACTCCCGCTCAGATCTTTGTATCAAAAGATGAAACGTCTCAGGCGTGACGTCCCTCCGGAGAAACACACATAAACAAACACAAACTGTTGAGCCTTGAGTAAACACCAAACCTTCAGTAGTGTCCAGTTACCCACAAGCCGTAGCTCTCTGACCCCCGGGCCTTCAAACCCGCGGGGTGGCTTGTGTGAACGTGCACGCGCCGTTTGTGTTTGTCCGTGCGTTCTGTGTTATTGAACTCGGGTAGCATCTGGCTAACACAAGCAGTGTGTATAAACGGTCTGGGTGTGTTTGGGCTGGGATTTGCCCTCCTACAGAGTTCAGACCAGGGTGAGGGGATGAAAGAGTCCGTGCTGCGAGGGGTTAATCGAAACAACGTTACCCAAACTTTTAGATGAAACCGGTTCACTCGGTTACCTTTTCATTTGAGTTTGTGCAGGCGAGAGTTCACATTTGCAGCTGGATTTATCAGCCACCTCAGTATGTTTAGATGTTTTTGATTGAAATAATAGTACTTTGTGGTCTTTTTTTTTTTTTTTTTACAGGGTGGATCTCTCTGAAGTGCTGGATCTGCATTCTTTCGACTGTGAGAATGGAGCAACGTGAGTTTGTTGCATTTCAGATCCACCTAAATAGAAAGTAAAGCAGTGCGTCTTCAGTATCTCTAAATAAAATCAGTCCGCTGCAATCACATTATGAATTTAGCAGGTTTTAGTTGTTTTTTTTAAATGTATAGTTTGGGATCTACAGTACCTGTTTTTTTAAGTGTTATTGTCAAAAAGCAGATTTTAAATATGATTTTTGTTTTTTGACGTTTTAAAATAGTTACATCACGTTTTTGATATGAAGTGCTGTGCTGAAAACAAAATAGGCACAAGAATTTTGCCCCAAAGTCAAGGTGATAAAATATTTACTAATGAAAATAACGTCCCGTTTGATGAATAAAAACTTTTAAATAGCTACTTAATGCTTTACCCATAATGTTCAGATTCAGTTTCATTCTCACCATGTGAACATGAAAGAATATGATTCAGTAGAAAATAAAATTAGAACTAAAACACATTGAATCGGACAAGAATATTAACCACGACCATCTCTTATTTCCAAACTCTTTTTTTTTTTGTTTTGTTTACTAAAATGTATTTTGACTGTATTAACGACCCTTGTCTGCTCCCTGGACCCAGCAGTCTTTGATACTGTTGCCGCTGCTCCTTTCTAATTAACAGACTCTTTTATTGAGCAATCCCCCTGTTACACCACAGCATGCCCATCATATTGTCTCTCCTGTCGAATGTCTTCCTCATGAATAGAATCAGTGTTCGTCCCTTCATGTGAATGAGCCGGCCGCCGTGTTAAAGCTCTCCTACATGCCCTCAGTCAGTGTTCCCCGGACCAGCTGCAGAGGATTAGAGCTGTTTGTGTCCACTGGCTCCTGAGGTGTTCCCCTTGTCCCAACAGACAACGCATTTGAGAATCCCGCCCCCCCCAAACCCCCCCCCCCCCCAGTCCCATGCTGGCTGTTTGAAGCGGGCCCCCCACCGCCCTGCCTGTGTGGTACTAACAGCACGCAGGGCTCAAGCAGCTGGACACAACATTAGCCTCCTTGTGAGGTCAGGGCAAAGTAGGGGTGAAAAGGGCTGTGGTTTGTTTGGGGGTGCCGGTGCGAGCGCTGGGAGATTTAATTGCCGTTTCTAAAGGTTTTTCAAGCCCATTAGGAGTTGCGTCTTTAGTCACTGATACGGCAATCAGTGTATCGCCCTGTAAGATTAGACGGGACGAGAAATCTAAAAGTCCAATGGTGAACCTCAATGATTGTGTCTTCGACACTTTTGTTGTGTCACTGGTGAGTTTTAGATGAGGGAATAGCTTATAAAGCAGGAATATTGTATTTTCAACCTTAGTATAGTGTGTGATGAGAGGGCTGCTCTCTGATTGATGCAGATAAATATTAATAAATATACGCTCTCGCAATACCTTAAGTACCAAAGTATTACTGATCATTCAAAAGTACCAATGAAAGATGTACAAAATATATATCTAATCTCCTAAAAAATGTATATGTGCATATATATATATCAGAAAATGATTTTAAATGTGTTTTCACTTTCACTTTGAGTAATTCTTTTGATTGCTCTGATATGTCTTAAAATCCATTTTGGGGGATCGAGCCTGAGATTTCTATAAAGGGTTCATATATTTTAGCTCAACTGCATAAGATATCCTCACAAACATTATGCAATAAGGAACTAGTATCATTTGGAAACGATTTATATGTCATATGAAAACAAAAGTGACCTTATTGTAAAGATAATGTGCAATTTATGGGCCTTAAATACGCAATACAAGTATTTGAATGACATTTCTATGATGGGATCGACACAAGCAAGTCAAGATAAAACCAGAAAAGCAAGTTGTTTACAATAAACAAGAAGGAGATGTACAGATGAGGCCTAAATAGCAGAAAACTACAAAAATCCACACCACTCTGATACAAATGTGATGATTTCACTTTCAAAGTCCTGATGTTCTGCACCTGACTGATCATTTTACATTGATCACTCTTCAGTTGTCATTCTTTAAGTGTTTCAGGGGTACAGGTATTACCTACTGTATATCAAAGTAATCCGTTTTAGAAGAAAAAAAAAAAGAAGTCCCACGTGAGGAATAAACATGGAGGAAAGAAATGTGATGTTTTGTAATAATTTCTCTCATCTGAAAGTCTTGCAGAGAAACTCCAGCTTGAAAATCCAACAAGATCACATCTCGACAAGGTATTGTTCCCTGAACTGTTTCAGCCGCATGTCGCAGGTAGAAACGCAGCTCTTTGAGCTCCTCTGAGAGTGTTTCTTGGTTTTGTTTGTTAATTGACTTCAACACATCATTTCCTACAGCACAAAGAGGGATCAAATCTCCCTGAGATGAAAACGGTGCCTTGCATTCCCTCAGGCTGTGACACTGTGGTGAAAACTCCCTCCCTGCTTTGCTTTTAGTGTGGAGATCAACTTGAGCCTTTTGATGTTTCCTAGTTATATTACAAATGGACCCATTCGGTCTCATACGCAACTTTTTGAGAACCCTTCTCGTCTTTGGTTGACAGGGTGTTGGCCAGACTGACTGCATATTATGGCTTTGCTGTTATTTGAATAGAATCCAGTTGTCATAAAAGGTTGCAAGTCGGCAGATATTTTCCCTCCAATTAGCAGGTAGACGTTGACAATGAAGAGGACATCTAAAGTCTTGTAGTTTGACGGTAAATGGTTCAAGGTGCCACTGAGGTCCATTATCTGCAAAGCTGGTAGATCCATTATTCTTTTTTTTAAATACATTCATTTTAAGTTTCTTCTACGTTTGGCAAAATACAGTTAGTGTGGATTTTTCCTTTACCAGTGCACCTTCCGTCACCTTGCAGCAATTAGGCCTCATATTGTTTTCAGTCGTGCTTTATACCCACCAACTTTTATCACAGGATGAGGAATGGTGAGGTTTTATTTGCGAGGGTAAATAATGGCATTGTTGTCTGTTTTCTCTCGGCTTCCCTTTCCCGCATGAAGCTCAAGAGCCCCTCAGACCCCCCACCCCCCCCCCCCCCCCAAAAACACAAACCACCTGCCCCCTCGTTGCTCTTTACATGTAAATGAGAATAGTGTTTTTCTGTTGTTATACCAAATGACAAGGAAGTGTGTAACCTTAACACTTCAACACAAACCCCCCCAAATATCTGCAAAGTGCCTTATTTAATACGGTGAGGTGTGTGTGTGTGTGTGTGTGTGTGTGTGTGTGTGTGTGTGTGTGTGTGTGTGTGTGTGTGTGTGTGTGTGTGTGTGTGTGTGTGTGTGTGTGTGTGTGTGTGTGTGTGTGTGTGTGTGTGTGTGTGTGTGTGTGTGTGTGTGTGTGTGTGTGTGTGTGTGTGTGTGTGTTCACGTTCACGCTTCCATTGAGAGATTCATCAGTGGAGGTGTTGATAAGCCACTTCTCTGGTGTAGTATTCATAATGGCGGCGCCAGTCTCAGCAAACTGGAGATTAATGTGAAAAAGTTTCTGAATTTATGTCACTGGTGTTTGTGAACGCCAGTGACTTATATATTATATATATATATATAAGAACTGATTTTACAGCCACTGCATTCAACACACATTGCATTGTATTTTCTTCACATTCTACCTTGCAGGAAGGGTGTCAAACAAACAGCCCACCGGCCAAAACTGGCACGTCAAAGACTCCACTTAGGCTTCTGGGACGACCATGAAGTATAAACATTAAAAGCAAATCTTACAATATTTACAATTACTAAATGTTGCTGCAGTTGGAATTGCAATATAAGGAAATTCAGATTTGAATTGATCCAACTGGTATTGCACTGCCCCATTACAGTAAAGTGGACCTGAGACTTTGAATGAGACAGAAGTTTGGCAGTGAAGCAGCATGAGTGTCAAATCCATACAGTGATGGTGAGATTTGGAAAATGTGCTGTAGGCTGCGGAAAAGAGATACTCTTTTGCTAAAAGCCAAATTAGTTGCAATTTAGGGTACAACAGAAATCTAGCAACTAGTAAATAGAGGTAATGGATTTTTCTTTCTTTCTTTTTTTATTAAAAATGTGAACCTAGAAATGCTTCATTTAATGTTGACTTTTTTAAACTAACTTCTTCATATTAAAAGCAAGAGAAACGGGGAGGAGAAATGATTTCTGGTTTATAATGCTTTCATTTTGGGAGTACGGCCCACCTGAGATCAAAAGGGGCTCTATGCGGCCTGAACTACAATTAGTTTGACGCCACTGGTTTACAGCCCCATATTTTCTAAGTGTCTTTCTTTCATATTTCACAGACTGAAAAAACTGTTGGAAACTTCCTTCAAAACTGCAAAAAAACAAAAACAAACTGCAAATTGTTACATGTAAGTAATATTTCTCTGTATGTCTCGTGTATCATTTTCAGAGTATTTTAACGGTGACCTTTGAGGCGAGTGGAGATCTGTCAGAAGAAGCCTTGAATTCCTTCATCCAGGTAAAGAGGCTCTGCCTCGGTCACATTCCCTGTTGCCCTTACTAATTAGATCTATTAAAGTAGGGTCCTTTAAAAAGTAAACACCCGTTTTCCACTGCTTCAGGATCTCCTGTGGGAAAAGATGTTCTGTAACAAAGAAGGGAACCCCATGACTGTCATCCGGTTGAAGGTACGGCCGAGCACAATGGTCACCCCGGTGACAGCAATCATCCCGAACGCCGGCTTTATTATCTTTATCAACCTGCTCGTAGGGCTTCATTCGGTGACGGTTAATGTGTCACTCGTGACTTGTGTTTGCAGGGCATCGTGTCTTTTGCAGATAAAGCCCACCAAGTGATGCTGCAGGGGGTCCACGAGCTGTACGAGCTGAATGAGACGCCACAGCTTTGGGAGGAGAATCCGCGAGTCAACCGACTGGTCTTTATAGGTGAGGACACACGGACTGCTCTGTATGTTTCCAGTTTCTCTTTAGCTGTGCAGTGAGTGGTATATTAAACTGAACAAGGTGGCTTCGACTGAGCTCTTTTATTCCCACACAGTCGCCACTGACCTCATTAGACGGGAGTATTTCTTAGAACCAAAGCTCGTAAAGGAGGATATAGTTACAAAATTAAAAAACTACCAGAAAGCAGTGGAATTGACCTTTAACAATGCGAGTCAAGACTTCTAATGAACTGTCACACATTTGTAACACAAGATTTTATCTTTAAAAACGGATTAAAACTGAAATGTATTGAAATACAGAAAGTACAAAACGATTATGACCATCAAAGCGACAACATATAAAATATATATATAAGTATATTAAAATGTCCTTCTTTCACTTCTCTATTTCTTGTCTGTGTTTTTCTGTTTTTAAATATGAGTGTGTTATTGAACCTTTGTCTTAGAGAGGAGTTTTCTGTTGCCATCTGGGACAAAGTTTACTTCAGTAATGTCATTTCACAACTTCAAATGTCTGATTTTGGGAAATTTGCATAGCATTATTTTTGGCGCTGAGATTTCCTGGAGATGTTGACTGGGGAGTAGTTCTGGCTGTTAAACAGAACAGTTCAGTTCAGTTAATTGTCAAAAACAAAATCTAAACTTTTCTTTGTTCACCTGTAGAGCGCCTGGTGAATCATTCAGCTCTGTTTCTGTATGTGAACACTGTTATGACCCTTTTACGTGCATTGATGCTCATGCTGGTCGTTTCTCTTGTTTTACAGGAAGAAACCTGGACAAGGACGTCCTGCACGAGAAGTTCATGTCTTCTGTTGTGCTGGGCACACGGAGAAATTAGCTGCTTGTTGCTCCTTCAAACCAAATCTGGGCCGATTGTGGAGCACGTTTTGCGAAAGTGGCCGCCCACTGATTTGAGATTGTCTCTCTGAAATTTGTTCCTTTCCTACGAGGATGACAGCAGTTGTGGTCAGTACAGTGGCTCTACGCCTTCCAATGCTGGAGAGTTTGACGTGTTTGGTTCCTGAAAATTTACTGAACACCTAGTAGACATCTGTAAAAGTGTTTTCTCCCATGTTTACCTTATAAAGTCTGCGTTTTTTTGATAGGTGGGAACCCCCTCGTGTTTTCACCCCCTGTTTCTGCAGGCAGAGAGACTGAGATCACCAGAATTACAATTGTCGCGCTTAAATGAAACTTTCTTTATTTTTAAATTATTCTAAATGAAGTTTTCTTCAAAAGATTGTATTTGTTACTTTCTGATGCACCAAAACAAAAAAAGGGTTTAATTATTTGTTCGCTTAGATATATATATATTTTTTTTTTAAAGTTAACAGCTCTGTGCTATTAACATAACAGAGACTTGGTCCTATTGTGTTATGGTGGCAAGATCACTATGATATTCAAAGTGTGGAAAGCCCTTGCAGACCATTAACATTTCAGCTTTTATTGTTAGAAAACAGAGTTAAAGTGTGGTTAGAATATAGGTGGAGCGATATCATGGGCAACTTAACACTTCACTAGTTGTTCACATTTTAGCTCTCCCCAGATAATGCTGTGGCTTTAATTGAATAAAGTAATCTTTTGATTTATTTACTCTCCTTTGTATTTTTCTTTACAGTTTTCTGGCTGGCTTGGTAGAAATGCATTTGTTTGATGTGTTTGACCAGGAATTGTTGTGATTGAACCCTTTCATATCCGACTGTTCAAAATGACATCAAATGGGTCCAAAATGACCCGTTTTGACATTTGACTGCAGTTCAAATACTTTAACTGTAATTTTTTTCACTGTGACTCTTGATGACGGCCCTAATGTGAAATAAAACTCTAAATAAATAAAACACTGAAAAGAATGTTACATTTCTATGGTTTTGTATACACTTTAATGTATATTTGACGTCTGTCTGTCGAGTTGGATTTTAAATCCACTCGTGAGGATCTCATCAGATAAATGATGGTTCAGCAGTGCTATAAATTCAGCTTTAGCATCTTTTCATGTTAACAGCTCATTTTTGTGTTTGAACATTCATTTATTGACACAGTCATGTGAGAATCCTGACACACGCGCGCGCACTCACACAGTAGGCCCAGTCCGGTGAGGAAATAGGTGGGAGTTTTCCCAATATAATCATTTGCAATTGAGATTTTTCAGCTGCAGTGGTTTATAGCACATATCCGCTACTGGACAGGTTTGCTTTGAGGACGGCTTTGCTTATTCATCCCCGTCGTAAAGCCGCGCGGTGCCCGCTGGCACAGAGCGCACTGTGCGGTGGAGCCGTTTCCTTCTTGATTCTGATGCTGATTGCCTCGTTAAGACGGCTATTGCCTCTTTTCTCTGCTGGCCGTTGGGCGCTTTGCCTCGGCCATTTTCATGGTCACGCCACCCACGGGCATCCGAAGGTGGCAAACTAAACGAACCTGCGGGGGATTTCTAGGGGGAAAACGCATAGTTTGTCATCACGTGTTAAGCGTGGTGTTAAAATTCCCACGAGCGCCACGTCCCCGACTCTACAATTCTTTCTTAAATTTGTAAAAAAAAAAGGTTAAGTTGAATAAGTCAACATTTACAAAGTACAATTTGTCCTCTTATTATGACGGCTTCTTAGTAGACAAAATGCCCCGGTGGATTCAGAGAAAGTACATACTTCATCAGACAACTATTCAGGCGCCTATATCTCACACTATCTCCACTTTGATCCTAATATAATTTTGGAGAACAAAAGTAAATGCAATGTTGTATATATGTTGTTGGCGTTTTTTTTCTACAGTTCAACATATTTGTCACTGATAGATCTGTGTTTAGATAACAATAAAATGAACTCCAGTGCGTGCGCTTTACTATGCATGAATCTGTCTTGCGAGCCACCGGACAATACAGTCCCCCTCCCCACCTGTGTGCTCGTTGTGGCTCCCCGCGGTGACGGGCTGCCCTGATAGGTCCGGAGGGTTAATGGGACTGGCCTGCTGGGCAGCGGATTCCCAGGATATAAAGCTCCCGCGCTCACCATTTCAACAGAGCTTACAAACAACGACAAGGCTGATGCGCTTTAACGCACGAGAGGAGACTCACTAAGTTTTTACGCACGGCAAACTGCGGAGGCCTGCTTGGCGCAGGTGACTTTTTGCGCGTTTTTAACTGTTCTGTCTGTGACCATGACACTTTCCAGTGAGTGTGACTCGTCACAACACGCAGGATTTCCTCAGGAGGAGGGTGAGGTTGACATAGTTGGAGAGGGCGAACCAGTCCACAACGGGATTTATCAGTACACCGCGGACGGCAGTTCCTCAGCAGAATCCAATGCTGAATTTGACTCTTCGGAACAGGACTCCTCTGGGGAAAGCGAGAACAGCTTCTGCGCAGACGCAACACCTTCCAGAAAAGTCCAAAGTAGCACGGTGAAGCCTCCCTATTCATACATTGCCCTCATCACCATGGCCATCCTGCAGAGCCCCCTGAAGAAGCTGACACTGAGCGGCATTTGTGACTTCATCATCAAAAAGTTCCCTTACTACAGGGACAAGTTCCCCGCTTGGCAGAACTCGATCAGACACAATCTCTCTCTCAATGACTGCTTCATCAAGATCCCGAGGGAACCTGGAAACCCGGGCAAAGGTAACTACTGGTCCCTGGACCCCGCCTCAGAGGACATGTTCGACAACGGCAGCTTTCTGCGCCGCAGGAAACGCTTCAAGAGAAACCAGCCGGAGTTTGGCAAAGACGGACTTGTCTTTTACTCCACTTTGAACTGTTACAGACCGTACGGACAACCATACAGCATCCAGGGCCAGGTGAGCCCTGCACCCTCTGCTCCTATGCGGTACATCCCACTACAGGATGGCCTCATGATGCCGACCTCCACTTACCATCTTCTGCCACAAACTCTGAACAGTCACGGGAAGTGCAAAGACTTGAGAGCGCAGCTGTGCGCAACAGAGCCAAAGCCCAGCCCGGGGGCAAAGTGCTCCTTCAGCATTGACAGCATTATGAGCAGAGCCCCTCCTGTAAGTCATCAGAACCCAAATCCACAGCAAAGCGCCCACAGCGCTCCTGGTTATGGGCACATCGTGTCGGGGCCCGCTGCGTATTTATTACCGACGCTCCTGCAGCCCTCCAGGACCCCGTTCTGCCCCCCTCCCACAATGACCACCGCTGCTTTGCTAAATGAGCATCTTCGGCTCTCTTACCCTCACTGCTGATACTTTTGTTAATGGAACTTTACATTGTGTTTGATGCCTCATGTGAAGATTTGTTGTGTAGCTCGTTTCTTGAAGAAATGTTTTCATTGCATGATATTTATGTGACTCGAGGTTCAAATCATGTCTTAAAAGAAAGTAATGTAAATAAGAGGAGTTGTAATATATTTGTGAAATGTCGTTAAACGGTAAAACAATGTTGATGAAAACTTTTTTTTTTTTTTAAATGAGCTCACCTGAAAATAAAAGTCTGAAACTTGATGTGCAGATTGTGGCTTGGGTCAATGGAAACTTATATAACTGGAGCTCATAACAACTTCACGAGAGTGTTGAACTAATGAATGAAGGTGGCATTCAACTCTCAATAGTGTTGCACAAATCTAAACCTTAATATACTGAATATCAAAATAAGTGTTGAAACACGAAACAAATAATAAATTATCTCGTTCTAACTTCCTGTTTTTCTTGCATATCATAATGGGAAGCCGAGAAGAAGCTGATTGCACGACTGAATAGTTGTGTTATAAACAGGATGTGTGTTATTTGAGTAACAGTTATCAAATTTGTTGATGAGAATGCATGACAATATGGACATTTAAAAAAAAAGATGCGCTTGAATTAAGAGACACTGTCCATTTTCAAACATGTGTCATCAACCCCCCCCCCCCCCCCCCCCCCCCAAAAAAATATAGTTAAGGTAACCTAATTTTTATGATAATACATTATAGAATAGTGTGCAAAATTGTGAAAGTAAATTGAGTGAGAAAGGCATCCTTTTGAGATAACATTTAAAACTATAACATGCGATTTATCAAGCATATTCTTGTCTACAGCAACACGCCTTGAAATGTCCTGAAATAACAACTATATTGTTCAAATTCTAGTTTTATAGATGTATTTCAATAAGTGACATTTCCAGGGTGAAAAAAATAAAAATAGATAAATATTGAAATAAAAGTTGCTTTTGAATCGCTCACTCTTGAAAATTACATTGTACATTAATTCCTTTTTACACTTTTACGGCTTTGTTGCATTAAAAAGAAACCACAGTTGTGTAAAAGGTTTTTTAAATTTCTTGCCAAAATTTGAACGCTTGTATGTTTTCTGTAAGTGGGGTTGGTTATTCACGCAGGCTGCAAATCAACAAGAGTTCAGTTCTTTCTTCCAGCCTCAAGGTCGCACTGTTTACAAATTATTGAAGCAGATCCACTACAGCCTGACGTGTGACCTGCTCAGATCTCGCATTTGAAATGTCATTATTGCAGGCAGGATCTTGTCATTCAGTCAAATCCTATTTTGAGCACGCACACACACAAAAGGAATTCAACATGGATGACGGTGGAAACTGAAAACATATTTCTACAAACTGCAAGAAAGTAAAGTTTTATGAGCTACTGTAAGTCTACAGTACAAATAGCCTTTGGCCTATTTTCACACAGGGACACACACACAGGCTCAGTGTCCTGTTGCAGAATCGTCCAGCACACAATTCCTCTTTGCCATCAGTCAGAAGTCTATTTTTGGCCCGAGGCTCAGCTGATTGTGGGCCTGGACTCTCCGTCCCTCCCTGATTTCCTCCTTCTGCAGTCAGTTGTTCAGACGTATTAGGAAAAGTGGGAGTTGTCCAGCAGCAGAGGAGAGTTTGGTGCATGTTGAGCTCGGTCAGTGTTGAGGGATGCAGCGCCACACGTCGTGTCATCCAGTGTTTTCCTTCATTGCGCGCACTTGTGAGAAGGACTTTTAAAGTCACTGGACGGACTGAGGTGACCCTACTTTACTCTGCCAGGTCACTGCATCATCTCCCCGGTTAATCCGTGCTGTTACACCGCCGGTAGACACTTCCAGACCGGTCTCGAGGTCGTTTGATCGGCGTCCTCCCGACGAGGAGGATGGAGACGAGCCCCATCCCGGTGCTGACGGTGCAGACCGCCCCCTTCGAGGACCAGCGGCCCGGAACCAGCGGGCTGCGGAGGAAGACTGCCGTGTTTGAGGGGAAGAAGAACTACCTGCAGAACTACATCCAGAGCCTGTTGTCCTCCATCGACCTGCGGGACCGGCAGGGCTGCACCATGGTGGTCGGCAGCGACGGCCGCTACTTCAGCCGCGCTGCCATAGAGGTGATCGTGCAGATGGCAGCTGCCAACGGGGTAAGAAGGCAGCAGGGGGCGACCCCCCCTGTTTCTGCAGGCAGAGAGACTGAGACCCTCCTGCCTCTGCAGCCACACGCCCTGCCATGCATGTTTCAGTCCCTCTACAAAAGTCAGACAACTTTGATCCAATTTAAAAGAAAATCTTTTACAGGCTAATAATGATATTCTATCTGTCTATTTTAAATATGCCTGGACTGGATGACAAAGAAGCACATCTGCAGAGCATAATTGCATGTCACTTATGTGGACAATCACTAAGTTTGTTGAGAAAGTTTCTGAAAGTGTCTATAGTTTTTCTGGTGAAGCTGTGGCAGGGTCAATATGATGGCAGCCATCACAATCTAAACCTGAATTCCACTAGAAATGCTTGTGATTGGCCAAGTATTTTATTTGCCTTGATTAGCTTCTTTTCAAAAAGTCACAAGTCTTCACATCTTCAAGCTTTGCTTATTGAAACAATGTCCACTGAAAAATGACAAATCAGGTGTGCATTAATGATAAACTCAGAATCAGAATCAGAATAGTCTTTATTGTCATTGTTTAAAAACAATGAAATTCCAAGTACAGTCTGTGCTTGAACCTCAGTATAAATATATAAAAATGTGGAAAGTTGAAAAAGAGAACAATGATATACATACAACCGTCAGATATAGGCTATAAAAACAGTAATTTAGCATACAACAGTGAGTTATTGCACTTTTCCATTTCACTTGTTCAATCAGATTATGGCCCTGAAGTAAAAGCAATGGGCTAAAACCTTTGTACAAGAGGTGACAGGAAAGGGAACATACTCAGCTCAAACAAGAATTTACCCAGGTGGGAATATTACAGTCAGAAGGAATTATTATGTTGGTACTACAGTTGATACTTTACTCATCTTCTAAGACAGACAATTAAATAAAACTGTATGTTCAATATTGCTGGGGCAGCTGATACTCTGTTGGTAGAGTGGTCACAGGTTTGATCCTCATCCCCACCAGCCGTCCACATGTTGATGTGTCCTTGAGCAGGACACTGACTCCCAAACTGCTCCCACTGATGAACTGAGGTCCTTGCATGGCAGCTGCCTCCATTGGTGTGTGAATGGTTGAATGTGATTAACAGTGTAACGCTCTTTGTGGGCTGCTCACATGGTGGAAAAGCTATAGAAGTGAAATCCATTTACCATCCATTTACATTTACCATTACAACTGTCGAATTTTAACACATAAGAAACTCGTCGTCAATCTAAAAAATGTGTCTGAACTCAATTTGTCAACAGCCAATATCCGGGCAGAGAGTGACAGAGCTGAGGAAATTCCCAACACTTTCAAAACGCCTGCTGTGAGATCTCAGTGATTAGCTTGGTCAGGATCCAAAGGAAAATCTGAGGGGAATACAATTTGTTTTTGAGATCAGGCCTTTTTTTTTTTTTTTTCCCCTGCTGGCCCAGCCAAATGTCTCTTGATGTCAGCCTTATCAGCACTTCCATCCATCCTGCTCTTATTTTCCTGCCTACGTCTTGCTTGCACCACCATCACCACCGTGCTCATACCTCATCTCTCTCTCTCTCTCTCTCTCTCTCTCTCTCTCTCTCTCTCTCTCTCTCTCTCTCTCTCTCTCTCGTTGGAGATCCCCTGCCTAATATGGCAGACAACCAAAAAAATAGTGGGAGCCCTTGCGTGTACTGGCCACTGATTAGAAAACAGATCATACTACTTTGGGTTTTCCCTCTTCTCCACTCTGAAAAACATGCACCATCCAGGATGTTAGGAGGATACGCTGATGTCAGTAGAATAAATTCCTCACCAGTGAGGACACCTTTTTATTTCGATGAGCTGATATGCAGGGGAATTATGGGATACTAGAGGTATTACCACTTTAAATGTAGCGTACAATGTATAAATAGTGAGTGCAGCGTGGTTATTTGGGCACCCTCTTGGGGCAGAGCACTTGCTTTTTAAAGCAGGCAGTCAATTAGTCAGCAGTAGAACGTTAGGAAACCTTGGGCCAGGACGGCTTTCTGTCTTATTTATAACTAACACCGGAAAAAAAAGAAAAGCGACACTGGAGTCAGTAACTTCCTGCACTGATGTTCAGCTGATTTTGCCGCTCTGCAGATTGGTCGCCTGGTAATCGGTCATAATGGCCTCCTGTCCACCCCGGCCGTTTCCTGCATCATCAGGAAGATCAAGGCCATCGGTGGGATTATTCTCACTGCGAGTCACAACCCTGGAGGTCCTGGAGGAGACTTTGGAATCAAATTTAATGTGGCAAACGGAGGTAATGGCTGAAAGAGATTATTTTCCAATTTTTAAAATTTTGTAGCACCTTCTGTTTCAGTTTGGAGACCATCTGGAAAACTGTTATGTTAGTGTAGATTGCATTTTCAAATATACATAAATACCTTTGTGTCTATGTGTGTCAGGCCCGTCTCCAGACACGGTGATGGACAGGATCCACCAGGTGAGCAAGACTCTTGAGGAGTACGCCATCTGTCCAGATCTCCGGATTGACCTGTCCAGGCTGGGAAGGCAGGAGTTTGACCTTGAGAACAAGTTCAAACCTTTCAGAGGTACATCCGCCACATATACTGCATCACAATTTTACTATAGCATTCTGAATCCATCAGGTTTATATAAACATATCTCTCATATGTGGGATATAATGTTTCATTATCTCTATACTGGTATTTTTTCCAAGCCCTATTTCCAAAATGGATTATTTCATATAAACCACCATATTGTTATCCAGCATCATTTGTTTCCCTTGTGTGTTTCCAGTGGAGATTGTAGACTCAGTTGATGTGTATCTACAACTTCTGAGAACCATCTTTGACTTCCCCTCCATCAAAAGTCTTCTCACAGGACCAAATCAGCTAAAGATCCACATAGACGCCATGAGCGGAGGTAAGCTTCCTCTGACCATGTATAAACACTCTTGTTTAGATTGGGGACATTTGGTTTATATCTCTTCCAGCGTCTTATCCTGTCGCCTCCTTTCTGTGTGTGTTACAGTGATGGGCCCCTACGTGCGTAGGATCATGTGCGATGAGTTGGGAGCCCCCGCTAACTCTGCTGTCAACAGCGTCCCTCTGGAGGACTTTGGTGGCCGGCCTCCGGAGCCAAACCTTGTCTACGCCACCTCCCTGGTTGATGCCATGAAGGGGGGAGAGTTTGGCTTTGGAGCTGCATTTGATGCAGATGGGGTAATGCATCTCCTATCAGTCATGCTATATTTACTTTACTAGGAACTGTGTGTCAGATTAGTGTGAGCAGCTCCTCTCAGATCACTCAGTGTTTCCTCAACTGTTGGGAGACGCATTTGAAAAAGACAAACTCATTTGAACATTTATATAGTTGTTATTAGGGGCCGGCTGTGGCTCGGTTGGTAGAGCGGCTGGTTCGATTCTCTATCTGTCCACTTGTCAAAGTGTCCTTGAGGAAGACACTGAACCCCAAATTGATTCCAAGGGATGGACTGAGCACCTTGCATGGCAACGTGATAAACAATGTAAAGTGCTCAAGCAGTGGAACAGCCCTATATCGGTGAAATCAATTTACCAGTAGAAGTATCCCATGGAGCATTAGCGTAAGACCTGAGTCTTACCAATATGACCAAAAAAGTCTTCATTTCATTCAAATAGGGGAAGCGGGAGTAACAATCCCTTTAGAGGAAAGCGCCATCAGGACAAAACTACAGGAAAACATTATTACTGGTGAAACGGGAAGAAGAGTTTTTAACAAAACTGTTTGTATTGCTTTGCTGAGGGCGACATAACGACCACATCTTCGAAGTCCATATCTTTGAAACTGTCCTGAGTTTACCCTTATGACATTAATCTGGAATAATTAAATAAATAAACAAGTCTGTAACCATTTACACTCCACAAAAAAAACAACAACAAAACCAAACCAGTTCAGTACCCTGAGCTCTGACTCAGGGTACTGAATTTCATTGCGGCCATGTGCAGTTTGACATGTCAGCATAAACTATGTTCAAATGGTGTTTTTGTAGATTTGTACTTTTTATGACTTGTACTTTCAGCTCTAATATGTTGCCCGTGGCTTTAAAGTTACAGTGTTCCTGTAAATGGAATTATGGCGTAATGTTATCATTTATACCTTGAGAGCGCCAGTCCAAGAACGACCTCTTTGAATGCATCTGTACTGTTTTCCAACTTGCAATGATACGATCACGGCTGGAAGAAGAAGAACAATGCAGACTTTATTGATCCTCTTGGGGAAATGACTGCTCTGCATTTAACTCATTACATTCCAAGACTCATATTCGATTTGATATTTGGAGGTTATTTACACGTTTTTCACCATTCTATGTGTAATGATGCTCACATTTAGCATGTATATATATATAAAAAAAAAAAGAGCATGTGCTCGGTAAAACCTGATTGGAATGATGCCATTTACTGAATGAACAAAAACACTGAATATGATACGTAACAATTTAATACATTCAAATAATCATGTCAAAGCAGACGACTAAATCCAAATTATTTACACTCCGCCCATAGATACCAGAGAGCGACTTATTGACTTGTGTTTGTTTTTGTTTGTGTATTGATAGAACAGAGGAAGTCAGTGGGGGAGAAATACTGATGATCCACCATGTTCCAACTAGCGGCTCACTTTTTCCAGTGTCATCCAACACACACACACACACACACACACACACACACACACACACACACACACACACACACACACACACACACACACACACACACACACACACACACACACACACACACACACACACACACAGAATTAGTTATCATCAGGAGAATTACGTCATATCTGCTCCGTGTCCCTCATCAGGATCACTATCTCCACAGTCATTACCACCAGTGGATAGACTCCCGGTGGGTCAATGATTCTATCTTGAGTTACAAACTCTGAACGGTAATGATGTTCGTTGGAAAAACACTCTTTTGACATATGGCATGTGTTTGCTGCCAACAATCCAACAAAAACAAGGCTGTATTTATTCATCAGTGTCCTTCACAAATTATTATTCCATCCATTCTGAAAGCAGGGCCACAACCTGGACACAACAGTCCGTCACACGACAAACACAAAGACACAGACAATCACACACAGACACACATGGGCAATTTAGAGTCACTCACTAACCACATACTGATTGGGATTGTGGGAAGATGCAAGGAGAACATGCAAACTCCACACAGAAGTATCAAACCTGCAATATGGAATATTCTCACTTTGAAGCAAGAGTGTCACTGACTCCACCACTGTGTGTCCAGATAGTTCCTACGGACCGTTATAGTACATTTGGAGCAGTCTATTTTCAGCTGTGATTTTATACTCATTTGGTGAGAGAGTGAGTATTAGTATACATTAGTAATATTACAGTAAGCATAGCTGCAGGATAGTGTGTGCTGGATCAGTTCTAAATAATCCACAGTGGCTATGTTTGTCGCTGTGTAAAGGCAGATCTATGACACACTGGGGTGAAAGCAACTATCATAAACTATGCAAAACTGATTTGACTTTGTGATGTCTTCAGGACCGGTACATGATCCTGGGAGAGAATGGCTTCTTTGTAAACCCAGCGGACTCGGTGGCCATCTTGGCTGCTAACCTTTCCACCATCCCCTACTTCAGACAGCATGGCGTCAAAGGCTTTGCGAGGAGCATGGCCACTAGTGCTGCCCTTGACAGGTACAACACACACACACACACACACACACACACACACACACACACACACACACACACACACACACACACACACACACACACACACACACACACACACACACACACACACACACACACACACGCACACACACAGCAGATCCAAGCAGTCCTGTCACACCACAAACCTGTGCAGCAGCCTTGTCTCCAGAGAGGGACGACTCCCTCTCCGAATAACACCGTGAGATCATATTCACGCCCATGTCCCACATAAACGCACATGTTTACTCACTGCCTATAAATATTGTCTGTTATGTAAGACTGAAGCCAAGGAGCGGATGTGATCGTAGCTTGGAGTCCTCCTCTCCATTAACATTGTTCCAGTCAGAGATATCCCAGCATAGCACCATACTGGAGCATCAACATTGAAGTTCAAGGGTAAAATAATTGAAACAGAATAGAACCGTTGTGATTTTCTGTAAGTTTATTCTATAAACTGTGTCAACATGAACCCTCAAATTTCATATTCGTATTGTGACACAGAATTTTACCGTTAAAGAAACTTTTTCAATTCTGTAATTTGTGAGTAGCGAAGAAGTCAATTAAATAAAATTTTTTAATTTGACCTCTGATAACATCTTTCTTTTAACCTACCTTTAATCAAATAAACCTTTATAAACACATATATAATTCTGCCTTAGGATGTGGCAAAAAAGACACCCGAGGTGGCAAAAATACTCACACCCTTCACATAAGAAGAACTACAGATACTTGCTTGTCAAATCTTTCAACTTAAATAAGTCATGTGAAGATAAACACACCTATGCACTCAATAACTATTGTTTTTCAAACTGCTTCTTAAACGCTTGCTTATCATCCACACCACGGCTCAGAATTGAACTTGAATCTCATTTTTGAGTTACAAAAAACCTAAATTGTAATCTAAGAAAACGGCTATAAACGTGGCTGGACTGTATATAATTAGCTATGACCATCTTTTAAAACTAATTTCATTTTGAGGTAATTCAGTACAGAATTTTATTATATGGTGTGATTATGAGCAGTAGATGCACAATTAACAATAGGTCCAAAATGAAAGCCTTCAATGACAAATTGTCATAAATTTGCAAAACACAGGATTTTTATCCCTATGCCTGTTTTTCTCTGTATCACCAACTGTACATGTACTTCGACCTCGCTTGACTTTCTCTCACTGTGTTGTTGTTGTTTTCACCACTGAGCAGACCGTTATTTCAATTAACTATGGTCATTTAAAACATCTTAGTATGCCAATAAACAAGCACTATTATCATGTTGGTTCCCTGTACACAATCATTTTCATTGTCAGAGATGAAAAATGTGCAAAGAGTTTAGAAAATTTGTATGAATGAATGGTGATTATGTGTGTGGGTGTGTGTATGACCGCTAGCCAGTGCAACGGTTTCAATTCAACAGTGTGTTGGATTCTCATACACAGTTGTAATAATGGCAGTAATGAATTTCCATAATCGGATAAAAAATCCTAGGCCGGGGTGGTGTGTGTGTGTGTGTGTGTGTGTGTGTGTGTGTGTGTGTGTGTGTGTGTGTGTGTGTGTGTGTGTGTGTACGTTTGTAAAAACTGGCATGTATTTAGGAAGTGACTTCATTGCCTGTTCTGATCCCTCTTGGTTTTACGGTTATGAACGCTGCTTAGAGATGTGACACAGAATTATCAGTTATTTCCATTTATGAGGGGATGGACGCCTTCACACACACACACACACACACACACACACACACACACACACACACACACACACACACACACACACACACACACACACACACACACACACTTGGTGATGCCCCGGGCTGCGTCTTATGATGTCGACCCGTAATGATCGCACTGAAAGAGCTTGCTTGGAAGTTCGCGGACGATGGGTCATTTTATCAGACAAACACACTCACACACACTCACATACACTTTGTGTGACCTGAGATACAAATGTCACATGCCCCACACACCACCATAACCCCCGAGGCATGGACGTCTCCTGCAGCACACACTCTTATCGCTGACAGAGCAGACTCTACATTAAAAACTGCTAAATCTATATTTGATTTATCTGTGTGTATTTGTTCAGTTTTTGTATTGATAACATTCATGCAGTTTGAAGTTGAAAGTTATTTTCTAGGCCAAGAATAATATTGCAGACCGCGTTTCTCAGAGAGCTTTGTCAGAAATAAACTTCATTATATAACTTGTTTTTCCTTGTTATGTGTTAATGACACACCAAACTCCTCTCATAAACACTGACACTGCAGCAGAACAGGGTCACTTTGTTTCACTCTTTGCTGCACTACTGCCACTTCAGCTCCCAACACGACACCAATGTACATGGCTGCATGCCTTTGACAAGCTCCAGGAAGCGCTGAAGTCGTGAGTGATGATGTTGGACTCTGGAGCTCGCCCAAGTGTCGGTCTTTTTTGGAGAGAGAGAGAGAGAGCGAGAGAGAGAAAGAGAGAGAGAGTGCATGTGTGCGCATGTGTGTGTCTGTGTGTTTCGGTTTGCTGACTGTTTAGACTGAGAAACCTTCCCTGCTGTGTGTTTATGTATAGTCCACTGTGTTATAAAAGCCTTGATGAATGTTATGGTGCTTTATGTGTGTGTGTGTGTGTGTGTGTGTGTGTGTGTGTGTGTGTGTGTGTGTGTGTGTGTGTGTGTGTGTGTGTGTGTGTGTGTGTGTGTGTGTGTGTGTGTGTGTGTGTGTGTGTGTGTGTGTGTGTGTGTGTCCACAGGGAAAAACAAGAGAGAGAAAGAGATTAGAATTTTGTTCAGATGGATTTGGATGGACGGGAGGCGAGAGCCACAGGTGTTCTGTTGCATGAACTAAGGAAGGCGCCTCTATTGTACCTCTGCAAACACACACGCACAAGTGAAGGTTGATAGGAAAGGAAGTCACACTTTGTGAGGGAAATGTGCTGCTCCTCAGTATTTCCAGGTATAGGACGAGATCCAAAGAGAGATCCAAGGTTGAATGTTGAACTATAACTTCTGTTTTAATGATTTTAATGACTGCTGTGGCAAAGCATTATTCTGAGGATCTCTGTGAGTTCATTTTCTTGCTATTGAGTCCGGGGATTGAAAGACCCTGAAACGGCTCTTTGAGCACTTTGCATGGAAGTCGTCACTACTGGCGTATGAGTGTGCACGTAAATGGGTGAATTTGACTACCAGTGTAAATTCCATAGAGGTAAAGTGGTGAAAACACACTTCATAACTGTGTTTTTACCATTTTTATGGAAGTGTTGCATAATCAATAGGGGTCAAAACAAATAAATAAATGTACTGTCTATTTCCAGGGCAGGCTTCATAAGTTACTTTAAGACTTTATTTTTTTTCAATCTAATACCCAATCCTGATAAGACCATACCAGATAAGTTTTGTTTGAGATGTACGCAGTGTTTCCAGCGTCTCTTTGTTTTGTTTCCAAAGCCTCCAAACAGTTTAATTTCTCAGCCTAAAATGACAAAGAGTGTAATTAATACAAATAAAAACCCTCTAAAATGCAGCTTTCATGTTGTATTATGCAATGTTTTTATTGGAAGGAAGATGTAATATTTAGCCAAGACAAATTCTGACGCAGGCAGACTTTCCCCCAGTGTAATATTATTTATAGAAATAAATAGATTTTTGACATGGCTTTGGGAAGTCAAAGAAAAACAGTTTTTTTGACCTGATGCCAGAAAGGTGTTTTTTATAAAGCATGGCATTTAAATCCAGACTGAGTTTCCTTCAGATGGGCCGGTGAAATATAAAAACATGCGGGTATATTTTAAATTCAAAGCTAAAACAAAGTAAAATCTCACTGTGATTAAGAGATATCACAAAATCTGCTAAAGTGATGCTGGCTGATTAGTGTGTTCTTTATAAGGCCAAATTCCATCGGTGTGAACATCAGAACAAGCCAAGACGATGAAACGCACACGTGCTGTACCTGAGCCTGTTTTGACATTTCTCTCTAAAGTTCAGCCTTATGTGGGTAAAACATCCAAATTATTCAAAGCTCAGACCTGCTCCAAATCCCTTCAAGTGTTTTAATCCGTCATTTGAGTTTGGTGCCGAGTTGACCTGTTTCAGGCCCTCAAATTCCAGGAAAATAAATTGATTCTTGTGCACTTGTAAAACACCCGAGTTAAACCAAATATTGACTTTTTTTTTTATTTTATTTTTTTTTAACCTATGCAACATAGAATACTTGTACCTGCAAGTATTTTGCTGGTATCCCACAGATTAATCCAACAGGCAGTGTTGAATTGCTGTCAAACACATTTGCAACACATTTTCACAATGGCAGGCCAACCTTCACTAGTGCTGGTCTGAGTCAATCCACCCCTCAAGAACCTTTTTATGGCTACAAAAAAACATGTTACCATGTACCAGTATAATAAAGCCTTTGCATTACAGATAGATACTCTTGTAGCCAGAATAAATACCTTTATGACCAGTGGTGGACCTTGCTGTTTTTTTCCGTCCCGGGGTGAAGACACTTTATGATGAAAACTGTTTATGACGATGAAAGAAATCCGGAATTCACGTCTCTCCTTCTGCTGCAGCTGCATAAAGAAGCGGCTGCTGGTCCCAAAACTTGTGGCGGTCGAGGAGGGTGGCAAACTTCAGCTTTTCGTGGTCTTGGAAATAATATAATGGCAAATAACATAATCCTGAATCCTGCCAAGGAAGTAGTAGTGAGTGCAAGTAAATTGCTCCATGCACTTGGAGTGCCGCGGTGCGTTCAAAGACATCTTGGAAAAGTCCCGCTTGAAAATGGTTTTGATAATAAATCTGCAACCAAATCTCTTTATCTTCTCCTTTAGCCAATGTAGGTTGCCAAAACCGCTATTAAATCAACACAATTATATTTTGGTTAATTCAGCTTGCTACAGATGCAGCGAGCGAGAACTCTCTGACGATCCAATCAGAGGGCTTGAATATGCTGACGTCACCCTAGTCACCAATATCAAAATCTGATTGGTTGAAGCAGCAGCGTCACCGACACTTGTTTTACTCTGCAGACGCCTGCAGAATTGAATCTGAAGGCTTCAGGCAGATTTCTTCAACCTGGCAACAGGTGATGGCTGAAATGTGATTGGTTAAAAGCTTTTATATGGAAGTCGACGTCTGGAAGCAGCGCAGACAGTGGAGAAGCTGTGAGAGGAAGCGGACATATCATTTGGAATTATTTAAGCAGTAGTCGTGGACAAAATATAATCAACTTCAGTCTGTGATTCCGATATTTTTCTTAGGTTTGCAGAGAAGGCCTTGCAGGCCCTGACGGTCCGCCACTGGGTTTTCACCCATTTTGTTTTTGTAATCTGAAATAGATATCCATTATTGGCCTGTAGGTCCTCACAGATAACTGGTCACATACACACGTTGGGTTGCAACATGAGTAAAATAATGTTACAAATTGAAAATGCTTAATTGTTCATTCACTTTACACAATGCAAAGATGCAAAGTGAGCAAACAAAAGATAAATCAGTATTTAGTGTGACTTATTATACCAATGGGAGTAAGTCAGGGTCCAGTCAGATGCATTCTTGTTGCAAAAGGAATAGTAGCAGTGGTTTGTGACATGCTTAAACCTTTGCACAAGAGTGTGTATTTGGAAGAGTGTAAACATTATCCCAGAAACAGAACAGATTTTGAATCACACAGCTTCCCCATGTACTTTTAATCACTGTCTAATTAATAGATTATCTTGTACCTCGTCAGAAATCCCCTCAGGCAGTGGTGGCCAAAAAGTTAAAGCCATGACGCCAAAACGATGCCGTTTTTATGAGCTCGGAAAAGTGTTCGCTGGACTCGCTGTTCTCATATTTCACAACCTTCACTCCCAGTATCATTTCCATCTTGATAGACATTAAAGTCAATTTGAACTCTGCTGGTTGACAGAAACACAACTGAACAAAAGCATTTGCGGTTGTTTGAAAACTGAGTGCTACCAGGGTCGCTTCCTGTGCTTGTGTTGGAAAGCAACGTGCCATTCAAAATGTCTGAAACTCATCAGACTGCCAAGTTTTTTTGTTTTGTTTTGTTTTGGGGTTTTTTTTTTAGGAATGCCAGGCTTTCCGTTCCAGCACTTGCTTCCCCAGAAGGGAATACAGTTGGTTTACTCTTATTTGGTAATTTATCCCCTCCTCATATAAACAGCTGTGCAGGGCATTGTGGGGTTTATTTATGTACATGGTGATGATGTGAACTTGTACACCAATGCTTAAAACCACTGAAGCCCACCCACAGTCCACATATAATTCAGTGTGAATTCCCACAATGTTCAACTTCAGAAGCATCTGAGACTGACATGTTAGTTTCTGCGGAAGCAACATCTCTTTCATTGATGTGAAGATACGGAGTGAAGAAGGTACTGATCACTGAGGAAATGTGAGTGATTTGTGACCAACAGGAAGTACATGGCTTATTCCAATAAATACACTTCCATTTAGGATGATTTCACATAACTTATTGCTACTTTTTTAATTTACAAAAGTCTCTCCTTAAGATCTTCTGCGTCCTCTGTGGTTCAGTGGATTTACGTACAGCGCCAACGACAAGCTGATCAGTAAGATCGGCTCTGCCACTGGACAATTTTGATGCTATTGTGGAGAGAAGAAAGACTGGATTAAATAGTAAGAGTTAGTGGAGCAACGTTTCGCCTTTGGCTGGAGGATATTTTGCAACCACCACGTCTGTTTTGTCGATCACATCTGTTGTAAATTCAGCCACGGTCAACGTGCACTTCCAATAACATGATGAGAAACACTGAAACACACTGAAATTGATATTTGGGTTTGGGTTTCACTATCTACAGCTTTCATAAAATAGTGACAGATTACGGTTCTATTGCAGCTGTCAGAGTCCCAGAAGAGACAAACTATCTGTATTCTCATTTAATTTATCTATGCTCATATCCACATATCTAAAATCAAATGTTGTATTATGGTTACATTGTTGTAACTTCACAACATCTTGGAAGAGACGGTTCCTTTGGATCTTTCTCGGAGTGTGGGGCAGGATTTCCCCTGGGAACAACAGACTCACTGGTGCACAGCAGCAAAAAAACTGGGGGTCATGGAGATTGCTTTTCTTTGTGAGATGATCCTTTAGAACTCTTGAGAAGAGATAATAATAAACATTAAATAGTGGAGGCTGCAAGTAGTATTTATTTATTTTTTAATTAATATAATTAGTTTCCTTTATTCCCTTGTAAAACACTGTTAAGTGCCTTGTGTCTGAATGGTACTAAATAAATAGACTTGCCTTGCCTTGTCTTGCCTAAAGTAAGTTCTTCGCTCACGTATACAACGGTTTGCACTCTATCCGTCCTCATGACCCAAACTCAACATACACATGTTTGTTCACACATATCCACACTTCCTCCGCTCCTCTCCTGCTGCATGGCTCAGGTTCAAAGCAAACCTGGACTAAAAGGTTAGCTCGCTTTGTTCTTCCTGCCTTTGCCTTATTAAGTTGTCAGATGAGCTGCTGGCAGATTAAACTTGTCATACGGCATTTGGTGCACTTCATTTCAAAGGTCACAGTATTTCTGTATGAACTTAACTCTTTAACAGAATTGGGAAAGGAGATTTGATTTTCGTCTCTTCTCTTCTCTTCTCTTCTCTTCTCTTCTCTTCTCTTCTCTTCTCTTCTCTTCTCTTCTCTTCTCTTCTCTGTGTTTGTAGGGTAGCTAAAGTCCTGAAACTGGCGCTGTATGAGACTCCCACAGGCTGGAGGTACTTTGGGAACCTGATGGACTCTGGGCGTTGTTCCCTCTGCGGGGAGGAGAGCTTTGGGACAGGTACAACACTCACAACTCGGCTCATAAAGAGAGATTTGTGCTCACTGATTGGTATAGATACAAAAATACAATGGATACAAGGCACGGACAGCCTGGGAGATTTACTGAGAGGGAGGTCACTGTTTCAAGTCCCTCGACTGGCTCGGAAAATGTGAGTGGGAGTGTGAGGCAGAAATCCCCTCCCCTCAACAGCAACTGTTGCTGAGGTGCCGGCAAACAAGGCCGTCGCTTAAAGGCTGAGCTGGCCAGCTGCTGCTGTCGCTGCGAGAGGAGAAAACTGGTGAAAAGATAGAACATTCACTGAGAACGTCTATAGAAACCATCACTATTAGGGATTGCAAAAGAGTAACAGAGATCAGGGGAAAAGACAATATAGGAGCAGTGAAGGAAGCATGATGGCTGTCATGTTTCTGTACGTGAATAGCTCATGTGGACTAAAAATGTAGCAACAAAATGCATTTGAATGACTCAAGGCTTTGTTTAAAACCCACCCGTATCACCGTCAGAGTCATAATGTTTCTCACTTATGTAATGTTACTTCGTGATGTCGCCAACTTAGACGTTTTTAGGTCTCATGTTGCAGTTGGAAAACGTTGATGGGATTATTTTGATAGTGGCCAGATCCAACAGTTGAATATGGTGAAAATATCCTTCTTCTCTTCCAGTCTATTCCAGGTCTGTAGCTGTGAGCTGTGCGTCCTGCAGCTCCAGTCAGAGTTGTCTAATAGATGAGAGGGCAGTGACCCTGACTGCATGTGTAAATAATCCCCATTCTTCTGCTATAAAAGGAGACAGGGGCTCCCTGAATCACTGCAACATGCCGATCGGCCTCCAGTAGCAGTGCTTTCTATGAAGACAAACACAGACACTCACATACATGGTCAGAAAATATAAACGCTGGATAAATGATACGCATTTGCTTTTGATACTTGCACACAGTTAGTTTTTCTATCTTATCGTGCTTCAGTCATTGTTTTCATTATTTCTGTTTTATCTTCCTTGTTTGACTTGATCATTATACCTACTAGAGAAAGACATCTTTCAAATGATAAAAGAAAACAACGGCCGAGTTGACAAAAAGAAAAAAAGAGAAACAAAACATTTTTACAATGTGAAAAGAACCTTGTGGTAGAGATGACTGAAGCATATGAGAGAGTCCAAATATGAGAAGTATTGACGAGGTTGAGAAAAAGGCAAGTAGCAGAGATAGAGAACATAGAGACTACAGGAGTGTACTCGTTGTCTATCCATGTAAGGCAAAAAGCTCCGAGGGAGCCCCGCATAGTAAATCACCAGAGCTGTGCACCACTCCTGTGCTTTACACGCACACACGTACGCACGCATGCACACACACTTCGCCTGACTATTATGTGCGTTAACTATATTGCTTAGATCACAATTATTCTTAGTTTTCAAACAAACTTTCTGCAGATTTTTCCATCATGTCAGTGAGCTCACATTAAAAACAACATAGTTAAATAGTTGTATGAACCTTATTTATCAAAATCCACACAAACCGGCTGTAAAATGGCAGAGCAGAGCTGAAATGAGGTGAAATTAATAGGAAAAGATCATCTCTTTTTGTTTCATCATTTGAGCCCTCAATCCCCTCTCCCAGCATTATCAATCAACCAATCAACCAATCAACCAATCAACCAATCAACCAATCAACCAATCAACCAATCAACCAATCAATCAACCAATCAATCAATCAATCAATCAATCAATCAATCAATCAATCAATCAATCAATCAATCAATCAATTTTTATTTCGAAATGCTTCACACAATGACAACAAAAGCAGCGCCGCCCCTCCCAAACATAACACGAGGACTAAAACAGAAACTCAAACTATCATTTAAAAATTGATAATATTGAACTGTGTGTCCTGTACTTGTTGTGTAACAGGCCTGCTGATGCATCTTAACATGATTCCCAGCAGCTCAGTCCATTCCCAACTTTCCATCTCGACACTAAAACATGAGCGACACGTTCTGAGCTTCAACATGAAACTTTGTCGTGCAGCTGTCTTTGAGAACCGACTGATGGCTCCCCTGTGAGAGTTTGAATGTTGCATATGGTTCGTACACTGCATAGTGAAGACAGTCTTTGGATTTATTATTGAAATGCCCAATTATTCAATTATAACTTTTTTTTCAGCTTCACAAAATGCTGCATGCTCATTTAATCTTTTTGCTGAAGATCAACACAACTCCAATATATTACAACAAACATGGTAAATGCTCACTTTTTGTGATAATTGGAGGATTGTCTAAACCAACAGAAGAGCAACTAGAAAATAACTGGCCTTGTTTGACTGAACAGTAGTATTGATTCGACAGAGAAAACAAGTCTATTCAATATAGGACAGGCTATTTTTGCTGGAAATAAGTCTGAATAAGTCTGGTCATTTTACATCGATGTCTAATATTGGGGTCAATTTCTGTATTAAAACGTGATGGCTGCAGCAAAACAGCAAAAGGTAATGACGAGGCTGAGGACTCTATAGAATGTATAAAGCCGCAGGTAACCAGGGAACATTCCAGCTGTACTGATGAGCACAATCGTTTGCACCAACATGTGAATCAGTGTATCGTTACTTAGTGTTTAAAAACGTTTACAACAGATTTGAATTCCATAGGTTTTATTATCTTAAATGCATTAAAAATATATATTTCATGTAGATTTTGATGTTGAAAAGTAAACCCTATTCCAAATGCGAGCCTTGTGTTTTTACCATCCTTTAAAAAAGATGCTTTATTTAATAGTTTTACTTGCAGAGTTAATTTAGCTGCTCCTCAATTCCAGTCATTTATATTATTTTAATGGTCAAGTTTCAGATTTCTGCATGATGAATGGAATCCTAATTTCTGATGAACAAATTCCCCAAAGTCACATTAGACACGTGGCACATTGGAGTTTCAGTTGAAGTTTGTTGGTGTGTCTCTTCTAGGTTCAGATCACATTCGCGAGAAAGACGGTTTGTGGTCGGTGTTGATGTGGTTGTCCATCATGGCGGCCAGGAAACAAGGTGTGGAGCAGATTGTCCGAGAACACTGGGCCAAGTATGGACGCAACTACTACTGCAGGTACAACGCGACGCGGTGCCTTTAAAATACATTCAGCAAACGTGTCTGTCCTGGTCATAATGCTTTCTTTCCTTAATATGTCTGGTGATGCTGCTGGAATATAGTGGGCCAAATGAAGGAACAGACATATTGTGTCGAGTGATTTAAATGTGATGATGGCTTACCTTCTCTAAACCATTGATTTCTGGTTTGTGAGTGACAACAGATGACCAGAATGAACTTTTGCCTTCTTACTGTGATCACTTCGTTCTGATTGGCTGAAGTTCGAGTTGGTGGTAGATTGTTTATACAATCATTAACTCAATGAGGCGAGGAGCTCTTGAATGTGGCTGCAGTTTATCATATCTGCCATTTATAATATCTTGAAGGTCTTCACCTTCATCCATTACGCCGCCGATCCCTTTTACTGGTTGTCTGTCACTTGTTCTTATTTTATCCTCTCCCCTGTGTAAGGCAGAGACAGTTAGGGTAGTCAATGTTCCCACTGATAGTTGCTGCAGCTTTGCATATTCCCACAGAGAGCTGTGCTAAAATGATGCACATTTCCCACAGAACATATCTGGAGGACAGGCCAACGACCAGACCCCTCAGCACTTAGTCACACAAAAACATCTGTCACCCTTCAGGGAAAAATAAATCAGTTAAATGAGAAAGCTGCTCTCCTCGGCCGTTTTAGGACTCATTTGACGCCATGTTGCAGCAATCAGTTGGCTTCGCTTAAGTTAATGAGGTCTTTCTAAATTATACTGGATTTAAAAAAAAAAAAAAAAAACACCTGTCATGATCAAGATTTGATTCCAGATCCATTCAGAGGACATTTTAATTTGAAGTTTCAATTAAAAAAAAGAAAGGAAAAGGCCTTTCTTACTGTATTTTACATTACATTCCAACATAAAAGACTTACATCGACTGATTCCATAGTAACACTTATCTGTAAAGTCAAACTCATCAAATCAACATCCACAGAAATATGTGTTTGAGGAAATTGGTTTGCAGGCCACAAAGAATAGGAGTCTGTCATGGTTTCATTACCTGTGCGAGTGTGTTCATACTAGGGTTTTTTTGTCTGATTTACCAGGTTTGACTATGAAGGTCTGGACCCACGTGCGGCCTTTTATCTGATGAGGGACCTGGAGGGAGTAATGTCAGACAAAGCCTTCACCAGCCAGAAGTTTGCTGTCGGAGACCACGTGTACAGTGTGGAGAGGACAGACAACTTCGAGTACATCGACCCCGTGGATGGGACAGTGGTTCGAAACCAGGTCAGTGTGGGGAAAGAAGCCGATAGACACAGGGTATTGCCCTATCTACTACCACGCAAACCTTCCTTTTTATACAGCCATCCAGTTGTCCGTGTGTGAACACGTGCGCGCCCTCTCACGGCCGACCTCCATGTTCACGTGTTAGAGCTCGGAACTTAAATCAACTTCACCTCGTGTTACTTATCAGCATAAAGGAGGGATGTTTTCTTTAGTGAGTACTCCACTGTGTTGCCACGGAAACAAGCGGGTCCACGGCCACTTACTCACTCGTCCCCAAAATACTGTCAAATCCTCAACATCCCAGTTGCCCCAGTGAGTGTTATTACTGCACACATTCCTCCCAGGACAGAATTATATCAGCTGTCGTCTCACTTGCAGTCTGCCCACTACAAGTGTGCTGGATGGGGGGGGGGGGGGGTATTGGCCCACTGTTTCAAACACATTCACACGCAAGTACACAAGGCAAAGCTTTGGAGGGATTTACTCAGAGGCATTGCAGCCTTTTGTGGTTGGCTACTGAATAAAATTCTGCATTGCCAGATAAATAGACTCCTCTGTGCTTTCTGGATATTTTCGTAGGATGGGTGTGATAAATAACAACATCATGAAGATATCAGTGCGTAATGGCATTCTTTTTTTTTATTAATACACAGATAACAGAGAATGTTGAATCAGCATGTAAATTTAGCTTCAGCTCAGGCCAGTTGTGTCTCTTCAGCTTACTTCAGCATTACAAGTGTCTTGTTGCCAACTCTCGTGCTCCCACTGTAGCACTCCAGCTGTCAGGCACCAGCATCATCCTCTCACACCCCGTAAGAGGAAACAAGAACACGTCCAAAATGAATTTATTTTTGGAGTGTATTGGTAAATGTAAAAAAAAAACAAAAAACAAATTAATAGATTTGTGCCCATAATTTCAATTGGATTGTGGAATGTCCACATATTTTTATTTAAACCACATATACTCAATTATCAAATGCTTTTTTAAAAAAACCTTTAACTTATAAGACATGAAGATCAAAATACAGTATCGTCAAAATACTGACAAAAATACATAAGGCCAGATGTTTTTGGTCCCTTCTATGGTAGCAATCATCACTTTTAACTTCAAAAATGCCTGAAATTGTTAACTTTATGTGTTAGTTGTGTAGAAATAACTTTTTTTTAATGAATCTATTAAGTCCAGAAATTGGAATCTGTGGGTTACTGTTTTAGTAGGACTGCTCCAACTTTGTTCCAGATGTAGTTGACAGAGGTTCATGGATGGACAAACTGCTCCAAAAATTCACACAGCTTATTGAGATGAATTAATATAAAAAAGAAAATTGCTGGATATTTGACTTTAATTTACAGATAAAGACAGACACAACATCTCCTGCTGGTATGCGTTCCTCTGGGGGCGTCTTTAACAGGCAGTAGTCAGCCTGCTGATAACTGCCCCTCTATTGTTAGAGATGAGCTGACACACTCTCAGACAGACAGACAGCCGTGCAGGCGGACACCTTTCATTATCGCCGTCTCTCCTCACCCGGACTCTGACATGTCATCCCCCCGTAGTCAGATTAGTAGGAAAGCGAGTAAGCTTTCCAGTGTAGTACCACGGCGTCCAAACGAAGAAAGTGAGTCACGGTTTAAAGAGGCTCCCGGCGATCAGACTGAAGTGAAGCACAGGACTATTGTTGTAGTGAGGCAGTGTACTCACTTGACTTTCTTTCTGTACTCGACCACAAAATTGTTGCGTGTAATGACTGCAGAGAAACACTCATCACTTGTGAACTATTAAGACACGTTGTTCTTTTTTCTGGCCTGAGTTAGGGATGTTTTGACAACAGAGCTTTGAACAGCTACAGCAGAGCGTCAAGGTGATAATATGATAGTGTAACAATTACTGAGAGTACTGTATGTGTAAAATAAAACAGCGGTGACATTTTATTACTTGTTTTTTCTCAAAACACACTGCTGTCTCTACTCCCAAGCTTGTGTTTTACTCTGATGGGAGAAGGAAAGGCACTGTGGAATGTCGGACAGATAAGAGTCATCACACATCCATTAGTCAAAGACTCTTATCAACTTTCTGTCAGCCAGCAGGACTTGATGTTGGTTACCTGGTGCAGAGATATCCTGTTTTCCAAGAAAATATTGGGGGCTTGTTCTAAGAGTTAAAACTGGAGGCCCGACAGGTCTTTAGAGATATGATCATTCACTTTGGTTTGGAGTCAAAGTGTTCTCTGTATTCGCAGGATGCTGCATGATTACAGCAGCTATATGAGCAAATGAATACAATGCTCAAGGGTACAAATGGACTTATTTTCATATTTCATCAAACCTATTAGAAAGAAATAGAATTACAGCAGTATATATTACTTAATGTGACACTTCATCGGTACATAATGAACTCAAAACATATAATGACAGTGACATCTAGTGGTTACTTACTATTACTGCAGTGTGAAGTACCAGATTTCTATTAACGTTGGCCTGCACTGATAGTAGTTATTGCTCTCACCTCACAGGAAGAATATCTGGGTTGAGATTGGGAGTCTTTCTCTTTGGGGTTTGCATTATTCCCCTGCGTGTGTGTGTGTTTTCTCCAAGTATTCCAGTTTTCCTACCACATTCCAAAGTTATAATTTAGATTTATTGGTGTGTCTGGTTTGTCCTGTGGTGGATGCACTTTATCTTTACCCATAATCCGACAGGATTGATAGATATTCATGTGTTATGTGGATTAAACATCATTTACAAATGTATCTGGCACTTATATTGATTATGTAATCAACAAATTATCCCCCAAAAATGTATTAAACCCAGCTGATCATCAAAAGTAAGTTTTACTTTACTGCATGAACTGAATACTTGCATTTTTGCAGATATTTAACCTTGTGGTACATGTTTGTAATAATTTCAAGATTTAAGATATTAGCTGAATCATCACATACTTGGGAAAAGTGGAAATTCTTCAATAACGCAAATATTTTGGTGTTTCTAGGGTTTAAGAATAGTCTTCAGTGATGCTTCCCGGCTTGTGTTTCGGATGAGCGGCAGCGGCGGAGGGACGGGCGCCACCATTCGCATTTATGCCGAGAGCTTTGAGAGAGACCCCGAGAGACACAGCAGAGAGACGCAGGTACAAAGACATCGTTTATCTGTGCGCTTATTATGTTTCTGTGTATTAGCATTTGTTTACACCACAGCATCAAAATCCCCCCTTGAAACAGTTCCGTTTTGGTCTTTAATGTGACAAACTGTATATTTGCTATTGTGGATATTTTACATTTGTAATTACTTTTTCAACCCTTTAAAGAAACATTTACCACTTTTGATATAAATGATACATGAAATTGAACAATCCGAAGGTTTTGAGCTATAAAAAATTATGAAACTGTTGTTGTTTAAATGTTGTGGTTTCTATTATCTTATAGCAAACTGACGAATACAGCACGTCCCTTGATCATGAAATCTTTTTGCACGATTCTTTGCAACTTTTGAAACCAACTGATCTTTAGTCCCAGGAGAGGTGAAGAAAACGAGTGTCCTTGTGGAAGTATGGATGTGGCATGAGTAATGCACTTATACTCTGCTTTATCTAATTCGGGGCTGCAAAAGGGATGAAGGCAAGGTACATCCCGGACTGGTTACCAGTCCATCACAAAGCAAACAGAGAGAGACAGACAACCACATGTAGAAACAATCAATTTAGAGTCACCAATTAACCTCAAACGCATGTATTTGTGTTTGTATTTGCATTTGCATTTGTTGAGGAAGCACACAAAGTCTCAAAGACTGGACTCGATCCACGGATTTTCTTCGGGGTTGTAAAGCTGAAACTGTGACGGCTTGTAAGCCTCATTCAAGTTCTATGAAGTAATCATGCAACTTTTTCAAGCTGCATATATTAGATCAGACGATCAGACGTCTTCAGCACGCAGAATCATTTGAATATTAATGTGAACATAACTTTAGGTTTGAATTTCAGCGTCATTAATGCATGTGGGTCATTGTCATTTGCAGATGCAAGAATCTCGTGAAGCAGCACTTCTTCTTCCTATTAGCTATTCATTATCTGTGCTTTTATTCAGCATGAATGTTTTCACAAATTCAAAGATTAGATCGAAGTGAAGAAAGAAATTCCCAGCAAGCGGATTTGAGGTCACCTCTGGTTGATGAGTAATACAAGCTTTTAATCATCCTGTGTCTTAACCTGTGGATTTAAAAGATCATTCATCATGCTTATTTAGCTGTATTAAATCTACTTTGAGTGCTTTGAAACAAACAAATCTGATTTAAACCAAAACTAAAAATCTGTTTTACTACATCTACAACCCGGTGCAATGCAGTCGCGCCCTCATATACACTCTTCATCAAAGTTAGTGGCATGTGCAAACCAGGCAAGCAAAATAAATGTATCCAGGCACTGCTCCTGCTCACTAGATTGATGTCCAGTTTGTGTTTTTCCCATCCTGTAAATTTTGTAGGAATATTGTCACTCCAAGATATTGTGTTGTTTCTAATCTGGTTTAATTACTCTGAGTGGCCTTGGTGCGGATCAGCACTTCCTCACTTCTTCTTGTAAAATGTCAGCACTCCTGCACACTTCCTGTGGATTGAGTATGCTCGATCAACAAGGTTAAAGTCTCTCTAAAATGCTTGTTGACACGGTTTGTAAAACTCTTGGGTGACAAAGGTCCAACAAGGTTATCTAATCTGTTCATCTTTCAGCTTTTTTAGACCCCAATGTCATATAATTTGTATGATTTGCTGCCATGTACAGCAAAACAAAGACCAATTCAAAGAAAATCTCTTTACAGGAAAGTAGCATAACACCAATATATTGAACATAGACTGAGAGTGTGTTCTCTTTGCTTTTCAAAAAACCTAAATTCAATGTTCTCAGCCCAGCTGATTGCAAGCTCTTGGGTTTTTATCCATGGTACAGCTCAATGACTTTCACAGTTTGGAGCAAACCTCGCTTGGAGGACAGTGTGATGTCTTGTCCCCAGCACGAATTCTTCCATTTATTAACTGAGAATAAATCTTAATAATGAAGAAAAAGACAAAAAGTTAAACTATTCATCATTTTATTAAAATATACACATTTTGTAACAAGAATTTGACAGAAAATGTTCAAATTTAATATAGAATCCCCCTTTGAAAACAACAGTCATAGATGGACCCAAACTCTTTTCTAAACACTGTCAGTGACCATTGACTTCCGCTGAAACCATATTAAACTTAAGTTTAAAACTCATTGTACCTGTTTTAGAGCACACAGGAATCCCAGACAACCCAGAGATTTCACAGGATCTCGGTTCGTCGTCTTCGTTTGAAATGGTTCACGAGTTGGTTTGGTCTTTCTGCAGGTGGTGCTCGGCCCCCTTATCGCCATTGCCTTGAAGATTTCTAACGTTCATGAGCGGACCGGCCGCCGCGGACCCAATGTCATCACATGAGCAAGCAGGAAGACGCTCCCCGACGTGCACGCCCCAACACGCCCCATCTACCTGCTCGCACAGAGGAGAATGACCTTCAAATCGTCCTTTACTTTATGTTACCTAAATCTCACGTTTAAAGAACTATCTCTGCAGCTTTGGCCACATTGTTGTACCTTTCTACACGATGAGACGCTTACTGCCGAAGACAATTTCATTTTAAACAGCGAAAGTTACGTTTCTCTCGATATTGTCCATCACTGAAAATGAAAAACGAGCAAATCTAGTGTCTAAACCAGGGAGGCTATTTAATTACCGCTTGGACAAACAATGAAAGCTTTTGTCAACACAGAAATGTGCAGACGTCTTGTTTCTGTCTTGTTTTGAATGAAAAAAATCCAAAGAGCAAAGTTCCTTCTTTTTTTTTTTATATCGCCATGCCGTTTTTATGTAACAGAGCAGTGTCCACTTTTTCATGTTGCATTTACTGTCCTCTTGCACCAATCACAATCATGTTTAATCCTTTAGTCATAGTCTGAACCAAACAGTTACTGCATCATTATTTATATGACAAAGTGAAATCACCTGTAACTAAAGCATATTTTTGTCCTGTAAAAGAATGAGAGAGTAGCCACACTGGGTTCCACTGCTAAAGGACAGGATCTATGCAAAAAAGGCTTCCGGTAATGAAAGGTATGGCGACGAAGAATGGCATATTCTGAAATACTTTTACAAATCGGTAAATTTCTTTCCTTTAATTTGTTAGTTGGGAATGCTGTATACCCATATTTGAATAGGTTATTACTTCTTCTTCTTTTTTTTTTTAATCTCAATAAACATTTTTTGTGTGTAGTGCGTGCTGTTTTTAATTGAATCGGACAGGTCTAATGGGAACAAATAAAGATACATCAGAGTGAGCTAGGTTGCCCTCAGGCAGTTTTGGATTTTAATTAAACAGATTCTTCATAATTAAGAGCACCATGCCATGCTGATACCGTATATCACGCGGTGATTGAACATCCTTGAGGGAAAGGGAGGCTTTTGTTTGCCGCGTGCAGCACCTGCTTTAGACGAGGAGTATGAAATGCGTGGAAGCTGTTGTGTTGAGATAAGGAATGAAGAGAGTTGATCTTTACACGGCCTGAATGAGACACAGAGAGCAGGAACTCATAAACACGCTGATTGCCGTCATTACGAGTTGAGGATATGCCAGTGGATATCCGCAAGGATGTATTCACTCAGTCAGCCAGACATTACCTGTCAGCCGTTACAGGTTATTGCCCCATCCAACTGTTTCATAATGTCAGGGGTTATTTCAGAGTTTGGATGCCGATCAATGGCAGCTCATCACCTCTGAATATGCTGCTCAGAAGAAGCTTTAGCCTTTTTTTTTTTCTTTTTTTTTTTGTTACAGAGACTAGTGACTAATAGCTCACAGCACGATTAGATGAATATATTTGAGTAATTAAAACAGCGCCAACAACCACGCTTTTCATTTATAATGTGTGCATTAAAATGGATGAGATTCAAAGTTTTAGTCAAAGTGCCACCAGCACTTTTGTTGTGGCGAGGTGGAAGAGTAACCCAAACTAAAATATTCTGCCGGGAAATGTGTCACTAAAGCCGGAGTGGAAGACGGGATGCCTTCACAGGCAGACTTCATGTCTTGACTGCAGCGCGTGCTGCCATCGTACCTTAAACCAGGGGTCAACCACGAACAGGTACTTCAGGGGATGCAGAGTAATACAAAGAGCAATCGGTTATATAGAGCTACAGAGGAGTTGCATATCTAACAAGACTCCTAAAGAATAAAAGCATTCTTGTTTATGTGAACCACTGACATAATGTGAAGGGAAATAATAGAGAGAAAATCATTATTTGTTGACTTTGCCTTCCAAATTTCATTTGTTTTCTTCTTGCACACAGTTTTTCAACAACACCACTGTTGTTTATTCTCTTTTTTTTCTTGCAATCATTAGCTCAGGCTACAGGACACACACTACTTTTCCTACAACTGCAGAATTCAGATTGACATCCGGTGTCTTCGTGGTTTTTGGTCCAGTCCTGTGATAAAACACAGAAAGGGATTTTATGAATTGAAAAATTCTTAAAATTGAAGATGTAACTTCACCTTCACTTATTCATTGTAACAGTATTAGTGAAATATTTCTATTGCATATAAATTGGAAATAGCTTTATTCACATGGATGTACTCATACAAGCATACATGGCTTTAAACGGGTCAACACTGGAGCGACAGTCATAACAAAAGTTTTCTTTGTCCTTTCAGACGTCCTTGGTTGAGAGCAGATTGCATCGCCCTTCAAACGTTTGTCATACCACCAAGCAGTTTGCAGATAAAAGTGCAGATCACACTGGTCTCAGAAGATCTGAAACTAAATATTGTGAGTAACATTGACACATAACCACAGTTCATTCAGACTCCTGGGCTGAAACCGGCTTGTTAGACAAACACATCCCTGTCGTCATTTTACAGCCGACGATGGTTCCAGATTTTTTTCTGGAACTCTCCTTCTGAGGTCACTTGTACCTGTCCACAGTCAGAAGCAGCTCTTTTTGCCATCAATAATTTGGACCAAAAACCAGAATCTTTTAGAGTCTAGATGTTGCTTCCCTCTGCAGCCAGCTGAGTGTGTTGGATTTGACTGTACTGAGGTGGTGGTTCCCGGTTCCATGTGCAGTCTGAGTCCTCCGAGCTGTTCTGGCTATAGAGCGGAGGAGCCAGACTCATCACCATGTCCACTCCGTCCACTGTGACCACAAGCTCAGAGGCACGGTCAGGAGGAACCCGACTGCCCTGACACTCTTCATACGACGGAGGAAAAAAGCTCGGCCTGCAGAAGAAACATTAAGATGAAGTTTGACTTGGGTTTGTCTTACAGCAACAACACCTTTACCAACTGAAAACTCTACAAATACACTAATTTCTCTATGTTTGAGTTCTAGGAAACTGAAATATAAACGATAATGTAAATAGAATGATATTACTATATCACATTTACTGAAAAAGGCAAAATTTACTAAAACCAAACATTTTTGATTGTTTAAAACTCGCAAAGGAGGCGATTGGAGTGTTTCAGTAACAGGCAGGTCTGAGACAACAGTGAGCCCGGAGCTGATACATCAGTGATGCTGCAGTGAAAGCTGGATACCTCATGGATGAAGTAGCATCATCGTCAAAGCCTTATTGTGAGAGTGAATTAGTAAAAATGTGTACGCTTAAAGTGGTGTGATGTTGAAGTGGTACTTATTCCTTGAGCTGTTCAACTTGTTGACATTTTGTGAAAGCTATTGTATTAAATGTAAGTTGTTCTTTTTTTTTATGATTTAGTCATATCTTGAATAAACAGTGAAACACTGATAGTTTTTGAATGGTTGTCACTGAAACAGTGCTAGCTTGCAAGGTATGAACTTCTAGGAAAGGAAATTGCATGCTTTACAAAATGTTTTAATACTTAATGAATTATAGGCTTAAACTGGCTCCACGAAATGGACATTTGACCACAACACATGCTATCTAATGAACACATTACTTCTTGGTAATTAACCTTTCGATAGTGAAGACATGGATGCTCTGCTCACAGCTTCCTCTCTGGTATAACTTGGTCTTCATGCTGTGGCAAATGTTCCAGAAGAACCCGGCCAGCATGGCCAGGAAGCCCAGGACGATCAGGATGTAGACGGGAATCGCCAAGTGTACGTACTCGGTCTTCAGTGTCATCATGTAAGCTAAGAGGCACGTCATTAATCCAAGGACAGGGATGACCACACGCGTGAGGGACCACAGATACTTCTTCATTTCCATGATCGTCCAGGTCACTTCTTACTTCTTCGGTGGATTCTACTCCTGCCTTCTCCTCTGTTGAGTTTCTGCCGCCCAAGGCTGATGAGTTTCTTAGCAGCTTTGAAAGAGATCCAACCGGAGGATTGTACTGAGTCTGTAGAAACGGCCACAGAATGAAATGATGTAGAACACAAATTAGTCCTTCACTGCGCCACATTTGTGTAAGACTGTGTGAGCTGCACTGCCTATTTAGCTTTGAGGGGAAGTGACCGACATGGTCCTGCCCTCCTGGTTGTATATTAACATGACAGACTATTAACATTGAGTTGAAGGGACAAGGGTGACAAAGTCACTGCTGGGGACTCATAACTGTAGATCTGTGAACTTATTGTTTGTGTTGGTGAAGGGAGTTGAGCAGTTCACATCTCTCTTCCCAAAACTTTTCTCTGGTGCCTAACTAACCTACCACTTTAACCCTGTGAGGTCTCTGTAAGGAAATGAACTGTCGAGACAAGGACAGTTCCCTCAATATTTGTCATCTAGTTAATTCCATGATTCATATCTTTTCAGAGAGATCACAGGCAGAGTTTGAGCTTTTTAAAACATTCACTGTCTACTTTGTACAAATAAGAGCGGGTCATCACAGGGCACACACACAGAGACAGACAACGACACACACTCACACGGAGACCATGCAGATTCCACACAGGAAGGTGGGAGGTGAGAGCATCAGCTGTGTTTTTATTTGCGTCCAAAATAGTGTCGCAGTGAAGTATAAAACACAAAGAATACACAGACATACATGTCACATGACATTTCAAAATGTAATCGAGCTCACCACTGCTCAAGTGCGGCACTAAATCTCTCTGTTCTATTAGGTTTTCAATGACGCGCTATTACAGTATGTTGCTGCAAATACAAAGAAACTGGAGCTGTAAAGAACATTCGGTCTTTTAACGGATGTTGGCACTGTCACAAAGTTCAACGTTTCATTCATTTAAAAAGACACAAGATATACTTTTATTCAGATACAAGCACTTAGTACCTTTCTGTCATATTAGAGTCTTATATTCCTTTTAAAAGTAATGATTTTCCCTCTCTATGTCCATGTAGGGGAATATATTTGTTGCACATTGCTACGTTTTCACATCGCTTCCAACTGGCAGTGGGTTGGAGCAGTCTGTGCTGATAAACTGTGTCAGTATTGCACAACATTGTTGTCAAAACAGTTCAAGCTTTGACTAAACAGAGTGGAAAAGTTATGAGGTACTTTTTTTTTCCCCCCTCACAAATCCGTTTTCATGGACCAGAACGAAGCTGTACTGCTTGTGAGATTGTGAAAAGTTTTATCAGCTTATTATCTAACATATTTCAGGAAATCATTAAATCTATGATGATTTTAAATCATTTAAAGTCCCCCTCGAAATATTGCACCATTGTGTTATTTCTGACAGTATGTATGACACAGAAAAATGTCAGGTGTCTCAGTAGTGGCACTAATGATTGCTGAGTGGACTGTGTTACTTTACTCCATCGTGAAGATTATCCTAATTGCTTAAGAGAGTGTATTTTCTGGCTCTATCTTTCGGAATGTTATTGCAAATCATCTGGACTGATAGTCAGGAGCAGCTGATCTGCAACGAAAGAAAAAAAAAAAAAAAAAGTAAAAGCAAACAAGAAAAAACAGTCTAAAGTCTTACAAACAGGAGAATGACACTGTAATTTGCTCCGTACGTACAGCAGACGGTCAGGAAATAATCAGGCTGAAGCGTTTGCCGGCAAGGTGTGTAATTTTCTTCGGGGAATTCATTGTCACCCCCGGGGGGATTTCAGTGTCTTTGTTATTACAACAGATGCATTGTAGGTGAGAAATCTTATCCGAGCGTTTTCCTGCTTTCCTCTGGTGACTTCCTTTATTTGTATAAAATCACTGTATACAAGCATCTGATTTAAGGCCTTTGATGGGAGCCAGTAGTGTCTGATACATATGCACCTGTGCAGAACACCGCTGAAAAACACCAAGGAAGGAGAAAACAATCCAATTGGGACCCTCGGAACCAGACGCAAACCTGCTGTTTCAATATGAGAGCAAATGTCATTAACTGATTAGAAGACATTATCTCTGTTATTATTAGAGGTTTACGGCAGCTCCAGACAGTAGCTCAGAGATTACAGCGACACTTTTAGTGGACGCTTTGTAGATAAAGTAACTCAAATGCTTAATTTACTGACACACGAATACACACAAACATATTTAGCCTGGTGAAGGGAAAAAAAATAGTGAAGATTCATAGTCACTTGAGTTCGATGAACATTATTTCTAGGAGACATCAGCAAATGCGTCCATATTTACACCTTTAGATCTGCTTCAGATTCCACATACATGAAACCATGTGAATGTGTGGGTCTCCGAGGTATGACATTGTTTTTCAGCGGATCATAACTTTAGCCAAGCAACAGAATTCTTTTAAATTTCACATAATCAATTGTCACCGATTGACCTTTAGCATTTGTCTCGTGAATTATATCCAACATTTCAGTAGGACTGAGGGTGCAAAGTTAAAAGTTTCTCCTCACATCTCAGTGCTAAACCCAGATGACTAATTAGGACATTTCCACACTTTGTTTAAGATAAAGGGATTTATTCATGCAACATGTGCAAATAAGTTGTGAAAAGTGATGAGTTACTGTCATTATTACACATCTCATCAACGCCTCGTAAGTTTTTAGTGACCTTCTATTTTACCAAAGCATTATATAAAAAAAAAAGGCTATTTACACAAATGTTTCCATTTCATCCAATTATATTTCACTAACCAAGGATTTTAAATTTCATACAGACTTTTCAGTGTTTTGATCTTGGATAAAGAAGAGTCTCTTACCTTAGAATAGATCCTGTCCAGTCACTCACTCAGTCCAAAGACACACGCTTTTCACTGAAGGACAGATTGAATGTAATTTGAGAAATGAAAGGCTCTCGGGCTTGTGTGTTGAGTGTGCGAGACCTTCGTTGACTGAGAGGTGCACAGATTCTTCACACAACCCAAGATTGTGTGATGCGGCGCTCCCTGAATGCAGAGTCACACTGGCTTGAACACTTTCCAAGGATTAAACATCATCACAACAACAAGAGTAATCATTTGTCTCCCAAGAGTTTTTGGGTGCTCTCTGTCCCTCGACGGGCCAACAGAGGTCTCCTTGGTACTGTCTTATCTGGTTCTCGATAAGAAAGTCGGTCAGGGTAGCAACAGAAGACACCCACTTCTGATGATGCAGCTCCATGATGTTACAAGCTTTTTAACATACTTAGATTAACAAAGAGCACAGTGTAGTGTAAGACAAACCTCATCATTTATCATAACAGCCTTATAACAACATAGACTGCGTTTTAGGCTTGTACATTCATTTACCCGCGAAATTTTTTTTAGGCTTACTATATGGCACATCATTAAATGATTAGTGCAGGTACCTGGACTGTCTGGTGGGGAAATCATTTGAGTGAATATTAGACATATATCTCCACCTCCACTGTGGGATGTTCTCTGATTATCTTCAAACCCCACTGCATTAAAGACGTTCAGTAAGGTGCGATTGGGCCCTCTTTTTTTTTTTTTTTTAATTATTGCCTGTATAATTAACGCCTGAAATATCACATTCAACAAACATGTGGTAAAGACTGATTACAACTAAACACATGTCAGACAAACCAGCAGACAAACAAAAGCAACAGTTTCAGTCCAGCTTCAATTAGGTTTGATTCCTATAGAACCAAACATGACACAGTCAATAAGAAATATTCACAAAGAAAAACCCAACGATTCCACATGAGCATGCGTATGAGCCTGGTTCTGCAGATAGAGGGAGTTCTTCCTTTCCACCGTCGCTTCTGCTTGGTTGTGTGGGTTTCTCTCTGTAAAAAGCACCTAGAAATGGCTGTGTAGTATTGGTGCTGTATAAATAAAGTTGAAATGAATTTTACTCGAATATGTTACAGTGGAAAGGAAAAACTGACTTCTATGAGGAGGAAGCCATTGCAGAACCAGGCTCAAAAGATGGAGACTTGGTGAGAAAACCTAGGAAATTCCAGAAAACCAGCCCTCTGAGAACAAAGTGTTAATCTGGGGTAATATAGGACTAACAGTTCCTTTATGACATGATGGAGCCTGGTTGCTTCGGGCTTCATAGGTTAAAAGAATCATTTTATGAAGAGAAGCCAATATTGGAGGGACGTGATCGCTCTTGCTCGTTCCTGTTATAGTAGACCCGTCGCAGCATTTTAAATCAAATGAAGAGTTTTTAAGCAGTTACTCAGACACCCTGATAATAGCGAGTTACGTTAGTCTACTCTGGAAGTAAAAAATGCACGAACGAATTTCTCACATCACTCTGAGTCAACATGTTCTTGAACTTAGAACCATTACGCCGGTGAAAGACTTGTTTAATGTGGGACTTGAAGGGTAAATCCTGGTCGAAAATAACTTGCAAGTTCTTCACAGGGGTACTGGAAGACAAAGCAATAGCATCCAGTGGTGTTATATGTTTCGATACAGACAACATGAGAGTTCTGTTTTATCTCTGTTCAGGAGTCGAAAATAACGGCTCATCCAAACTTTTCGGTCTTTAAGACAACCTCTAGTTCAATAAGCTGATCAATATCATCTGGTTTCACAGAAAATAGATTTGTGTGTGATCTGCATAACAATGGAAGTTATTGGAGTGTTTCCTGATGACATATTCTACAGGAAGCATGTATAATGGGGAAATTATGAGTCCTAATACAGAACCCGGTGGAACTCCATGGTTAGTGTTAGTCAGAGCTGAAGAGCCGTTATTAACATGAACAAAATGGGGTCTATCTGCTAAATATGACTGAGAACAGCCTAGTGCTGTACCTTTCATACCAATGTTATGTTCCAGTCTCCAGTTTGATGTTATGATCAATAGTATCGAATGTAGCACTGAGATCTAACAGGACGAGAACAGAGAGAAGTCCTTTGTCGGAGAAGATCATTAGTAAATTTGACCAGAGCTGTCTCTGTGCTATGATGGCCTTTAAAACCTGACTGATAGATCAATGGTCACATAGCTGAATCGCAAGAGCCATGATGTTGGAGAGAAGGATTAAATAGATTACATTGGAGGGTGGATACTGGCCTGTAACATGTTAAAACCCGTGGATCAAAAGTGAGCTTTTTAAGAAGAGGTGTAATAACAGCAACCTAAAGACTTGTGGTGCGTAACCTGCTACTAAGGATACATTGATCTGATCTAGTATTGACGAACTGATCAGGGGTAAAATGTCTTTAAACAGTCTCGTTGGGATTAGATCATGTGGCCAATGAAGCCACAACTGAAGATAACTAAGAGAGCTTCATGGTGTGGAGGCTGGAGAACTTTAAGTCGACTTGGTTTTCTATATCTGTACAGTGCAAGCTGTGTATATCCATGAAAAACAATCTTCTCCAAAATGTTTTTCCTTATTTCTTGAACAAGTATTGAGGATTATAAGTGTCCACAACAACATTCCCAGCATATATCCACACTTGAATCACAGTTGATTGTCAATTATTACCTAAAATTAAAATATGGTGCATATTTTAATATCTTGTTTCATATATTGAAGGTGCTTTTTAAATGGAAAAAAAAGAAAAAAAAAGAAAAGAAAAAGCAAAACAGCTAAACTAAGAAAAAGTGAATTTGGATGTTTGAAACATCATGTAGTAAATTATTTTAGTTGCATCACCAGAGAAGGTTTTGCACATGTAAACAGCTAATGAAATCAATGTCCGATCCACTACGCAGGCGGTCTAAATCAAGCTCTCTCTCTTGCCCTAACACTCCCACACACACACACACACAAATGTCTTCTTTTAGATCTCATTATTGAGTGATAATAATAGACAGAGTGAGACAGGGAGCCATTAACTGTGAGGGAAGGAGTGAAGGGCCAGTTATTAATCAGATGGACTCTGATGAGGACCTGCCACCCCGCATCATTAATCAGGATTAGACTGCTCACTCAGCACTACACAGCATCACTTGCTATATGCCCGCCAACTCAATACATGCCAATAATTAGATTGTTTACACAATCATATTATATTTACAGTTTGTGTATGTGCTACTGTACAATACACAGAGAGTGAGAGTGGGTCTGTTGCAGTGGCAGTACCATGAGGGGTCCACTGGGGGCAATGTTGGATTATTCTCTTTTTTTCCCCCCCCTCTTGCAAGTTGTAAGTGAGTGGGAGCCGTGCAGCGCAGCTTGGTTATGATTTGATTATGGGAGATTTGAAATATGCACCTAACACACACAGTTTCTTCTTTAATTGCCGGTCAGACAAGTTGATCAACATGCAGTCACAGTATCTCTGATCCCTTCAGCCATATATGCAACTTTAGTGTGAGCCTGTTTGTAGGCTCTGGCCTGCCTGGTTTCAATAACCACTATGATGATGCACAACCAGCGTGGGGATTGTGGCGAGGTTGTCCTCCTACGATTTGACACAGATTATAAATCTTCTTAGCTCTTAGATAACTTCTTTATGCAGTAAAAACCTTTTCCTTTACCCTTTAGCCATGTGGTATTTTGGCTTTGCTATTTTGGACAGCACAGATATTAATAGAAACTTTCCAACTCTGAGCCATGTATGTAAAACAAGTGAGAAATGCGGACAAACATCTGAAAGAGGGAAGTTTAAAAAAAAAAAGAAAAAGAAAAAAAGCTTTAATAAAATTGAGGAAAAGGTAGAAGAGGAAGATGTGAAACTCTCTTTGTGGCTCTCCTGCCACACTTCCCATGTCCATCCACTGTTGCGACATGTACTTTCATCCGTAGTGCTTCTCTGCTTTTTCCTGTAGTGGCTGTATAAACCCCCACGGTTGTCTGGACTAGCCAAGGCAGGAGGGGATCAATAGGGAGATCGATAGGGTCCCTGGGAGTCCTAATAGCCCTGTTACTGCTCCCTGACTCCCTGCCTGACTGCCTGATATAGCAGCACACTAGGGGGTGTCGAGAAGTGTGTTTCTGTGCGTGTGTATGCCATCCAGAACCTGTCTGTGACCCACCGCTGAGTCTGTGCCCACACTTAGGTCATGATACAACACAACAAGTTCAGTAATTGTTCCCATTGATAGAGCCTAATGGCCTTGTATGTGGGACACTGGTCCTCTATTGTGTTCACTTTCAGTCTTTGTTTCATGTTTCAGGGGAAACAAACTAGAAGAAACTTCAACATAGAAAGTGCTGCATAAAGGAAGGGCAAGTTTACAAACATATGATGAAACTAACGGACGTTTCATAACTGTTAGGTAATGAAGCTTACCATTACCGGTACTCTTTAAATCTCCATATAAGAGCCCTTTAAAACAACTCCTTCCAGCATATAGTTTATGGTGTGTGTATGTGTGTGTGTGTGTGTGTGTGTGTGTGTGTGTGTGTGTGTGTGTGTGTGTGTGTGTGTGTGTGTGTGTGTGTGTGTGTGTGTGTGTGTGTGTGTGTGTGTGGTTCCCAACCTTTTTACTTCTTTGTGCCCAGCAGGACTGCATCTAAGCAAGGCTGTGGACCCCCTCTCCAATATCTCTTTTGCCAAACCATCACAGGAAACTCTGGTGGGCCCACTCTCAACTAAATACAAAGAGAGAGAGAGAGCATAGACTACAGGAGAGAAACATGTATTAGTGAAACATGGTGAATGAGAAAGGAAAGCAGTTTCATTCTATAGCCGCGTCACTAGAAAATGGCCTAACAGTAAGCTTCATTAAATTAAAAAGTCTTTAGTCTAACCTTAAAGGTATGACTGCGCCAGCCTCCCTAATTGAAACTGGAAGCTTGTTCCACATTAGAGAAGCCTGATAGCTGGGAACTGCTCTGCTATAAGGCCAGGCACAGAATAAGCGTGTGGGTGTTGGCTGGTGGGTTGGTACGTGGCTGTATGACTTTCATACTGCAGCTTGAGTTGTGTCCCAACACACCCATCACAACCCTGCAATGAGCATTTAATCTGCCCTTTTATTTACTCTGACCCTATGATTTAATAACTGTGATCATATGGTAGTTCCTCTCGTTTAATTTATTTCTTAAGTGCATTTTGTTTGTCCATTTAATTCATAGATTTGTAAATTGGGTCAAAATTGAGCTTGGTACTGGAATTGAAGTTCACACATCTTGTTTTTTGTAATTCAACATTTGATGGAGGCTCCCTTCAAAATGTAGGTTTTTTTATTAAATAAGTGAGTATATGTTATGATAGAATAATAACACACAAAACACAGTGATTATTGTCATCTGTAGTCAAAATCCTACACTGCCTACTTAAACACATCCATCATCTCTATCATAGGCCTCCACCTCACTGAGGCAAATTTACAAAAAAAAATACACTCAGGCCCATGCCACTCACTTCATATCACTTTACATTTAGCAGGTTCAAGCAATTTGTATCAATCAAATGCAGGTAGATTATGCTTGATAATTGCTGTGGCACAATTAACAGTGGATTATGGCCTGGGAGCCCTAGTTTTACACCTCCGTTGTGTTTTAAGTTGATCTAAAATATAGTCTCAGGGACTGAGGCATCACTGGGACAACCCAAAGAGACCATCACATACATATCGACCTTTTACAGTCTAGTTAGAGTCACTACTCCAAACAACAGCCGTGTTCTTTTTCTGTATACTTTTTGAGGAGGGGAAAAGAAATGGCTCAAGGAGAACATGCAAACTCCACACAGACAGACCCTGGTCTGGACCTCCATCCTGCGAGCAGCCAGCACTCACTACTGCATAACTATATTGCACTCTTTGGGTATGTTTCTGAAGATTCCATTGACATACAATTTAATATGCAAGTATGCATGGTCATAATAGAAACCTGCCAGAGCGAAAGCTTCTGAAGCTTCTGAATCAATTTGTTTTTCATAATCCTTGAATAAATCATAAAGTACAGGGAAATATTGTTCAGAAAGCATGTGTTGTCAGAATCACATATTTGCTTCTTTTAAGCTTTTAAGGGTGATTTTCTTTTTGACAGAAAAAAGATGATCAATGTAATCCACTACTACAAATGTAATATTAGATACATTGTTATCTGGTATAATGGATTTATGTCGGTTCTGCAGCAATAAATATGAAATATGCCTTCCGCCTCTTTAGTAGATCCTTGTCGCAAAAACGTATAAAGACCTGTTATATTGTTTTCACTTGTACACATTTCAAATACTACCTTCTGGATTTGAATACTCCTCCAGTCTGATGACACATTTGCAGGTCGAAAAAAAAAAGCAATATAACCAAACCTGCGGCTCCACCTGGTGTGCGTTTGCAACCACTGGGGTTTGACTTGAGTGAAGGAATTTGTTCTGTGCCTCTGATATCGGAGGAAGATATCTGTGGGGCAAAACTTTTGCAAACTCCCCGAGATGTAGTTCTGATGTGCAGCCCGGATGATGAAGCCTGCTGCAGTGTATGTGTCATGCAGTGCCTGTCTGCTACCCCCCTCTGTGCCTGCATTGATATTTACACCACGGTGCAGCGCAGACTCTCTCGGTGTGCCCACTCCAAAATGAGTTGTGGAAAAAGTACAATATATCAAGACTGCCAAAGCTCGCTGCCGTCCAAGCCCCCTGCTGTTTTCCCAGATTATCAGACTTCACACGGGCACCTCTGTTGTGGTAATAAACGTGTGAGGAGCAGTGTTGGGAATAAAGCATGATGAAGTACTGTGTTAGTAGTAATTGGTCACTGTTATAAAACATATAACGAAGTTAAAGTTGTTAGCGGTCACTCTTGTTGATGAAAACAGTTTTAGAGCTGCTGCCTCTCCTGCTCTCCGAGGCTGATGATAGCACGCCTACCAAGGGCCGGATTTGTATTTGCAGAAAGAAAAAAGAATATTTGCTTACGTTTATAAGAACGGTTTGCTGCTGAGTTCTGCCGGGGCATGTGCACTGGAGAACTTGTGATTAAAAAAAAACAACAGACTTCTAAATAAAAGAGACAAGTGAGTTATTTTTATTTTTTTTAATAATTACCTTCCCAACGTGGGTGAAAAGGAGTTACAGCACGAGTTTGCACTAAGTGACTTGAAAGGGCTTGAAACTTCAGGGCAGACTGATAGAATGAGGGTGAGTGAGCATTCAGTTTAGTAACCAAATTTTTGCACCGTGGGGTCATCGCTGCATCTCTGCTCAAACATCAAAAACAGATGGGTAGAAAAAAAAAAAAAGACTACAAATAAGCACTTGGAAGCTGCCACATCTGAGGGGCCAAAAGGAAAAGATATTGAACAGAATGGGGGCTGTACACTGAGATCCTGCAAATACTCTTTTGGAGATGGTTTCACTTGAGGTGTGGCAACACGACTATGGATTTCGACTCGAGCCCCAGAGATACCATGTGGAGATTGGCAGTCTAATTAAACCTATGGAATATATTTACAGCATGGAATCGCACACCCGCGTCAGACAATATGTCTCTGCAGCCCATTATGGCTTTCCACAAATAAACCCGTGATCCCAGTCATACAGTACATACATCACATACTGGGGATGTGAGGACGTAAAGTTCAAAGATCCGCAGTGGAGTCATGTTGGAGGCAGATGTTGCGCTATATATTCAGAGTTCCCCACATTACGTTCCTCCTGGGTAAGATGATAAGATGATAAGGCCAGGGCCGTCCTGCATACGCCGGGGGGAGAGGTAATAATCGCAGCGTATAATTCAGGGTAATGAAGGCTCCGCCACTAGATCAGCCATAAAGAATGATAGGGGAGGCAGACGGGAAGCCGCTCACGCATTTGACCTCCACTGGCATCCCTCCACCTCCTATAAATTTGTGTCTGTGGTCTGACTCCAGGCAAGAAAAAAGGGAAGAGAAGGTGGTAAAGTAAAAGAAAGAGATGGACAGATGTGGAAAAAAATAAAGGCAGGGTGGAGGACCCCAAAAAAAAGGAGAGTGACAGAGTAAAAGAGAGCGAAGGAGCATATGATTTAGTCTCAGTCAAGACACAGAGGTCAAAACTTTTTCTCTGATCTTTAAAGAAATATACTGGAGTTCTTTTGTCCTTAGAGACTCCTGGAGCGAGAGCAGCCTTCCACGAGGTTGAGATTGAAACTCCTATTTAGACGGAAAACCCCATTGTTTTAATTTCTTGTGCAGCATGTAAGAAATCTGTCATCACTGATTGGCAGATGAAAACATGCCCAAAAATAAACTACAGCATCTATTACCGTCAAACAAGAAAACATTCCCTCGTCTCTCACACAACCCCCTCCCCGCTCTGAAGCATCCCACCTCGCTGCTTCCCCTCCAGTTCATCGGTATGCAGGCGGTGTGGTGGTATACTGTGGGCAAACTGGGCTGCGCTGCTCTCCTCTACATGTCTGCTAAATGACAGTAATTATTTTCCTGGGCTGCAGGCGACTCATGCATGTTTTATTTCCACCTCCACCTCCCCCATCTGCCTTCATGGCGATGCATGGCGCACACCACTGTGGTGGAATGGAAAAAAAAAAGAAAAAGAAAAAAACACAGCAGATCATTTTATTTCTCTCCATACCTTCCTATGGGTCCCCACAGGGTTCTGTTGCCTCAGCTCCTTTAGTGAGGAGGCCCGGTCTTTTATGGTACCATGGGAGTTTTTGCAGGGACTGACAGATGCTGTTAGGCTGGTCTCATGATGGTCCAGACACAGATAAAGACACCTAATGGTGGTTTGAGTATACTGGCTGCTGTTGTAAGCATTTTGCTTTAAAATGGCCACCGTATTTCAGTTGAAGACTTGAAGACTGTCTTTTTTTTTTTTTCTCTTTCCAAATTGACCCCAGAGGTCATCATTTGTCCCATAGTTATTCCTTACTGTGACACTGCCTTATATTGGTCATAGTGAGCTGGAATAAAAGGAGGAAGAGAGATATTCTCCTTATGGAGGCCCACGCCCACAAGGAGGAGGTTGAGAAAGATGAAAGGGTTAATGAAACTTCTAACACCAGACTGTAAGACTCTCTGCATCAACCCATGTTGATGTAGATCCCCTCATGTTAACCAACTTTTTTTTGCTATCAAGAAGTAAAATATACATATATTACAGACACTCTTTCGTCTAAATGTTCAGTTTCAAAATCTTGATGCCAAATTTAAGGGATTAATAAAACATATAAAGGAAAAGGATCATTTGCGCTGTTTGATTGATTTAATGTACCTTGTGTGACAGGGTTTATGTTCTCTCCTGGGCCTTGATCCACAGTGGGTCAGCCATCAATTGCGAAGTTGGCAGCATCATCCTCTAGTTTCTGTCCCTGTGTCCTTGGGTGAGACACTGAACCCCAAGGAGCTACCAATGCCGTGTGAGCACACTGGGTGGCAGTCCTATCAGCACCCGTGTGTGAATGAGCGAATGAGGGTGAAAGTGTGAAGTGCAGGGGATGCTCTACGATGAAAACCTGCCTTAGAATACACGGAAAGAAACATTTTTGAAACACACGTGAGAGTAAGAAGCGTGGAGTCACTGTCAGAGGCCGTGTCAGTAACTCGGAGGTAACTCACCACTGTGACAACCCAGTGAAATCACCTACTGAATATGCATCATTGCGCATTTGTGTAATGGCTTTTTATATTGATGTGCAATGATCCTCAAGGCTGAATCACACACTGGTCTTGAACCGACTCTAAACATTGTCGGTTGAAGAATATCTGTTTTCTTCCTGATTCGGGAGCTATTCCCAATGCTTTAGAATGTACTGTATTATGTATATTGTTTTGGATGTGTGGTCTATTCTGTGACATTCATTCGTGTAAAGTCTTCATTGCAACGAGTCTGCAGCAGCTCCTCTGGTTTGCAACATAGCATGACATTACAAACAGCCCAACATCCATACACAATATTTGCTCACTTTTTACCAAGAGCGTCACGGGTTGGCTCCTATCCCAGACAGCTAACCATCCACGCTGACAGTCACACTGACAGCTAATTAAGAATCAAAACCAAATGTGCATGACTTTGGATTATGAGAGACGGTTGGAGCACCTGGTGAAAACGTGGGGACTCCTCACAGAACGGCTTGAACCGGAGAGCCAGCAGGCTCGAGTCCAGCGCTTTCTGACTGCGAGTCGACTGTGCCACCTCCAACCCAAGATGTACCCGTAGTGCATGCACTCAGCTCTGACAGGACAGCTCATTATAGTTGAAACAATAGGAAATCAACTCCATCAGAACCCAGTCAAGGTTGCCTGATGAATGCATCCTATTAAATCCAGAGAAAGCTGTATCCCCCCCCCGCTTCATGGCACTGTGTTGTGTGTCACACCGTCCTGTGACATGCAGCTCGTTTGGCGCGACTCAGGGGATCTCTAATACCCCTGCAGCTTTCATAATGAACATGTGGCTTCTCTCTCTTGGGCACAATTTAGCGTAATTCATAAGCAGAGGACGGGGCATTAGCCAGATGGTGCTGTGGGTGGCATCCTTTCTCTGGCCATCCATTAGAACTATGCGAGTGACAAAAATTCCAGTGCGAGGAGACAGACAAGGTATCTACTTTCAGCATCCATCCAACTGTTTGTGTTTGTGTGTGGACTGAGGATGTTAGGAGGAGATAACGGGGCTCTCCGCAGCGCTGGTTTTCCTCCGGGGAAATGAGTGAAGTAAGAGAAATAAATAAACACGCGAACAAATTTAGACACAGTGAAAACATTTCGAGATGGATGTGCATTGTCGTAACTAACCTGTAAAATGTTTCTTCGGGAAAAACTAAAAACTCGACCTGCATTTGTCTACCACGGGGAATAGGAAAGGATAGGACGGTACCTGAATAATTTTGGGATCTCATCACTCTTCCTCCGTATCCCACTTTGGATCCTAACTTTAAGCAAAATAAATTACGCTTATTTTTGGAATGCCCAAATAATATAAATGATAGAAAAAAGGATACAAAAGGTTTGTTTATTTCTTCAGGGAATTCCCTAAACAATGACAACGGGTATGTAATGGTCAAAACGATTATTCAGAAAACTGAACCAATCACAATTTTCTGAGAATAAAATACATGAAAACAGAACTTGACCAGAGAAACATATTGAATTCTCATTAGTTTAATATTTCCTTTGTCTTGAAAGATCATTGCGGTTTCTTTCAAGTACATTTTGAGGCTTAGTTTGACTTTGGGACACATGAACAATCACACCATTTTAATTTATTTGTATCACTCTGACAATATTTTCCAGGAGGCGACTATTTACACAAAATAAAAGCTTCAATGAAATCAATTGTGCACAACTCACAACTGGACAGGCAAAGTTTCTGACTTTCCCAATACAGCATTACCTGGTGAAAACGAATTGATGCACAATTTTGGGTTTTGGTATAATTCTTATGGTGTAAGTAATAACTGAGGGGATTTACCACAGAGACGGAGAGGAGCAAAACAGTTTGGAACTCTCAGCTGAGAACAGAAAGATGTCATATCAGTGTGATGAATAAAACCATTTGATTGGTCTTGTCACTTCTTTCTTTCTTTCTATCTTTCTTTCTTTCTTTCTTTCTTTCTTTCTTTCTTTCTTTCTTTCTTTCTTTCTTTCTTTAATATGACTATTCAATGTTCTTAATTCAGTAATGTCTTTTCAAAATGAAGAGGATATCATTTTATTCTTTTTGTATGCGCGTTGGTTCAACCACCATCTGAAAACAGAAACATAACAACGCATATAAAAATCACATGTGTATATCAGCATATGTATTAGCATGTGTTATTATTCCATGTTTTTACACTATTCATAAACTGAGTGACATCCACAGACACACAGGTAGGAGTGAACAGTCACACACACACACACACACACACACACACACACACACACACACACACACACACACACACACACACACACACTGATCAGCAACTCAGCCTTGCGTGGCTCTCACTTCGTCAGTGGAGGTGTCAGGGTCCCCATGGCAACTGTATAATGGGGCAGGCCTAATTCAATCCCAGGGGCGAATGGTGGGTCTGGCGGAGACGCACAGGGAGAATTGGTCTGAGTCTGAAACCCATTGAAGTCAGAGCTGATGTGTTTTAGCCGATGCATGCTCAGTCACCGAAGAGAAAACATTCTCTCAGTACTTCCTACCAAACTTCTGGATCCAGTCTTAGCTCCCCTTCTCTCTGGGCTAATTTTTATTTCACTCTCTCATGTTTTTTCACTTTCCTTCTCTTTGTTCATTCACTTTGATTTTGAGAAACTATTTTCTCTGTTCATAACAAGACTTCCTTGCATGTCTCTTGGTTCTCACTCCCCCTATCTTTCTCTTGCATTGGTCAATCAATATCTCATACACTTTTCTCTCTCTCTCTCTCTCTCTCTCTCTCTCTCTCTCTCTCTCTGACATTCAGGAACCTGATAGGATTTCATTAGTACCTCTGGATCTTGTTGTATTATTGTTATCCCTCCCAGAAGAAGACAGGGATTAGCGCTGGGGGTGGAGACAAGTTAAAGTAATAAGCCTGAATCCAGCAGTCCATACACACACACACACACACACACACACACACACACACACACACACACACACACACACACACACACACACACACACACACACACACACACACACACACACACACACACACACACACACACACACACACACACACACACACACACACACACACACACACACAAAGGTGAGCAAGGAAAAACAGACAGAAAAGAAGGAGGCGGCAAAGATCCAAATGCAAAAAGGATGCGGCAGCCATCACAGTATTCCCGTGTTATTATTACCATACGAAACCAATCACACCGCTTCATACGTACAGCCCAGTGAGAGTAAGGCTTTGCAGCTTGTTATAGAGGGAACAGTTTGTTACGGGGGGGAAAGAATGGTGCGTAACTCCTGTCACTGGTTCTGCATATAGAAAGGCCTGGGACTGGCCTGGGGCTATCTGTGTTTGCAGATGGGGGAGGGTAGGAAGGAAGTGGGTAGATTTGCATCCCTTTGACTCTATATCTCTGAGCGGCAGAGAAAAAGGGAGAGGAGAGGAAAAGGAGAGGAAGAGGAGAGGAAGAGGAGAGGAAGAGGAGAGGCGAGGAAAGGAGAGGAGAGTGAAAACATCAACATTTGTAAAGAGAAAAGTGCTGGTTGGAAGCTGTTGCTGATTGGTTGCTGTCAAGCTCAACTCATGGAAACATTTAATCCAATCTGATTTACATACTGTAGTGTTCACTGCAGTTGCACTTGACATAAAGTGTTTTTCACCATTGCAGGCCCAGCCACACTCGTGAGCAGGGAGAGAAAATGTGGAGCCGAGGCAGCGCCGTTCACACAGCCATGCACAGGCTGAGAGACTGGCCATTACATTGACTTGAATAGATTTCTTGTGTGCATGAATAGCCCAGTGAGGAGAGGGAGGGAAAAAAAAAAAAGACTATGTTGCCTCTCTATGGGTTCATATTGATATTCATAGTAGCTCTCCACACCGAGAGCACAAATGTCAGTGAAAACGGCCTTGATATATGCTCTCATTCGCCCCTCTTCCTGTCGCTCCATCCTTCTTTTTCCCGGTGTCTCTTCCCCTTTCTTTGTTCCCGTGAGCCGGACGCACTGTGCCTGCTGCTGCCGGATAGGGAAAAAAATGAAAAAGTAGCAGAGGAATGATGGAGTGAGTGGGGGACGTTATGCTGTTACTCATTTAGGCTTTTAATCAACCAGCACTGGAATGTTAAAGTCATCTCCTGTGTGAAGCCTTTCCTCTCTGACTATAGTCTTGTATATTCCCGCAGCCCCATGTACTCAGAGCATGTTGCACACACTATTAAATGTCACATTACCTGGAATATGAACCTTTGTTTGACTCTGAGGACTACTCGGTAAGGCTAAAGGAATGGGGTTGGTTGGCATGAAATCCTTTTCAGCTCATATTCCACCTCCATCGTTATTGGAGTCTTTAACATATCTTTTTGCCATGCTGTAGGTTATTCAAGTCAAACTCTACATACGCATAGTCTCTGTTTACATGTGTGTTTTTGTCCGTGAAATATATTAGAAAAGGAAAAGAGGAGTGAAGAAGGTTTTTCCTCCATTTCCTCAGCAGTCATTGTGACATTATAAACATTGGCCAGCAGATTTAAAGCCTTTGGACAGGCGTCCGACAGAAAGCTGGCGAAGGAATGAGAGTAGAAATAAAAGTTTTTTTTTTAGAAGGGATCAGTTGGGTCACAGGTACATAAATCCATGCATGTTTTGTTGTTTATTGCCTTTGGAAGACTCTTTCCACCACAATAACTAAATTTACTTGTATATTCATAAAGACCTACTCAAAAACAACTGGGCGATATTGCCGCATATCCCCGTATCACCTGGTTTCTGGAAGGTGTTTAAAGCAGCAAACAACTTCTTTTAATATCATTCAAGAGTCCTGAGTGCAATTCAGTGAAAACAATGGATGTAAAACAAACAGCAGATTAGACCCTGTAGAGTATCTGCTTATTCCGGGGCTCATCTCCTCCAGTCTGGTGGCAGTTCAAATGATATTGGCTGACTTGTTATACATAGCTCAATATATTCCAATAGCTTATAATGATTACAGATATTGGAACCAATAAAACATTTGTGGGCCAGAAATTGTGAAAGAATAAAATTAAATGATGTGTGTAACTTTGTTCTAACATTTTATGTCCCTCCGAGGCTCGTTCTGCTCTGCCTGAAAACGGCGAGAATGTCAAAAGAGGTAAAAAAAAAAAAAAAAAAGATGGCACCACAGTGTGTGCTCAGGGTGTAAGTTATGGCCGTAACTTTCTCACTCTGTCAGCCGCTTTAACCGTCTGTCCTGGAGGACACATTAACTTGGTATCCTTAAATAAAGTCCTTTAAATAAAGCTGGGGGAGTTAAATAATGAGAAAGCTGCTCCCACTGTCCTTTCTGCTTTTAAATGAACCTCTGCCTTTCTTATTAATGTCCCCTTATCGCTCATCATGGCCACTGACCCGCTGCTGTAACCCCTTCCCACTCAACCACATGAGAAGCTCCGGCAAGTGGTCGGCACAGAAGTAATTGAGGGCAATTTTCAAATTAAAATTTAAACCCCTCGTCCATCTTTGTGCGATGGGAGGGGGGCGGGGGAAAGGGGTTCTGGGGCTGATGACTTGATCAGGTTTTGCGAGCCGGGCAGGTACTCAGGCTGGGAGAGGTGGGATGATGAACGAGGGGCATTAATCTCCGTGACAGAGAGAGAGGAGTTAGCAGCAGTGATAGCAGCGCTAACGGCTTTAATTAGCATTTAATCAGACGCCTCGGGGCCGATGGAGGGGGAGAGAGGAGATCAAACTCCAACGGCCTTCTGTAAGAAGAGGAGGAAAAGGAAGGCAGTCCCTGTGGTAGCCAGGCCAGTGCTGCAGGCTGCACTGAAGAACACATGTCTGTGATCCTCTTCTTGTTCTCCTGTAATGATAACAAGTTCAATGCACCACAAAGGCCCAGGACCTTTTGCAGAAAGAGGACGAGTTAAAAGAGCATAGACTGCATTCTTCAGATACTGTTTATGTTTTTTCCTCGATAGACGGTGCCAGTCCTGAATACCATATTGGAAGACTGTAAGGGATGATTGGAGAATGAGAATAAAACTCAGTTAGATTATGGGGGATCCAAAGAACGCACTTCTGCCGGTGAACATGTTTTTGATACCAAATGAACGGTCATGGAGACGTGACAAGAGATGCGCTGTATTTCATACTTCTGAAGGCACTTGATGGTTTGATGTGAAGGTGGATGCCCTTCATGGCACCTTGGTCCTTGCTCCTCTACTCAGGGCTTAACTTGCTCCGTCACCAGGCAATTCTAAAAGACATTTATAAAGTCTAGGAAACGTCTCATAGAAGGACTCAAACAACATATTTGCATCCAGTCGCAATTCCGCTTTCTTTTTTTTTTTTTTTCATTTGACAAAAAACAGAACAAAAACTAAAGCTTCTGATTTGAAGAGATTGCACAAAAGTTTTAACGGTTTAAATGGGGTCACTTTTAGATACTGGATTAATTCTGCGCCTCCCAGTCACTGTTATGTGCCGAGTTGTAACAATGAGAGCCCAGGAGGTGCTTGGACTCTCTACTATTAGTGGTTTGTTTTTCACTGCAGTGGTGGCACAGGCTCATGGGTATTACAGCATTTTAAACCATCTGAAATGCCAACCTACACAGTCTTTTTTTTTACAACCCACAGATGTCTACTGTATCCGTGCAAGAATAGAATATTTACTCAAGTCAAAAAGCCACTTTTAAATCTAATATTACCACAAATTGCGTGACACAGCTGCAGCCTGAACGGCGCGTTAAAAAGAACCAGTGTGTAGATTTTAGAGGGGACCTTTTTTGGCAGTGATGGAATTCAGTTTTCAAAACTCTTGTTTTCATTAGTGTAACTAAGAGTGGTTGTGTCTTGGTGGGTCCTGCTCCATGAAGCCCAAAACCTTCTGCTGCCATGTTTCTACAGTAGTCTAGAATAAACAAAGCAAACACTGGCTCTAATGAGGGGCTTTCACTTCTGTCTTTCTTTTTTTTTTAATCCTCCGTTTGCATTTTCACAGTCACTTTGGTTCTCTCGCCGGCTTGGAAGTGGAGGGTTATGGGAGTGTTCCGTTCATTTACTTGTACTTTGCAGCCCTGCTCCAACACACCTGGATTTAATGAACGTGTCATCACGATGCTCTGGAGGAATCCCGATATCGAGCCCCTCATTAGAATCAGGTGTGTTGGAGCAAAGTGACATCTAAACATGAAGAACCGTGGCTCCCCGGGGCCCGGGGTGTCCAGGACGGTGGGCCACAGCTTAAAGCAGTCCTGTAAAGCATGTTACAGCAAAGCAATTAGGAGGAGGAGAGGAGCACGTTTATGGACATACAGAGTAAAGCCTTTGTTATATCGGGCTGTGACAACTCACAACGAGCTGGAGACACAAAATTGAAGAAGGAAAATGCAAATTAGATTCAATTTTATCCCGGAGTCCCACTGAATTGGCGCTTTGTATGTTTTGCATGAGTGCGCCGAGAATCTCACACAGACTTCAGGTAGAAATTTGGTGAAAAGTTGCCCGGCGTTAACATGCTGGTCACACAAAAAATTTGCCTCGACATTTGCACCAATTCTGTAACGCAACATCATCATCCATCAATTTCCAAACATCTATTGGGCTGGAACAGGCAACAGTTTTGCAAAAACAATTAGGGAGTCATAAAAATGACCGTTGCCGTCCCAGTCCAGTCATCATTTTGTTATCAGGCTTTAAGTAAAAGTGGCTCATAAAAGAAGAGCAGAAGTTGTTGGATGAAGACCAGACGATTCAAGCAACATATTTGCATTGCTCTGTAACTCACTCGTAATTACAAAGCCTTGCAAAGTTTTCATGATACTTTGAAAACTCCATTTGCAGATTCCATTCCCAACGTGTTGCAGCCCTGTGAGATAAGAGTTTAAGACGAACAAACATCAGTTTACCAGACTGCTATCAAGAATTCTGCACTTGGATTACAGGTTAAGAAAATAACAAACATCTGCTTTTCTAAGGATCTTGGAAAAACAAGTGCCTTGTGAACAAAGCTCAGAAAAACAAAGCTTAAACGACAATAACTGACAGCTGCGAAATGCACACATGGTATTGTTGAAATGTTCAGGAGGGTCATGTGTTTTACATTGTTGATATCGTAAAAAGAAAACCATGCCATTTAAATTTGCAGTTGGGGATGAATATTTCTAGAACGAGGCAACTCGAGAATTTTGACAGTACGAGATCAAATAGCTTCTGACTGGAATAATGCTCCTTTGTCCAAAAGTTGTTGCCTCGATATGCTGATCAAATTTTGAGATACGCTACATTTTTTTTCTTTGCATCATTTGCCCGCAACTTGAATTGTTCTTACGTGGCCGCCTATAAATGAAAATATGAATCATAACAGATGAACGGGAAAATGTCAAGGGCTTGATATGTTGAGAAGTCGCTGTGCAGTGTGTGTGTGTGTGTGTGTGTGTGTGTGTGAGAGAAAGAGAGGGAGTCAAAGAGAAAGATGGTGAACGCTGTAGACGGAAAGTTTTGATGGTGATGGTGAGGAAGAGGGCTTTTGGCATGAAAGAGGCCAGTGTGTGATCATGATGTCATTAGAAGTATACAGTGAGACAGACTGGAGGAGGCTGCTGCACCAGCTGCACCCAGGGGACGTCATTACCAACTGGAACTGAGCAGGGACCTGAGCACAGGTCGGACACACAGGAAGTGGTCTTGCGCTCACACACACACATACACAAGTGAGTTTGTGTGTGTTTATATGCACATGCATTGGTGTGTTTTTTTGTTTTTTGTTATTCCTCAACACGCACGTATATACACTATTTCTCACAGGCAGGCATCCATCACATAACAAATGGACAGACCTGTCTGGCCTCTGGCGGCACACCGGTGCTTCTGTTGCTAAACCTGACAAATTCCTCAATATCTAAGTGGACACCTCTGTGGACAAATGCACCTCATTAATGGGTGCACACAGATGGACGGCATACACACATGTGCGCGCGCACACGGATGCGGGCCGGGAGCTCGTGCTGTGCTAAGTTGCCGTGTGTATACCGGTGTAGCCGTCTGCGCTTCATTACTGTTCACACACAGACAGTTGCAGTGTTTTTGTGTCAATGTTTAATGAGGGGCTGGGAGTCTGGGGACCTTGCTGCTGTCAGGAGCTCCTGTAGTCTGGAGCTACCACCTGTTCCCATTCACTCCCTAAAGGCCTGAACACACACACACACACACACATGCATACACACAGGCAATGCACACACAATGAAACACATGCAGACACACATACAGGCATGCAAACAAGAAGGAGCACACATACAAAAACATGTCTACACAATCACACACACACACACACACACACACTTGACAAACTACATACACTGATTTAGTCATCCGGTGGCACCACTGTCAGTGTTGGATGCATGTAAACAGGTTATTGTGGTTGGCTGAGCCTGGCTGCCTGACAGAAGCTACAAAGACCATGGGAATATCAATTGATACATTTCATATTCCTCGTCAGCTCGCCTGAGATGACAGCGGGAAAGCTGCTGCCGGCGAGAGTGATCCCCCTCTGCCTTTTCTCTCTGACACCGCTGTTTGATGGAGATCTGAACCACCCCGACTGATCGCCTCTCACTGATACACCAACCGACGCACGCTTCCGAGCTCACGGAACGCGTCCCATAATGATCCATGACAGAGTTTGCAAAAGTGCAGCTGTAAGAAAAGGGAGGAGAAAAAAAAGGCCTTTTTTTCTCCCCCTATTGGCAGCACACAAAACAAATCAGCTTTGAGAGAAAATGCATATACATTTCAAAAAAACTAACTTTTATTAAAACAAAAAAACAAAAACAAAAAAAAACAAAAAAAAATCAATTATTGACTCATTAACAAGATTATAAAACAGTGATTTAGTTACATAAATAAATTGATATCGGTGTATCAAATCTTAATTTCATAAGCATGTATACATGGGTCATTGTAATAAATAAAATGGGAGAGCAGAAGATTCCTACACAAACAAAAAGAAATCAAATAAAAACAGCTAGAAAGACTCAGAGGAAATTGTTTCTGAAGAGAACAAGAGACACTGGACAACGTATTTTTTTTCCCACCAAACACACGTGAGGAATTGCTTTGTTAAAGCATGAGTTACACAGCCATTCACTTTACTAATTAAGGACACTAAAGCTGGGACCAAGGTTGGTTGTCTCTCACCTCTTAGAACGCGTTTGGTTGTTAGATAAGATCTTCTGTTTGGTTACTTTAAAGCGTTAAGACAAGGCAAGAGAAAAGGCTGCTTTTATCTTTCATCAACACAAGATAGAAAAAAAAGATGCACTGAAAAGAAAAACATAGAAACTAACAAGAAGAAGGAAATAAAAAAAAAAAATAAAAAAAAGGCAAGTAATGACAGGAGAGCTGAGCATTGCAGAGGAGACACTGGAAATTCTGCAGCGTGTGAAGGGAGAACTGAGGAGACGCAGTCTCAAGAAGAACTTGAGTAGTTATGCTGATGTGTTCAACCTGTGCATAATTATCAACGTGAGCTTGGCTGCATTTTATGACTATTAAATGGATCCTCCAACGCGAGGCAGGCAGGAGATACTTTCAAATGCATGGAAATCACAAGATTTGTTTTCCCTCCTCAGATTTATCTGCGATCGCTTCTGTTCGAAACACATTGTTGTTCCAATAAAATCCCCCGGAAAAGTGAGCGAGTAGAACAGAGCTTACATGCATAAATAAGTGCTTTAAGGGAATCCTGCATTGGGTGTCCACCTCCCCTGAACTCCACCTTTTCTCTGCCGCCACCTCCACCGATCTGACTCAACCTGCATCTGCGACGGGATCCAGCGTCTCGAGCACGAACACGTTGTCTTTGTGAGTCCCAAATTTGAAAAAACAAAACAAAAAAACAAAAAAAAAACTGTCGACAAGGTCAGACTAGTCCTTCTGATATGTTCTGTTGTTAGCAAAGAAAAAAAGAAAGAGAGAGGAGAAATAAAAAGAGAAGACCAAAAAGAGAGAAAGAGATGAAGAGCGGGAGAGAGAGCAAACTACAGCGGCTTCAAGTATTTCACATTACATAGAATACTCTGTATAAATTAGTTAACATATACTTTCAGATCCTCCATATTCAGACATATACTATGGCATATATACAGAGTACAATAAATGCTCGCTCATGTTGTGTCGTGTTTTTGTCTTTTTTCCTTGTAGTCAGTCGTTCATTTGTTCCACCTATTGTTTTTTTTTTTTTCTTTTTCTTTTTTTTTCCTGTGTAGAGAAATCCCTGAGAACGTTCTGGTTGACAATTATTGAAGGTTCCACACAATGAACTATAACAGTAGAAAGTCTAATTTCTATGATTCACATGCACGGAGGGAAGTGACAACTGGCCTAGTCTGAGAATCACTTACGACGAATGCTTGGCGGTAGAGATGAGGGGACTGACAGACATTGTTTTCGGAGTGCATTGCAGCCAATTCTATCTTAATCTTTATCTTTGCGATAGTGGGACGCGAGTATCGATGCCGGGAGTGGTGGCGTACAGCAGAGCCGAGCACAGAGACGCCGAGCGGGAATCTGACTCTAAAGTTCATTTACCTTGGTCTCACTAGTGAATCCCCTGTTTAATTAACACTGTCAGCAATCACAGCTGATAAACGTCACGATACCGGAAAACTGGGAGCAGGTTCAATACCGCATCATGAGGTAGTCGTCTGCCTCTGGGTTTACTTCCTCAGCTACCAACTGACTCGACTGGATCGCTTGGATCGTCCAATCACGGCTGTGATACATTACAGCAATGTAACATTAATACTCATTAATTCATCTGATGAGTCGTCGCTGCAGCACCTGCATACTGTCCTCTGCTTTCAGCAGGTACTCGTTGCGGAGGCGGGCGAGATTGCAACCATAAGAACAACACCAGTTCGCCTTGTTGTGTGTGTGTGTGATGAAGCTGATGCCGGGGAACCCAGAGAAAACTAATGGCTGCTCAAGTGCTTCTGCTGCTGCTGTGTCTGAAGAAATGCTGATGGCGGCTTTCTGTCAGTGCGAACCCAAGCGGTGCCGTGCCGAGCTAAACTGTGCAGTGCTGCCCAGCGCCCACCAGCGAGGGCCTGGACAGAGGGAGGAGGTGCTCTGTGTGGTTTTAAAGCCTTAGTTTCTCTTTGAGGATGCCGAGACGTTAAATTTTTCTTCGTCGTTACATTTCTTTTTTTTTTGTTTTTTTTTTGTTTTGTTTTTACACGAGCGCTATCGTAGAAGGGCTTCAGCCACTTGACAACATGTAACTCAATATACACTGAAAAAGGGAAAAAAGATGCTTCAAATCATAAAAATAGAGGAAAAAAAAAAAAAGAAAAAAAGAAGAAAAAAAAAAGCCATTTCACTTTTCATTTCCGTCTCACACATGTAGAGAAATACACACAACATTCACAATGTGACAAATTTCCTCTCTTCTGAAAAATAAAAACACTTCTGTACACATAGTAGTAATAATATTATCAATAATAATAATTAATAATAATAATAGCAATAATGTTTATAACAATAACAACAGCAAGAACAATAATACCGCATGTGGCTCTGTTGATTTTTTTTTTTTTGTCATCTTTTCCTCTTTTTGCTTCATTCTACAAGTCACATCCCTCTTATTACTTGTCTAAAAAGTCCAAAAGAAGTTCAAAAGGCAGACTCAAGTTAATAGAAAAGTACTAGAGTGGGAGGGGCAGTGTTTGGCGACCCCCGGCCTCCCCCCTCAGCCAAACCTCTCCCTCACTAGCATCATTAGTTTCTTTTTGCCCTTGTAGATCTGTTTCAGGTTGTCTATGAACTGGGTGAACTGAATGTGTCCGTCGTGAGCCATCATGAAAGTCTCCCGGGCCTTACCCAGGAATTCAATGAACTCGCTGTAGTGGCGTGGGCTGATGTGTGTCAGCCGCGAGTGCGTAGTGTTGATGTAGGCCCCGATGGTTGCGTCCAACAGCTGTCTGAGGGGCGCCTTGTCCAGTGACATCAGCTTCCCAGAGTTCCTGCGACTGTGCAGCGCCGACACCATGCCCGGCGTGGTCAGCGTGCACCGCCGCAAAATGTCCGAAAGCACAGTGGCACACTTCACACTCTTGACCACCAGCGGGATGACGGCGGCCAGCTCGTTCTTACCCAGCGAGTGGCTGAGCGCACACGCCCACAGGACGTCGTTGATGGCTGGGTGCGTGTCCTGGTTGTAACTGAGGTTCAGGTGAGCCATCGCTAACGTCGCCAGCTTGTACGCCCGCATCGGGTAGCCGCGGTGCTCCATGTAGCGCGCGATCGTGAACAGCTGCGTGTAGCTCATCCCCGTCGCCGCGGCGTCCAGTACAATCTGGTAGGCTGTCTCGAAGGCAATGTGGTCCTTTTCACAGAGTGTGAGGGCAGAGAGGGCGCAGTTCTGGGGGTCCTTCATGGCACACTGCAGGGCGAGGGTGCGAGCGGAGGAAGCCAGGTTCTCCTGCTGGTGGCAGTCCAGGTGGAGGCGGACGATAGTGCTGTTGGACATGACAGTGGTGGCCACAATACTAGTGGCTTCTGTGGGGGTGAAGAGGGTGAACCAGCTCTGCATGATGCTGTCCAGTGCGTACACACCTGGTAAACACACACACACACACACACACGCAGACACACACACACACACACGCACACACACACACAACAGATCGGGTCGGCACATTAAAAAAATAAAAAAATAAATAAAAGAACAAAGAAACAAAGCAGTGGTGGTGACTTACCAACTTCTGTGGCACATGTGACTAACCAGCGGACCATCTCTCTCCTCCTCCAGTTTAACGTGGACAGAGTTATTCTCATCACCTGAGGAGAGCGGACACATTATGAAGCAGATGCACCGATAGCCGAGTTGCTGAGCATACAGTGAAAGTGAAACGAGTCCTACCATCTCAACCAAATACTAACAAACTGCCATTTCAATGGTGTACTGGCTGCACCTTATATTGTATAACATATTGCAAGTAACTCCTTTAAAACACCATTTATGAGACAAGCACGTGTCTGTGAATATTATTGCCAATTAAGTCACCTCAAAAATGATTTTCAGAGTCATAGGCAATTTAATATATTTGCATATATTTCTCTTCAAATTAGCGGATGCATGAACCAGATTTGATTGACATTTTTTAGAGGCCAATCCCACGTTACACACCCCTGCCAGCGCTGAGCCATGTCTCATGCCAGCGCTGCTGCTGGTGCAGAGCAGACACTCAGTTACCGCGCGTATGCGTCACAACTGCAAATGAACAAAACATTTCTTCTAAAGCCAGAATTAGTAAATGCTCTGGAATGCATAATGAATTATTTAACAGTTCATAGTGTTTTATAGAAAGTGAGTAAATGAAGGGAATTTGATCTGAAAATATATTTCCAATCAATTATTTAGCACAGATTAGGAATTTTAGATTAAGATTAAGAGATAAATGAGCAATTATCTAATAGATTGGTGATGAAAGCTTGAGAAATGCATCTTTTATGTGGTAGTCAAAGAGTCAGAACTCGCAACTAATGACAAACCCATCTTATTTACCATTATACACTAAAACGGATCAAAATGAATTTAAAGAACATCGCATCTGCTTCAGTTTCCACTCAGTGAGCATCAACTCGAGGTGAACAAAACCGCAGCAAGAAAGCGGTAATGTGCTCCTTTGAGTCGTCGTCAGACGTTCAGCTATCCAAACATGTTTGGATATTCACAAAGCTAAAGGATCCACAAAGTTGCCTCTTTAATGATATGGTAGACGCCTCATGGGAGTCACAAGGTCTGGTGACTGCTCTGCGTGGTCGTATAACAGCCGTGGAATATGGAGCTATTTTACAGGAACGATGCACCCTGTGGTGTCGATACGGCTCCCTTGTGTAGTTCCCGTATTCCGGGACAATAACGCCACCATAACCTTTTAAAAAATTCAGTTTCATGAACAACAGACTACGACCCTTTCATGGACACAAACATGGTTTTGACACGGACGAACCATTACGATGTGCCCGTCCTCTTTTAGCCGCAAAGTTTTCCTGCGAGAAAAATTATCTTGCGATTGGAGGAGTAAATCATCGTTGCCACAGACAGCGGTGAGCGTATTAGCGTGTAGAATAGAAAAGCTTGATGTACACAGGCGCGTATAATACAAAGGGATGCCATGTACACAGACACCAACCTGCAGTCCCAGCTCCAGAGAGACCTTGAGAAGTGTGATGTCGGGAAGGCTGTCCATGAGAGTGGCGATCTTGAACGCGTCTTGTGCCAATTTGAAGATGTGCGATGAGGAGTGAATGTTTTTCTGGATGGACTCCAGGACTGTCTCCAGCCTGCGACTGTCACCTGGAAAGCAGATGAGTGCAGGAACGGCTTAGGGGTGACCCTTCTTAGTTTTCAATACAAAATGTGACAAACTCCATTTTCCATGCCGTCGCCATATATCCTTGATTTTCCTCACAGTTCAGAAAAAAAAGAATACGTTAGAGTCGAATACTACATCTTAAATTCATTGCACATTCATTTTGTCTAATAATATCAATTGTATTCAAAATCAACAACTTACAAGATCATGTTTTAGGGAAAATGAATGTAATGGTGGTGAAGAAGCTTAAATCCCCTTTCCAGGGGGAATAGAATTAAATAACTAAGAAATCCGCACTACTGGGGACACACGGACCAGAGCGGGGTTCGATCCTTGATCGCCACCCTTGCAAAGTGCACCCCACTCTTTCTTCCCTTCACGACTTCAATTATAAACGCGCATGATCAAGTTAAAAGACAAAAAAGCTTTCAATATAACTTTAACTATGTGAAATAGAACTAACAGCTCGGCGCTTGCTTTAGTGTATATTTTTGTTTGTGTACCTTTGGCAGCAGTGAGCATGGTGGAGGCCAGCTCACACTGCTGAGACTCTATATGGCTGAGGGTGAACCAGCGCGGGTAACGGTTGGGCACTACGGACACGATATGGTGAGGTCGTGACAGGTCTCCGGACGAGGCTGTTGACTCCAACACCGGCAACCTGACGGAGAAACATGGAGAAACAAGCAAAGTCAGTCCGCAGGATACTTATACTTCAATCAGAAACAAACCAAGTCTATCTATTTCAAAAATGAAAGACAAAGACAATTGGGACAGAATGTCTGTGTACCTTATGTAGTTTCCTACGACTGTTTTCTTGCTACTACTTTAAATCACTCTGTCTACTGTATATTCACTTTTTAATAGATTTCAAAATTAGCGTTTTCTTCAGTATATAGTATATACTAACCTTTAATTTTAATGTGGTTACTAACATGCCTGTTTTGTCTTTTTGTCGCTGTATTTAAGCTGCTGAATACTTGAATCTCCCTTGGGATTAATACAGTATCTATAAATCAATCATAACCTGAGAGATGTGGGGGAAATTAAATGTTCAGGAAGTATTAACTCACTTCTTGTCACAAGCAGACAGACGGAAATACTGTACAGACTGAAATCTGTCTTCCTTATGATGGCGACCTCAAAATCAAAATGACTTTATTCGTCACCGGAGGGATTACAGATAGGCTATCCCTGCAATTTGCTTTCAACCCGGTGCTTAATCATCTAGAAACTAAGGTATAATTAGTATTTTCTTCACTCTAATTGGTCATAATGAAGTCAGAGTTTTTCAACACCTGCTAGTGGATGGAGGAGCTTCACAAGTTTCTATCTCTCATTATAATAACACTAACAGGGCCAAGTCTTCACAAGCACAACCGGCACAACGAGATTACCACTGTGGCCGGCTCATCTCCTATTCTGCTTCACTCCTCTTCCCACCGCTCCCACCTCAGTTTCAAAGGTCTCCTTTCCTTCAGAAGACAGAACAACCTGGCCTTCTCTCAGCCAATCACAAAGCTAATTGACTCCGTGGGGAAATTAAGGAATTCACCTTCCAGCCCCGTAAGGCTGGACACACATCAAACAAATACCAACACACATCAATGAAAGGACCCAAAGTGAGCGCACTCACACTCACACACATACACATGCACCCTCAGACAGACAGACACACACACACACATACACACACCTGCCCTTTTGAAAACACATCAAAGCGGCCTGGTAAGAGCAATGTAACACTAAATGCCAGTTTCAATTTCAGAGCAAAGTGCACGTGATAGCGTTGCCACCTGAGCGAAGGCATGTGCAGAAACACAGCCTCATCTCCTCGCTTAGGGCACAGGCAGTCGCCGGCGTCTCTTGGCAGAGGAAGGTGACAAAAACCCAGTCGAGATGCGTGCAAGTGTGAACATGGACACCTGGTATAAAATGGAGATGTTTGAAAGCCCTAGCAACAGCCGGGTTCATTCCACACACATCTAAAGAGCTGCTAAAAGCCTCCACCACACTGGGGCCTTCTGGAAGATTCCTGGGGTGTAGTAAAGCAAAAAAGAAAGAGGGAGAGAGTGAGCGAGAGCCCTGGGTAAAGATGGAGGCCTCATCAACATTCCTGTCTTTGTTTGGTTTTCACCAGAGAGCCAGAGGCCTCCATTGGATGGGAGCTTGAGAGGCTGGGCCTGCTTGAAAAATACCCTCCTCAAATGTTGGGAGGAAAATCTGCACAAGGCTATTGTTCCAGGAGAGGTAAAAAAAAAAAAAAAAAAAAAAAAGATGAAAAAAAGAAATCCACATGGACCGATATGAAGCATTCAATCGAAGCACAAGTACAGATTATCCCCAGCCACCGGTGCATTCTCACCCACCACCTTGTAAGTACTGCAAAACTGGCGCACTCGCGCTACAGACACGTTCCTCTTTTCTGTGCACGACACACCGCAAACTCTCTCAACTCAATGTCTAGTGTGCTTGAAACAGCAAATTAAAGTCATATTTCTTTACAGCACTGCCGTGGCTGGAAATAAATGTACATATTATCAATGATATATCAAACATTAACGGAGCGAGCTGTAAGGGGCAATCAATTTGCGCGAGTATGTGAGGATAGGGAGCGGCTCTGGTGTCAAATGGCTCCCGTGGCACCGTGGCACCCTGTCACATAGCGATACCACCCCAAATATGCAAGGACAGCAGCGTGGAGGGAGAGACGGCATGTGCGGAGGAGACACTGAAGAGTAATCGAATATTTAAAAAGAAGTGACAAGCCGTAGTTTCAGACGACTGACAGAATTATTGATGAAACTTAAGCATTTACATGCACACAGCGGGAGAAGGACACGTGTAGCAAGACGCAGTGAAGAAACACGACGGGGATGACAATGAAAAGCCGTCCAGCCAGGTTTCGGTTAAAACGCTGAGGGCCTCTGTGCTTCTGGTCTGCATCACCATGACTACTGACCTCTTTACCTCATGCCCCCCCCCCCCGACTGTAAACACCCTTCACTTTCATAATTTATCAAGCACACATCTATCAGCTTCGCGACACATCCGGTAGAGGACCTCCACTCTAAACACAAACCCCTTCAGGGTGAAATTTTCAGGATGCCTGACAGGATAGATCAAGTCACACATGACCAGAGGCGGTAGCCCCAAATCTTAGCTCTTAAAGGTCTGGCATGTTTGAAATGGCATTTGCCTTGCGTGATGCATTGTTTTCTGCCATGATGCACCTCACCAGAACTTGTGCTTGAAATCTTTTTCAAAGAGACGAAGTGTGTGTGTCCTTATTGATGTGTCTCCGATGTGCTTTCGGTTAAAAATGTTAATTCGCTTTGTTGAAGTGGCGACAATGAGAGCAAAGTCAGTTTTGGTCAGGACATTACATACTTCCAAGGGAAATTAGAAAAATTTGAATTCCTAGAAGAAGACAGTAAAAAGTAATTAAAACACATGGCATGTTGGCTTTCAGGCATTAACCATACCACCTTTAAATTTCGGACAAATTACTCAACAGTTGTTGGACACCGCGTGAGAAAAATGATCTGCCCAGACCATGTGTGGACAACAAACTTCAAAAAAAGAATGACATTTGTTCTATTGTTGGCAGCCCTGGGAGAAAAAAAACAACATTTCTCTGCTCTTGCAGAACACATACAGGCCTTTAGTGAGGTAGAAATCCCAGGTTTAACTTCTGCTTTAAATCCTTTCCAAGAATAAAAATAAGTTGATACCCTTGTTAATATGTGTTGATGGTGTTTTTGGTCCAGATTTTCTGCATCGGAAGTGCAACGTGTGAATTATAGCCTTAAAACTTCGACTCAGACGATCAGTATTTCATAGGTCATATAATTGAAGAACAAATCTTGTTCGAAATTGGGAGTGCATAGTTGAGGTCAAAGTTCACGTTCTCTATTCCTGAAATATTTCTAACGTAGTAAATAGCACCATAGAAATACAAAAGCATTCTGATGAAGCACCTTTTATGTGACCCTCAGGTCGGCTCAGGCTGCATGATAATGACACGGGCAGGGTTATTTTTATATGTTTATCGATCCATGCCCGCCAGTTGAAGGCGGAAGTGTAGATTATGGTTTTCTGAACCCTGCTTGGTCACACCTGATGTAAATTAACCGTAATTATGGAAGGCTACAGCCGCCTGATAACGAGCCCTTTATTTGAAACAGGCGTGTCGGAGCAACGATCCACGTAACTCACCAAGGGCAGCCGCACGATAAAACAATGCAGCGCCACGCGCTAGACACTTTAAAACATTATGGATCTTAAGAAGAAAAACAGATATACCCAACTATATAAGCTTGATGAATGGGGATCATATTTTGAAGTAAAACTCTAATGAACAACGACTCCTTATTGCCACCCAGAGCACAAAAGTGGCATCACTCAGAGCTTCCATACTGCAAAACACAATGTCTTTAAATGTTCACTTTTAGGTATTTCCTGGTGCGAAACGATGATTTCATGCTTGGCTCATTTAGTACTGTACCGACATAAAAATCTAGATATCTAAATATTACTTTCTTCACTTTGAATATGCTGTATTTATTTGACAGCTATGCACCTTTTCAGATTAGGCTGCTTTAGGTGAATCAAATAAGCAGCCTAGAAAATATGACGCACTATTAGCAGTACCATGAGCCATACAACAACAGCACTATGTCATTTAAATATCATAAAAGAATATATTCTATATATGTATCACTTCTAACTGCAACAAACAAGGGCTGCTACTGATACTTCAGTCCCCTCAGAGGAATGCTGATTAGAATAAACACAACAAAGAGCTGTGCACGATCACTTACAGAACATACAGCAGGTTGTTAAAAAAGACACCACTGATAATTCTCGATAATGTTTGGCAGTCAGTGATCGCGTGGAACGAGCACGCAATTGCAAAAATGCACCAAGATGGGGACACGTCACTGTGACGTGCAGAGGGCTACGCCTATATCCATTAAGCCGGAAGCCACAAGAACAACTCGATATTCTTTTGGCCCGCAAAAACTATTAGCATGACAAGTCAATCCGTAGTAGAGTGAGGCATTGGTTTAGTATAGGCAGGACTGTATATGTTACACAGTAGAGAAAGTTAAAGTGTCCTTCTTGGAGTCCCTGTATAATAACTCAAAAGTCTGGCTTTTTTCACAATGACAATTGCAATGGTTGAAACTATGGAAATATTCCAAAGTCAGGCAGTTTTTTTTTTTTAAAGGGACCTTTGACTGAGCTAAACAGTTTTAAATCATCTGTCCAGCACCTGCAGTTATTACTGGTTTGACCTGACTTGTTTCATCCTCATGATATGAGTACAGTCACACTAGACCACGCTGTGCATTCAAAACCTTTGCATTATGCGGCGGATCAAGGGTTGTGTATTAGAGCGAAGATCGAGAATCATTAGCATTGGGAGACTCGTATCTCATATGGAAATCTCATATGATAGCAGGCGGCTGGGATTTGTCTCTTTGGCTTTCAAAGAGCTGAGATAAGCGCAGTCTCCGGAGAGGCGGCGTGCTTCTTCTTCTTCTTCTTCTTCTTCTTCTTCTTCTTCTTCCTCTGTGGCAGTAGTCAAATTTCTGGGCAGCCCCTGAACCAGTCGGCAGCTTCTCTGTTTTTGTGTTGGCCGCTCCCGCCAAGCCATCGCACAGCATATGCTGCTCTCGCACGCTTTAATTAATCTCATCCAAGGCGCATAAACACACACATATGCACACTTTAAAATACTCTGGTGGATATGCATTTGCGTATGGAGGCAGCCTGACTTCTTCTCATTTGCAAAAAAGCTGTTTTGAGACCAACTGTGACAGGGAAGACAAATCGAGAAAACAAGTGGGAAGAGAAAAATGATGTCTGTGTGTGTGTGTGTGTGTGTGTGTGTGTGTGTGTGTGTGTGTGTCCAAGAGAACTAGCCTTTCTCTCCCTCTCCTTGTATCAATGATAGTGTTATAATGGGTCCATTAAAATAGCCCTGGTTACTTTACCTCCTCCTCTATATTTAACTGTCCGCCGTCCCGTGGGAGCGAGGAGGTATATGCGATCACATTACACTACGCTACATTACACACATTCATTATGTGCTGAGTAGACACCCCTGGCTCCCAGGAGCACCCATAAGTGGCCATATTATTCTAAATCGCTGGTTTCACACCAAAGAAGCAAGGATGAAGGAGGCAAAGGGAGGAAGCAAGAAAGGTGAAGGAAAGCCGAGTGGGAGGGAGGAACGGAAATGGCTGACTAAGGGAAAACAGGCTGGGGACATGGGTTCAGCAGCAAGGAGGGGACACACTGGATAATCCACCTAGCAGCCATACAGACAAATCTAAACCATCTTGTTGGTTTTGTAAACATGATATTGAAACTGCTGACGCCACCTGAATGGTGAACCGCAAGAAGGTGTGTGAAAGGCGTGTTTGCTGTCTGTTTTTTTGTTCCGTTTGTCTGACTGTGACACATCACACGGCGAGCACACATCGCTCACTTTTCATTCATTCACTAATCATCTGCCAGCTTTACAACCACAGATCCGGAGAAGCTCAGCTTTGTGGAAACACAACAAACATCTTCCCCACGCTGCCCTCTCTCCATTGGCTCGGCAGCACGCGCGAGCGTGTGTGTGTGTGTATGTGATTCCTCCTCATTACAGCCACACTAATTACACTCTCATTAATGTAATTAATATTCACTGATCCAGCTCCCACTAGTCACAACATCAAAACACAGCAGCGCAGACTGATTAACACACATACACATGTACACATTGTCCACAGATGAATACACACAGGAGCTTAATATAGAGAGATCACATGGGCGACGTGCAGACCCGCAAACAGAATAGCGGCCCCAGCTAAACACAGGATACACACGAACCCACAAAAGATGCTCTCTATTTATAATGTCTTTGTAGTTATGATTCGGTAGAAGGAGACTTCACATGTCACATCTTAATGAGAAGGTGAGACTGGAGTTACGGTTGAAATCGAGACGGATCTGAATATGATCTGTGCAGTATTAGGGATATTTTAAGAACTTAATCAGCCCAAACATGTGAAAGGTTTTTTGCTAATCCAGAGAGCAGCGTTTAGTTATTATGTTAAATACCATTAAAACATTGCAATTGCAAGATTTTAGCAGGTTTACAGCAAACAAGAAAGACAGAAACACACACATGCAAACCCACAGAAATGTCAGAAACCTACCGCATGGCTCTCAGTGCAATTTTGTACGCCAGTTCAGCGTCATGAGGTAGGAGAGAAGTGAAGAGATAGCGGGCGAAGGTGTGCATGGGGACACTCTCTCTGTGGACAATCTCTCCAAGGCCAGAGTAGGGACCAGCTGTTTAACAGAAACAGAACAATTTGGTCAGTTTTTATTGATAAAATACAGTCATGTAAGAGATCTCTAAAGTAAAGATGCAGATGTGTCAATGTGTCAGTGAGATTCTTGTTTTTGACAATGAAAATGTGACATTTTTATATTCTTCTATGCTGAGTCATCTAATCCTTCTGATCACATGCTGAGGAGTGACTTATCTTTTCTGTCCTTCCATGCAGGAAGTGTCAAATCAACACAGCATTAAAACAACCTGTGACGTCAAAACCCATATGGTCGTGTGCACAGACTTGGCCTCGCACTCAACTTCCTTTCCCTCCCCCTCTTCCTCTACTTCCCCTCCTCTCTGGTGGGATATTTAAAACCCCAACAGACTTCTGAGCCACAGACCACATCACACAGTGGCGCGGCTGCAGCCTCCAGGGGCCCGCAGAGGCCTCGGAGCCTGGTGCTCTATTAGCAGCGGAGCCAGAGGTGGGTGGTCGCGGTGGGGATGAGGCAGGGCTGGGGTTTGGGTGGGGACTGGAGTGGAGCGTTGACTGGGCTGGGCCCTCCAGGATGTGCCACCATCGACATCACCAACCCCCTCGCCCTTCCTCCCTTTCCCATAACCAGCCCTCATTCTGCTCCAGCTCCAGTCCTGTAAATGTACACACTGTTGTCTGAACACGCATATGTGTGCTGATACAATACCCCTGGTGTTACTGTGTAAAGAGCTCATTTTGGTCTGGCCCAGGGCAGCTCAGCCTCTATTTGCACCACAAAATGAAAAGATAATAAATAGTGAGACCGAGTCAAATGTGTTTTTCCTGTTTTAGCAAAAATGTGTAGGCTCTCGGTGTGTGGGAGGTGGAGAGAAGGCAGGGAAGTGTGTCTAGGGGTGTGTGTGTGTGTGTGTGTGTGTGTGTGTGTGTGTGTGTGTGTGTGTGTGTGTGTGTGTGTGTGTGTGTGTGTGTGTGTGGGCTGCTGGGAAATGTAGTGAAATAAATGGAAAATGGTAAACAGACTGAACTTGTATAACACGGTTCCATTTTAACGGACAAAGGGTTTTACGATTGCTTTCTTACTCTCAGGCAGGGCTGTTGAGCTGCTGCACAGAGCTCGGTGTCCTGCCCAAGGACTCTTTAATATGTGGACAAGAGGAGCCAACCCGCTGTACCACCTGAGCCACAGCCACCCAAATTTAAACAAACAGAAAAAAAAAAGAACGGTTTGAAATACAATCCGCCTCCTCACCCTCCAGCAGAAAGACAGCCTGTTTACGGAAGATTTTGACCAAGGAGTCATCCAGTTCCACTTCCTGCAGCTTTGCCAACAGCTGCTCTTCATTGCGACACACTTTTTCTTGAGCGTAAAGCCCGTCCGGCATCACCCGCTGCTGGCCCAAGCCGACCAGAGCCGTCTCCACCGCCAGTGCCACGTACGACTCACCATCTCCCAGCAATCGCTGCACGGGCATTCGTTGGAGGTCGGCTCGGCTCACAACGCTGGAGCAGTCTGAGAGGAGGACAGAGAGGGGAATTCAGAGGCGTAGATAGGGTGGCATTAAGCGGTCGTAAATGTGTTGTGTAATCCTCTGAGGTTTAGTCCATTAGGCGAGTCTGCCTCGTATGAAAAACCGCCGTGTGTCAGTCACACAGCACGAGTCTGAATCCAGTGACCAACCAAAAATAAAGAGCAGGACCTCAGAGGCATTCCTCAGTTCTCTGCTCTACCTCAGTGGAGAGGGCTATTTCTGTAAGCTGAGGAGGCAATAAGGGACAGAGCAATCACAGAGCGTAGGAGAGAAGAAATTTAAAAAAAAAACACAAATAGCCATGATGGGATTGAGACTTGAGGTGAAGCTACACTCAAACTATCCTTTCTATTTACTCCATCCTTGCATCCATATCCTGTAAAGCGTCGTTCAAATCATGGGTTTTTGGACAGTGGGAGGAAACTAAAGTCCCCATAAAAAAAATGTATGCAAATAGGGCGAACATTCAACAAAAAGGTCCCCTGTCCCAGACGCAAAGAGAGTGACGCCACTACTGGACCGGGCAGTCACATTTACTTCATCTTTTTTATTAATATGAGGCTTGGATTACCCTACTTAGTTAGAAAATATGTCTGATTCGGTTTTATATGATGAAAATTATACTAGACAAACAAAAGTCGATAAACTTCATGAATAAATTTTGAATCATTTTAAATAAGGCAATTTGTGTATATGGTAACAATGTTCACACTATGTTATTATGGAGCAACAGCTCATGGCGCATATATATATATATATATATATATATATATATATATATATATATATATATATATATATATGCGCCATGAGCTGTTGCTCCATAATAACATAGTGTGAACATTGTTACCATATACACAAATTGCCTTATTTAAAATGATTCAAAATTTATTCATGAAGTTTATCGACTTTTATATATATATATATATATATATATATATATATATATATATATATATAATATTCAAATTACATACTACAGAGTCTTGTGCTAAGAAAGCATACGTTAAACAAACAGTATGGTTTTCTCTGGATTGGACTTGGCTTGGAATTTATTGTTCCAATGCTATATTTAAGTTTATGTGTGATTTTTTTTTTTCTTTTTTATTCTTCCTTCTTTTATTCAGGATGCCAGCAAATTTAAGGCAGTACCTGAGAGATCTAAGCACGTGTTGGAGCCCTCCTCACCCGCTCGTCCTGACTCCGTCAGGGTGCTAAACAGGGTGCCAATAGGGTCCAGAGGGTGTCCCACCCAGCCCTCCATGTTGGTGATGGAGGTATGGCCTTTATGGAGCAACTCTGAGAGGAAAAACACAAAGAAATGCAGTTATTCAGACAACATTTCTCTTTCTGTGTGTGCGTGTGTGTGTGTGTGTGTGTGTGTGTGTGTGTGTGTGTGTGTGTGTGTGTGTGTGTGTGTGTGTGTGTGTGTGTGTGTGTGTGTGTGTGTGTGCGTGTGTGTGTTTCCAGTTGTTTGATCTATCCTAAGGAGTCATTTTTCCTGAATTGCTTTTCCATTTTACAGTGTTTATTTATATCAATGAAAACGTACCTGTTGTGCTTTTTGTCAGTTTTCCTATTGCCTTTTTATTTGACCGTGTTACCACCGATATGCCTAATCATCCCCTAAACATCTGTGGGTCATAACATTTGCTATTGCCCAATAACAATTTCAGTAATTCAATGCTGGGAACTTAAAAACAAATTTTACAGCTTTTTCAGGGATCGTTATCTTTAATATCCAATCCTGGAGGTCAGATTGGAATCATCAATCATCAATACTCTATGCTTTATGTATTATAAAAACAAACCAAATAAAAATGCACCCAAGATAAAACCCTCCCTTTATATCAGGCAATAAGTAGCTAACAAGTGTTTGTTATTTCTTATCCATCCCTCAACCCATTTGCCATATAATGACTGTGTATGTCCATGATATTGTGAGCATATGTACACAGAGGTAGACCTCAATTCTTCAGTTTTGTTTAGTTTCTTCAAAGACTTGTCAGTTGTTAATGCAAGCCAACTGTCTCAGTCCTACGAGACAAGAGTAATCAATTCATTTTCCAAGGAAGGGAACAACTGTGGAGGGTCAAGCCGTTACTTGACCCCAGTCCTGCTCAGTATCATCATATCTAATCATAAAATGTTGTATGTTATCTGGTTTTCAGAAGCTGCTCTTCCTGTCATGTTATTGTATGTGTGTGGTTTTGTCTATTTCACCTTGTAATCTTCAACACAGTCATCTTTATTCAATAAATATTTGAATGTCAAAGTATTGTGACAAAAACTCAAAATTTGCATAATTGTATTTATTTATTTTTTCCCCATTAATCAAAAAAGATTGTTAGCTCTACTTCTCAACACAGTAAAGGCTGGGAAAGGCATGGCCACAATCACAAAACATGAAGAACTATAAAGAAAACCAGACAAAGATTCATGAAGTCTCATTGATTTGAAGCAGAGGGGGATGTGACCAGTGGGCCGCGCATGGATCAGAACTGCTCTCAGACCGAAGAGTACGCGTCTCTGTTTGATTGCATATAGAAACTATAGTACTTTGGTAATGTAATTTGAATCGGTAAACCTTACATTTCAAAAGGACTAATAGACGAACAACTAAAATGGAACTACATTTTAGAAAAAGAAAAGTGGTCACGTCTTTTATTTATCTATTTAATTCAGATATTGCAGTGTGGTGGGATTTGTTGCATGGGTAATGTTTGAAATGTTCCACTTTTGCACTTAAATTTCAATTCTGCAACATGAAAAGAAAAAGTTCTAGATTCACCTTTCTTGTGCCGGCGAAAGTGCTCCAGTTGCCTCTGTTGTTGCCTCCGTAACGTGTTCACCACAGCGATGGCCAGTCGGAGGGCTTCTCTGGGGTAACCGTGTGAGCGCAGGGCGTCCACCCTCGCGCAGGCCGTCGGGACATGTTCTGAGAAGGAGACGAAGGCTTAGCCTCAGTATTCCTCCGCTGGCTGCAGGATGAGCTCAGTCCCACTAACTGGGTATAAATAACTTATCTGACACATGTGCTCCCTCACACCTACACACACATGCACAGACTCACCATGCCACAAGGGCCAACCGCGTGAGTCAAAGAGGGAACCCTCCTGGTTGTCATGGTAACAGTAGTTGGCATAGAGGTCACTGGCGATAATGTGCTGGAGGTGTCGGTCTTGCCAGTGCAGGTCACAGGCTTCGATAGCCCGCGTGAACACAGTCCTGTGGGGACGCATCTCTGGAAGAGGAGGAGGAGGAGAAAAGGAGGATTTCATGTTTGGCAGTCTTCGTGTGACGAGAGAAAAACAGGGTAGGAGTCACATTGAAAGTTAGTCAACTTGCTTTTCATGTGTGAAAAGGAAAAATGGAAAGTCTGTTAACATATTAAATTTGAGGAAATTTGCTAAATTACTGTAAACAAATCTCGCCGCGCCTCAAGGATTGGCAGCCTGAGCTGGACTCTGTAGCACAGAAAATGTGCAGGGGTGTTGAGAAGCAACAGAAACAGTTTCAGAGTAAATGGGACAGAAACCTTGGAATACAGCATAAGGCAGTCACAATAAAAAAGACCAACAAAAAGAAGTGATCTATGTCGTTAGGAATAATGCCAAAATTAATATAGCTTGCATGAAAATTTGTTCAACGATACATTAATTTTGGTGTCAACTTTAACCCATGACGGGGACTATGTCTGAAAACTGACTTATAGTAAGAGTATTGCCATTTTTCACTTTCTTGCCCCAAATAAAAATGCAGTTTTCATGCATCAAATTGGAGTTGCAAAGCAAAAGGGGCCAAATACGTAGCAGTTTAGATTATTACGAATAGGGCTTTTAGCTCCTTGAACTAAATTTGAAAAATGGTCTTGTATTTGGTTTCTAATACTCAGCTCCCGGTGTTGCACAGAGCCGCAACACCAGCACTGCCTGGGCCAGTCACACGTCTGGTGTGCGCGATGAACGCCGACGTCATGATCATTCCGTAGGGATGAGAATCCAGTTACAGGTGCTAGATGTTATTATCAACAAAGAATTCGAAAGCTTTTTCAACTGCGCTGGATGCCAGTGAGGACGACACGCTATGGGAGGCGCAAGAGGAACCAGAGCATGAATTCAAAACCCATGAGGGGAAATGAAGACAGTGTATACAATTATAATTAGGAAACATCTGAGAAGTCCGACAAAGCTGCGCTGGTAAGCCTGCATCTGCGTCCTGTTACCGGTATTGAAAAATGTTAATCACAGCTGTTATGTGTGTTTTTATTTTAGAGAACGAAATTCATTAAAACAAGATTTGGGCACCAAATGTTTTTTTTCCAAATATGACGCTTGTGAAAGAGGAGGTTGTCTTTATAAATGGGGTTGTCTTATATTGAGACCAACACAGTATTTCAATGTTTAATACAACTATACAGTCACGTAATCTGTGGCTCCAAAAACACACAATTTCTAGTTTGTAAGACAGCGGAATAAATAAGGAAGTTAACAAATTTGATCGCTGGGTGATTACAGGGGTCGATTCTTCATATTTTGACTTTTTTCTCAAAAATGCAAAATTTCAATAATTAATTCTTGCCTATTTTTTCCACTTTTAAATCAAGTCTATAGAATGCAACAATGGCTTTGATAGTGCAAGTATTACAAATGAAATATTGTTATTGACGGACATACAAAACTCATCAATGTCTGACCTTGGTTGCCATGGGCACCCTGAGGCAGTGAGTGGGTGAGGTTGGGCAGCTCGTTGCCGTGGTTACCATCCTCCCAGGGGCAAACGTCCACACTGTTCCATCTGCGCAACTGGCGCAGCCACGATGACTTCTGCTCCGGTTTGCAGTGCGGGTTCAGTACGATGCACATCCATAGGGCGCCTGGACACACACACACACACACACACACACACACACACACACACACACACACACACACACACACACACACACACACACACACACACACACACACACACACACACACACACACACACACACACACACACACACACACACACACACACACACACACACACACACACACACATCAGTTACCTATCCCACTTCCCCCATCTGTGACAATCACGTAAACAATGAGTCACCCAACATGGGATAGGGTGTCTTCCGAGATTTGAAATATCCTAAATGGAGTTATCATGCGAGATTGAAGGCTTGAGGCAAGTTTTCAAAGATGTGCAACATCATAACATTGTTTCTTGTTCCTTTGGAGCACATTTTCTGTGTTGCCGCCATCTTGCACTGAAAACCAAAAACTCTGAGAAAACAGAGAAGTTAACTAGTCCCGAGGCAACACTGACTGCACACACATCATTTTGGAGTAAATTGGAACAAACAGAATATGAAAAGTGGCTATGTCTCTGGGGATACGAGCACATTCTGGGATTTTACTCTCAAGACTGCTTAAGATATGTATACTCCAGTACGTGTGCGTGATTGTTAAGAATGAATGTGTGTGTGTGTGTGAGAGTGTGTGTGTATGTGTGTGTGTGTGGGTAGAGGCAGGGAGAGTTTGGGAGAAAGGACGAAGACAAGGACAGAGACAGAATTTGAAGAGAGAAAAAAAAAATAACACACAAAAGGTGCGGAACAGAGAGAAAGCAGAAAAAAGGGGAATAGAAAATGAAATGGGAGTTGAGATGATTTGGACGAGGAGACATGGGTGAGGACAAGTGAGTGAAGCATGGCTTTGTGTCTGGAGGAGAGGAGTAGCTGCGACTCAAAGAGAAGAAAGACAAAAGTCGGAGAAGGAGAGAGAGAGAGAGAGAGAGAGAGAGAGAGAGAGAGAGATGGAGAGAGAGAGAGAGAGGCGCCGAGAGGCAGCATTCACCACACATCAGGGGTAGTGATAAGGACTTGGGAAGAAGGGTTTGAAGTGTGGACTTCAAAGAAATGGTACACACACTTCCAAAAATACGTGGGATTGAAACAGATGAGATCACTGCGCTGTCCTCACAAAGTGCAGAACAAGACCAAAGGGAGAAAACGAACATCATCAACAACAATAACAGCGGCGGCGGCGGCAACCGAGGGAAACAACAGACAGGAGACAACGCGGCTGCCGTCCTGGTGACGGGCCTGTTGGTTTTGTGGCTCATGTGGAAGTGTTTTGCTGTAGGTACAGTACGTTTGTCAAAAGAGCTACGCACTATATCAAACCAAACCGGCGCGCGGCGAGCAGCACTCTGTCACGTCAACTAAATATATAATGACAAATGCTTGAAAACACAGCAGAGGTTATTATGCTGGCGGTTTAGATGAGGAGAGAAGGAGCTGCGTTTAATGGCTCGTAATTCACAAAGACACTGAGCTGCCAAGCCTACAGTCACAGCGAGAGAGGGAGAGATTTGGGCTGTCAGTGACGAGTGCGAGTGTGTGTTTCTCTGTGTGGGCTTTCTTGGACACAAAGGACAAATAAACAAACAGAACAAAAAAATAAATAAAATACGCCGGTGTGCCTTTGTATCAGTGTCTGGGTTCGATCACCCACCTTGCTGGATTTGCCTGTGCCTGTGTACACAACCGAAGGCGTGCAGGTGTGTGTGTGTCTTTGTGCAAGTGGACATTTATAGGACTGCGTCCGCGAGTGTGTATATGTGCGTGTGTCTGTCTGCGTGTTTTTCCCCCTCACCCAACTCATCCCAGAGCTGTCTGTACTTGTCGGTCATGGTGGTGCCCTGCTGTCTCCACAGTGCCAGCCGAGGGTCGGCCATGAACTGTTCGGTGATCAGTGTTAACATCCTCGCTCCGTTGGAGTCGCGCATCTTCAACATCTCCCTCACCTAGAAGAGCAGAAGATAGGAGGCGGGGTGGGGTGTGGGGGTGGGGGTGTAAGGGGTGGGGGGGTGCACATACAAACACACACATGCGGTTTACACCAGCAGAGACCTATGCATGCCCAAACAGCTCGCACAGCTTGAACACATTACTATGAAATCGCAACCTGGCATACAATGGAAACTGATACATTTGTGTGGCTTTAATAAGGTGTTTTACTACTATTTAATAGTATAGTCATCACTAAATACTGTACATCTATCTGCTTCAAAGACAGAAGGAATTTGGTATAAACATGTGTCTAAATGTCCACAAATATTTGAATACACACCTCAGAGTGTTTTTAATAATGTAATCCTATATCTCCATATTAAGGCTAAAACGCTGTTTTTGGTATTAAAATACTATACTTGCACTTGCTTTTTAACCATCTTTCTTTTTCAAACTTGACTTGAAAAATCAATAACCGTTCAAACTAGTTTTGTGCCCTTTAAATGTATTTGTGGTTTCACTTAAAGTCTGAATACTCCTCAACAACAATGGTCAGACTTTGTTTGTTTTTTTTCACTTTCGTAGAAAACGTTGAGGTTAAGTAGTGGTTCGTGAAGCTTTCAGAATAAAAAAAAAACCCTAAACTTTTTCTCTCATAAAATCTAATCTAATAAATAATGTATAATATAAATTCATGTGTTGAAAAATAGATCGTATTAATAACTTTTGCAGTTTAGCAACAAAGGAATTTAACATTTCTCTCTCCTTCTGCTTGGCCAGCGGCTTGTTTATTCTTTTTCCTTCACGTGTTCTCTCTGGAAGATTTTTCCTCATCGCAGGAGGGACTCGTTTATTGTAGACTACAGTGGTCAGCATCTTTTTGTTCTAGGAAGCACAACAACTCTTGAGTACATGGCGATATAAAATCCAGGTAAACACGAGTTCAAAACAATCTGCAGCTTTAAAAAAAATAAAGATTTTTCCTCACTTGGATTTCTTTCAATCTCACTGGAGCAACTATACATTTATGGTCTTCACCTTCTATTTACAGTCGATAAATGAATGTAAATATAGCGAGTGTGTTTCTATGATTTAAGGCCAATTCTGGGTGTGCACCTGACTCTTACTACGGGTGTGTATGCATGTATGCAAGTTCACATGTGACTGTTCGTGGGTGTGTGTGAGCTGAAAGAATATAACCTTCAACAAAGAGCATGAAGCCGGGAGTTTTCTAAAAGCTGGCCAGTTCTGGATGATAATGGCCTTGGCTTACAGTCTTTACATAGCACACATCACATTAATGCTGCCCTAGCTCTGTCAGTGTAATGCCCGGCAACAAGAAGAACCACATATCTTGCACGGAGTCGTTTAATCATGGGGACACAGCAGTATAGAGTGCAAGCCTTCCCTTCTTCTATACGTTTTTTTTTTTTTTTTGTCCTCTCTTTATCTCACAGTCTCTCCCCCTCCTGCAATTAGCTGCAGCTAAGAGACAGCATGCCCTTTAATGTATGTGCATTAAGTATTATCTTTTGTTCCCATTTCTTTAGGGAATCAAAGATAATAGAAGTGCACTGGAGAGAGGGTGGAAATATTTATCAAGAGGACACAATGAAAGTGTATAAGTGTATCCTCCCTTTAGAAATACCCAAAAGGGAGAAAGGTGGGCCTGTGAGTGCAAGGCGGAGGGGGGGGCTTGTGGGACCATGCCCAACAGGGGTTGACTATGCGCTGCATCTCGGTAGTTATGTTCTGTATGTGGAAGACTGAATGTTCCCGTTCCCTAACCTTGCTGAAGAGCAGGTTGAGCTGCTTGCCCGAGCCGTGGTATCCTCCCTGGGACAGAAAGAGCTTGACTTGCTCCTGAACCTGCTCCTCATCTAGGTGCCAGCAGTTCTCATCGTCCACACTGGCTCCTGCTGTGGGGTCCGGGGCCCCTACACACACACACACACACACACACACACACACACACACACACACACACACACACACACACACACACACACACACACACAATCAGAGAAAAAGTCATGGGAAAAGCACATTAGGCCACTGAGGTCTAATGTGCTTCTTACATGACTATCTAAGAAATGGCAAACATGTAGTCATTTATGGATGGATGGATGGATGGATGGGAAATTGATTTGTATTTCATTTAATGAAAGCACAGAAGTTATTTGCATAATATAATATAATATAATATAATATAATATAATATAATATAATATAATATAATATAATATAATATAATATAATATAATATAATATACTTTGCTATTTTTTCTGTTTTTGATTTTTAATATCAACGCAATACAAATTTGATCAAATATTTTAGCAAACTTTACCTTTGTCAACAAAATCCATTAACGTGCTACATTGGATTGGACAAACTGTTCAATAACACGAATTCTAACAAGTCAGATGATGAGTGTACATGCACTTGATTCTTAAAGTGAGTAAGTCGTACTAACACTTTTTTGTTGGCGTTATTGATGTAGAGTCGGCAGATCTCGTCATTTAAGAAGTCTCTGCCTCTTCTTATTCAGCCCTGATTCTGTTTCCTCATTTGTTTCCTTCCTCCAGGTCTGTTTCCTGTGTGGTGTTATTTTGAAAATTTCTTCATGACCTCTTTTTCTTTTTCCCTTTTTCTAAACATCACTCAAAAACCCCTAACAAAAAGACGCATCCGGGCCCTATGAAACCTTCTTTATCTCATTTCTGTTTATAACACAGGGTATTGACGATGACTGATACACACTTTTCGTCAGTGTCTCTTGTATTGTCCTCCAACTCCGCTCTTGTCCTGTCCCTCGGAGGTAGAAAACTGGTCTATAGTGTTGATTAGAGGCAGTTACTCCTTTACTGTCGGGGTCTCATTAAGGAGCAACATTGATCCTGCCTCACTTTAGCTTCATCACACAGTCAATGTGTATGTCGGGGTGGAAAGACACGCTTGAAGTTTATGTGACCCCCTCAGCACGCCTGCCACGTCTCACACGCGCTCACTCACCGTGGACCTGGTTGATCTCCGAGTTCTGCGACAGAATCTCATCAGCCAGTTTCTGTGCGGTGGGCAGCACTTCCGTGTGGTGCACCGAGATCAGATACTGGACAAATTTCTGCAGCTGGTCCCTGCTCATCTGGAAGAGGGTTTCTGAGATAGGCAGGTGCAGTTTGACCTGCTCGGGCTTCCGTACTCTGTAGAGGGAAAGCGCCACGACGTGGGCGCAGTAGAAGATGTCTTTGTTTCCACAGGTGCACGTTACCGCTGTGATCTTGCAGCGGTCGAAGCTCACACTGACGCTGCATACGAGCTCTGGAGACGAGGGTGTGGCAGGGTCCGTCACTGTGCCGCTGAGATGGAAACCTGAAGAAGGTGAGGAAGAAAAGATAGGACAATAACGTTAGTGTGTGCGGAATGGTTTCCGCTCGTTTCACTGTAAAGAGGTGTATCATTTCCTCCTTTCCTTGAAAACAAAGAAAAACAATGTAAAGTTCTAATCTCTGCACAAAAGCAGCAACTTTTTTTTATCCGTAGAACTATTAAAGCAGGATCACTGTAGCTACGTATTGAACATGCCCTTTAATAAATGACACCGCTGAGTAAATCTATAAAAGAATGATCCCTCTGAGGATAGAGTTATGTTAATTTAACAGACTCGGTTGACCACAGTCACCTGCCAAAAGGCCCCATGCTCCCTTATCATGAGCTATGATCAGGACCAGCTGCAGTCCACTGCTTCCACTCTAAGTAAAAGTAAATGAGCCCGACAGAAGTCTTCATCTACAGCAAAAGGAACTGAGAGGGAAAGGAGGAAGTGAGCAGCGGGCACAACTGTTCCGCACTGAATTATACACTCTCTTGTTTGAATACAATGTTTGATCTTGTCCTGACTGCACCATCCGGAGGCGTGGCCTGTCATTATGTGAGAATGAATATGAATGAGCCAGGTGGAGTCCTCCTCCAGTGGCTTAAAACACACACTCGTAAGCATAATGAGAGAAACACACGTGTGCTCATGCATCGAGGCACAGCATGAGGTCATGCATTTATTAATAATGGGAGTGGTTAGGAGAGACGGAAAGTAGCTTATGAATTCATTTATGTGCTCAGGAGGGATCTCTGAAATTCATGTGGACCAGGCAAAGACATACATATCTTTAATATGTTTATCAAAGGGCTGAGCGCACACAGTGCTGCGATATCAAGCATGTATTAACGCATATATCAAAGTGTTTTCTGGGCCTCTGCATTAAGTAAAAAAAGGAGGGGCAGGAGTTGAATATTTCATAGGATATAGATGGAAATGGGCTCCTACAAGCTCGCTAAACAGAGGTCAGGTCAAAGACGCTTTCCTTGCTCCGTTGTGCAGTAAAGAAGGAAGGTGAACGTCACGAGAAAGGCAGAAAGTAGTAAACAGGATCGCAACCCTTGTCTACAGTATTGCATGTACCCTGAGGATGCATACAAAAATAAAACATGTTGTTTGTCGAGACCTGATAGCCTACATTGTCCCCCGAAGCAGGTTTGCAGGAGACCTGGTTTAGTTTTGTCACCCACAGATGTGAAAATCTCCACAAGCGTGAATGCTGAGAATGGGAAAATGACAAAAGTAGAAGTGGCGATGCTTTGCTATGCATGCCCTTTCACTCAACATTATCCGCAGAGCTAAGAAGTGTTGGCTGCTAATATCTAACGGCGCAGAACTGCAAAACATTGCTATGGAGATACGAGTTTCCATTGTGAAAGCCAGCTGGCAGAGGAAGTGCGTGTTCGTTAACAATATCCACAGAAGAGGGGTGTGGATCAAATATGGCAGCCACTTGCATCTGCAGTGATCAAAGCCTATACGTCTACAGCTGTGGGACAGAGAGAGAGAGAGAGAGAGAGAGAGAGAGAGAGAGAGAGACCATATTAAAAGGAGACAAAAAGGTTTACATGGTGCAGCTGCACGTACAATGGAAAGCTAACTTATTTTGCTGTGTAACAACATACAAATGAGTAAAGGCTGCTAATAGGTGCCATACATTTGTGTGTGTTTGTGTGCGCGTGTGCGTGTGCTGTGTGAGAGAGAAGCTTGTGTTTGAAGGGTGGCCCCGGAGTCCGGAGAGTTGAGAGAAAAAGAGAACATCAAAAACATGTGAAGCAGAGGAGAGGAGAGGAGAGGGAGCTCAAAGAAAAACCAACCTCTCATACAAACACAAACTCTTTTAGACACACACACACACACACACAGACACACACACACACACACACACACACACACACACACACACACACACACACACACACACACACACACACACACACACACACACACACACACACACACACACACACACACACACACACACACACACACACACACACACACACACACACACACACACAATCAGATGGTGGTAAAAAAAGTCCCATGTTCTTTTGCAAATATTTTCCATTCGAACAATTCATGGCAATACTATTTAAAAAAAGAAAAAAAAAAGAAAAATCCCAACACATGGAGTATGAAAACCTAAATAGTGATAAAAGACTAACATAAAATTTCTGTCGTGATTCCCTTCACTTTCATGGACACTCTCTCGCCTTCCAAGCCCTTTTTATCTGTCCCTCCCTCCATCCACATTCCCACAGCTCTTTCTCTCTCACTCTCTGACAGATGGGTAGGTAATGAGTTTCGCCTTTCCCCGTCCAATCGTCTGGGCACCAAAAACTGCCCCCTGCGCCAAAAATGCCCTTTTAATTTAGCCAAGCGCTGAGTACAGGGATATTACTGTTTACACACACACACACACACACACACACACACACACACACACACACACACACACACACACACACACACACACACACACACACACACACACACACACACACACACACACACACACACACACACACACACACACACACACACACACACACACACACACACACACACCTCCCATGAAACTTTCGATGTCTCATGTGCTTGCTATTAAAGAGCCTGGTTTCCCCCTCACCCAGTCCACCCAGCTCCCCTCCCCGAGTGGTGCTCAGGGCTCTTTTCTGTGCATGTTCAAGGGGCCAGGGTTGGCTTTCAAAGTAACCATGGCGGCCATTTTTAGAACAAGGCCTCTGTGAGGTTGCCCTAGAAACCCCTTCTGACCGCCCTGGTGAAATCACACTTGGCCCAAAGCTCTATGCAAGGCAGCAAGAATAGTGTGTAAAAAGAAAGATCAAGAATGAGCATATGTATACACACACACACACACACACACACACACACACACACACACACACACACACACACACACACACACACACACACACACACACACACACACACACACACACACACACACACACACACACACACACACACACACACACACATACACATATATATGTTCAAATCCCACCGCCTACAGACCACCCGCACTCTTTAGGGGTCCCACATCAAAGCATTCCCCCAAATTGCCCTTCGCTCTATCTTTTCTTTTTGAAATTGTATGAGTACCGATAAGCCAACATGCACTCTTAACCAACTCGGGACCACTTCTGTCTTTTTAACAAGGGGCCCCCTGAAATTCTGAACTACTGCTCTGATTTCAAGGAAAGTCCAGAACTAAGACTTATAACTCTTCCAACATACATATGCTGTGATGGAAGAATGAGGCCTTTATATGCTTCCTATAAAACAGGATTTAGATTCCCACATGAAGGCAGTCGGTGGGGATCGAGGCCGGGGTCTGGAAGGTTTGCTTGCCTAAGCACAAAAGTGCCCAGTGTATCGAAATCCCTGAACTAAATTAGATTGAGCGACATACATATATTTTCGCAATCAAATTAAGATTCCGAGTCAACAGAGAAAATTCAGACCCAGCGGTGGGAAGGTCATTAAGTTTATTGGCTGAATTGGTTCATGAGTGACTGTCACCTAAATCTAATATGGCACCCTGCAGTTCAGACGGCACTCATCCGCTGTGTTTGAGTTTCCCTCTGTGTGCCTGTGATAGATTCTGAATACATGATAGATTTCAGAGAAGGAAACCTGATGAAACAAATGTGCTTGTTTGAAAGCAAGTCAACAAAAGCAAAGGGGGGAAGGTGGAGAAAGCAAATAGATATTTAAGTCCTGTTCCTCTGCACAGTTTCACTTCAGCCTTGGGCATTAATCAAATTACCTCATGAGCTGTAGACAGGCAGAGAGTAACACCTAAATCCCACTCTGCCCTGCTCAAGCTCCTCTGATCCAAGTGAGACCACCTGCAGCAGCTTGAGCTTTAACATGGAATCCTGCTCGGTGTTGACCAAAGATAGCCAACTAAAGCCTCACAGAGAAAACGCTAGTGGACTGCAATCCAATCTGTTTGGTTGGTTTGAACAGAGGCCCGACTGAAAGGAGATCTGAACCACAACTGAAGAAAAGCAAGGCCGTGGTGTGGGTCGAGGAAGGGTCGAGAACCGTTGGGCAACCCCCACCTTGCCATCCCACCCACAGCTAAAGAAGCACTTCCGACATGGCGGCTCCTTGAACTGGCCCAATTAATAAGGCTACAAAGACAAATAGAAGGCCTTTCAGCATCTTAGCAGGCCAGCTCGTGTGAGTAACAATGAGTGCAAGTGTGTGTGGTCCTATAAGGAAGAACCCATACAGAGATGATAAACAGAGATCTGTGCTATTCTGCAGGAGACCTTGCTCCAGGCGTGTGTGTGCGTGTGTGTGTCCTAGGTGTGGGACAGGCTGGAATAACACAACCAAGCTCCAGGGGCCCTCCGTATTTATGCAGAAAACTTGCTGGTGGACCAAAAAGTCTTTTTCTCATCGGGTGTGCACAGCAATGTGCATACACCCTTGTGCAAATGAGCATAAATGAATGTTTTGAAATAGCCTTTGAAATTCAATGCCAGTAAAATCTGAATCCTAATCATAGAGATGATAGAAAAGGACTATCTGTATGTACGTGTGTGTATGACTGAGCGTTTGTGCACACGACGGCTCTGTAGGTTATTTGGCTTGTCAAGAGCTGGCGGTTAAAATGACAGTCGACTACTGGGCTGCCGCCACTTAGTTGCCACACGGCACATCAGGAATGACTTGCAATTTTCTAACTATCACTTTCAGATTGGATTCTAATTTTGTTGGATTGGGACTGTCAGACAGAGTCGGTCTTAGTCCTCTGCTGACTGATCCCAAGGTTGACAGTCGAAAAGGTGGCCCGTATGGTAAGAAAGGAAGTCACTGTTCAAAGGGAGGCAGGACAGGGAGGATGCAGATGCCTGTCTGCTGGATATAAAGCTAACAATGCATAATAAATGAAATCCACGTTCCTGGTGGTTCTTTGTAAAATTGGTGTAGGTAAGACACTAATAAATGAACGCTTGATTTTTATGCTCAATATTTAGCTACAGTTAAAACACTGGAAATTGAGGATCGGAACTACCTATCTACCATTAATACATCATATCATCACAATGGCGATCCGTACAAGTTGTTGTATTACATAGGGAGATGCCAGAGTACATCTGACCTTCAAATAGTAATTCCTTGACTCCCGGCAGGTAGGTAGACTTTTTTACTATTAGACGGAGTGAGGCCTGCAGTTTCCTCCTGTTTCAAGCATCAATGCTAAGTTATGGCAATGGCTTTGGGTAGTGACAGAACTGGTCACAATTTACTTAATACAATTGTCATAGCAATGTTTCAAAAGATGGTTTGCATTGGTAGAGCAAAAGAAGAACCAAAGAAAAAGATGGCTGTGCATGCAAAATTTCAAACAAGCAAAGCAACCTTTGCCCTGGTTTAGTAGTTGCCATGTCTAAAATGACTTTAATAGGGGTAATCTTAGAATGGCCACAGTGTTGTATTAGGTGAACTCTCCATTTAGTTGCCATTCAACAAATTTCTGTCACCAGAGAAGCCAGCAAGCCGCTAATTCCGTCTCCCCCCTGTACATTAACTATACATTATCCCAATCTATGTGCGAGGTTCATTAGTGTGAATGAAATTACAGCTGGCTGGAAATGAATGTGTGTAATTAGGAGAGGTCTGTCCCAGTAGAGCCACGCAAGCTATGGATGGAGGTAATGGGATCCATCGAAAAGCCATTGTCTGCTACTTCAGTGCTTGAGTGTCTTTCTAATGACAAACCTATACAGTCGAGACATTATATACATTGGTGTCAAGCCTACGAAAGAGGCAAGTCCAAATCAAACTAAGCCTGCCTGAGCTGGTTTAAGGCACTTCTCAGTTGGAAAATGTGCAAGAAATGAACAAAGAATCTGGAAAAATGTGTTTTTATTATTTTTGGGGGGGGTGTTTGTTGGATCTTAGGCATAATTTACATTGAAAAAGTGCCAAGATGACTTTTGCTGTGCTTGTCGGAATCGATTACAGATGTATTTCTGTTGTTTAATTTGAACTATGTCCCATAAATCTCAACTATTAATTACTTTAATGAAGCAGATTCAAAACATGTGACTTGACACATAGGCTTAAATATAAAAAATATGCTGCGAATAAGATGAATAAAATTCCCCCAAATCTCACAGAAAGCTTGTGTAGAGCAAGCACAGCACACAGACAAAAAGCCACTGTGAACACTAACATGGCTGAAAGTGAGCGGAATTTATTTGCATATGAAAATAGCTGGGCGCTAATAACAGTGCTGGACTGAAAACTACAGCATGACTGTGGACGCACATGTCAGAATGTGTGTACGTTTTTAGGTTCACTTATCCACGCCAGGAAATAACCTTACACTCTTTACCCTTCCCACTTCATTTGGAAAGTCACACACACACACACACACACACACACACACACACACACACACACACACACACACACACACACACACACACACACACACACACACACACACACACACACACACACACACACACACACCAAACCCCACCCTTTGACACACACTCATGATGCCTTCATGCATGCACGCATTCTGGCTTCAGTGACTCCCTGCAGTCAACCTCCTTCTGCTCACCAACTGCCCCTCCTCTTTCCTTTTTCTCTCTCCAATAACTGACTCCTCCCCTGTTTTCCCCTCCTATGACACGCACGCACGCGCGCACACACACACACACGCGCGCACACACACACACAAAGTGCTGCCTAGCCCTAAGCTGACCCGTTGTGTGTACTGACGTCACACACTAGACAAGGGGAGGCATCATTCCAGACAGACACACACAAACGTGCACACCCACACACACATACACACACTCACTCACACAGGCCCCAGCCGAGGGGGAAGCTGCATTCCAGCACAGGCACACAGACACACAAACACACATCACCACGCCTGGCGGTGGGAAGCATGGGGAGCGCTCAGCTGTAGCGGGGAGGAGGGAAGAGGGAGGTGGGGAAGCGAACTGAGGGGGGAAGTTTCGTGAGGGAGGAGGGAGCGATGGCTCTGAGCCAGTGTTCCTCTGAGCTCAGCACTTCCCCTTTCAGCTCCAGCCAGCCGCCAGTTTGCGTAACGCAGCCCATGCAGCCGTGCTGGCTTGTGTTTAACCCCTTCCTTCCTGGAGTCACTGAGGTCACACTCGCTGCTCTGCGTTTCCCTGCGCAAGCTACATACTGGCATCAAGCCGCCCCTGCCCAACATTCCCTACCAACACCCCCCTGAACCATCTCAGACATTCCCGTTACAGCTTCCAGCCCACTGGCCCGCAACTTCTCAAATATTACCTGACAAGGACTGGGGCACACAAACGTACACACACACTGAACCAACTACATAGGTTCACCTTTGTCAAGTCAGCATTGGTGAAGCAAATTAAACTAAAATTTTTGTATTTCGTATGCCAAGACAACCCTAAACCCCATTTTTCAAACACCTAAAATGTAGTGTGACTGGCCTTAGAGTAACCTGGATTTAAAGCAACATCTCTCTGAAGATGAAAAACAGCCCCGCAATCACTTATATCCACCTCCATCAATTACCAATTACCAGGCAATTATCATTCATATTCATGACGAAGATACAATTAACCACATTTACACTGATGTCTTTGCATTATGAGTCTACAAAGACAAAAGCATATGTAATGTGGGACAGGTATAGTAGGTGCCCAATAAATCTATTCATTGACCTTCTGAGAACGTATGTAGGCCAAAGTGTCCAATCCACCCACAGAGACATGAGGCCTCGTACATCAGATGCAATGCCTTCTCCCCCTCCACACACACACACACACACACACACACACACACACACACACACACACACACACACACACACACACACACACACACACACACACACACACACACACACACACACACACACACACACACACACACACACACACACACACACACACACACACACACACACACAAAACCTGAAACCTGTGAAAAGTGTCATAGCTCACACTAACCACAGCGGACACGGTCCACGATGGTAGGACAAGCAGAGTGGGGAGTAGGTTGAGTGGGGTGAATATGGGAGGAGGCTCTCTCACATTTAATATCACTTGACACGCGTCATCCAGCATCTCTGGAGCAGCCACTGCGCTCGTGTCAGAACGGTGGCCTTGTCAAAGACACTACGCACATGTACACGAGATGCACCTTGTACACACACACACACACACACACACACACACACACACACACACACACACACACACACACACACACACACACACACACACACACAACTACAAGACAAAGGCAATGCAAAGACAAATATTGCAGCCACCTGGCGCGGTGATCAGCAGGCTGCTGCACCGAACGGGAATAACCAGGATGAAGACGAGTGAGAGAGAGTGTGGAGTGAAGAGGGAGAGCAGGACAAAGGTTGAATATGTCTCTGCTGAATCGAGGTGGTCGATTTGCTTGCCTGCGGGCTATTCCTGTAAATATTGACGTTGATGTTAGCACCACTCTCTTAAGGATAAGCTATAAAGCAAGGGGGTTAGATTTACTCTGTGCAAACTGCGAGCATCTGAAATCACACGCTACGCTTGGCCCTCTCCGGGTGTGTTGAGGGGGAACAACGACAGACTTTCAGGGTGAAGAGCTCCAACCACATGAGAGAATTGAGCTCTCTTGGTCGGTTTACAGATCACTCCTCTCCCTTTCTCTCCCTCTCTGGATGGTTAAGGTTTCCACTCTCCAGCTAAAAGCAGGCAGCTGACATCAAAACCTTCGGAGAGACCCCTACTTCCCAGAAACAGCTCTCGTTTCATGTAAATAGCTGCCTTTCATGGATACATTGTGATAAATTGCACCCTACTGGACAAGAGGGAGACAATATTCATCCTCGAGCCTCTTTTGTTGACATCTGTATGTGTTGCCATGACAACACACGGTCTGCCCGGTGTGAGACTGTATGCACGCGTGTGTTTGCATTCAGGGGTTGTTTTTGTCGGGGCACCACTCTCATTCTTTGTCAAACACACACATGGTCCAAAGCTTACAGAGAATAATACATGAGCATGACAGAGACATGGATTCAGGTTAGACTTTCTGACAACTGCCACGTCCTTGTGGGAGGCTGTAGGTAGAAGAAGTTTGTTACTAATCATCCTCACATAAAAAAGTAAAAAACTAATCCAACTGTGACAGCACCTTCTTCTAAAAGCCTCCAGAGGACTGTGTGTGTCCAGGCAACTGGGAATTAATCTGCTGGAGGAATGCATTGATGCTTGAATTAATTTTAAGTAGGTTATAAAAGCAATCCTCCTATGGGATCACTATTGCTCCGCAGACAGTAGTCTTTATACTTCTTACTTTGTAATGAAATTATTGTGATTGTCTGTAGCAACTCCACATTGTTTGATCAAATTTGCCCAAATAAGCGTCTTCATGACTGACAGAAAAATAATCATAGCCTGATGCAATTAGGCTGATTATGTCTCTTCTGGGACTTGAGAAGTGAAGGACTATGTCACCTCTGAGACCACATGGTACAGGGGCCAACTGCTTTGTTTATATTTTACTACACGCTCGTACTTGGATCCTCATCAGGATAATTTGGGATGCCAGATTGTTGGAAGACAGTTGAGTGTGATTGGGTATCAAGGGTGGGGGTGAGTACGGGCCATAACTGAGGGGGGTACTTTCCATGAGCTGCACCACAATAACTGTTCAGGAGTTTGGGGGTGTGCTTATTAATCACAAGGACGGAAGGAAATATGTGTGCATGACTGTGTGAGAGAATCCCCTCCCGTGGGCAAGTCAGCATTCACCCATGAAGTAGGTCAGTGAAATTTGCCCAAATTAGGTCAGTGGCAGTCAATGGGTGCCATCCTGAACAAGAGACCGAATGAAAAAGGGGAGACAGAGAGAGGAGGGGGGAGCCTATAAAGTTAGGAGAGCAGAACCAAGCGGCTTACTTCATGTTAGCTTTAACACTTAGTTAATTACTGCTGCTCTGGCCCATACAAAACCGCACCAATAAAACAAAAAACTCCGAAATGCATGATTGCAAATGCATTAATAAAGCTTAAGAGAGAGGAACTAAAGCTACTCAAATGCAGCCACAGTTCTTTTTGGCTTTAAAGCCATCAATATTTTTCTTCTCTAACACTCCTGGTATCAGAAACTGTGAGCAACAAAAGACTGTTTTGATTGACAATGCTTTTTAAAAGCAGTCCAATTCAGTTACAGTGCTTAGGTCTGATTATTTAGCACCCTCCTCCCACACAATGCCCCGTCTCGCTCTTTGGATGGTAGCTTCCTCTAGCTTTCCTGAATATTTTGACAAACCCACATTGGTAGATTGGGGTTGTTGAGCGTTGTTGCCAATAAATAGCAGAACACAGGAACCTTTTGAAGTCATGGCACAATGTGGTTTTCTTTCGTTGTCCCGCATCTGTCAGTCAGCAAGAGAAAACGTGACTCCAAAGGAAACTTCTGCTGCTTCTACTCCCCCCTATCCTAAAATTTCCTATCCACACATACACACAAGACCAAAACATAACAGAAATATGACAACAAAGGCAGGAGGCATGAAACAAAAAGGCTGTACTGGGTATTAGACAGACAGGGATGGGCTGAATAATAATCTGGGAAGAGTTGCAAGGTTCTGCTGGAAGTTTCGGATGATGGTTCAACTACTACCAACTGACGGTTTCTTTCTGCTCGGGCTTCATTGGCCCACTCACACGGTCAAAGAGAAAGTGCATCCCACTGTAGCTCCAGGGTGCACTCTCAGCTGTAGTCTGTCAGCCCTCAGTCACTCATTTCAGAGCAGTTGGGTGTCAGAAAGTAGGAAGAGCACTGACATGTGTCTTCTGTGGGCACCGTCTGTTGTGATGAGTGATGGTGGAACCTGGGTCTGCACCTAATCACACAAGGCTGCACCCTTGCTCTGACAGCAGCAGCGGTTGGTGAGTGGGAGGGTATAAAGGAGGGGGACAAAGGCGGCTCTCCCTGGGCAGCGATCAAACTTGAGCCCCCGGCTTGCCTGGAGATGTGACAAGGCCCCCTTCCCCTTTCGCTGCTTTCCCCCATCCTCCCCCTGCTGCCAATCATGTGTCATATGCTTCACACTCTCTTGTGATGCACGCTTTTGTGCGGCGAGCGCTGGGGCCGAATCTGTCTACACAAGTTAAAGAGACGCACAGAAATGAGAGCTGAGGAGACAAAGAGACGCACAAGGAGTCAGAGAGCTTCGTGGGAAGTGTTGAGCCAGAAACAACCAATGTACAAGCTGAGAGCGGCTTGGAGTTGCAATGAGTTTACAGTGACCAACGGTACTAGCCAGAGAGAGAAAGAGAAAGATGCCTGGCTACAGAGACAAGGTATGGGATCCAGAGAAATGAACTGAAGCCAAACTGGATGAGGCCTCAGTGCAGATATGCTGGGACAGTACCAGGGGCCCAGCTACAGCCTGTCAGAGCAGGGAGGATGGGGGAGCAATTGAATTAGCAAGTAACGCAGAGTGAAAAAACATCTGAAAAAAAAGAGAAAGGGTAGGCTTATAGGCAAAACAGAGAATGAGAATGAGAATGAGAGAGAGAGAGCGAGAGAGCACGAGAGAGAGAGAGAGGTTTTGGGGCTTTTCAGCTCCTAAGTGGGGTGGAGGGGGCTGGTTGGAGAGAACCGCTGAGAGTGAGGCAGAGCTGGAGCTAAGGTTCAGAGGCAGGGCCAGAGTGGCGCTGGGGCTGCTGAGAGAGGAGCCAGGGCTGGAGGCCAGAGGAGGGAGGGAGAGGGGGCTGAGAATAGGAGGAGGCTGGGGCAGAGCTGAGGCTGGGGCCATGGCCAGAGCCAGGGGCCCCAGCTTTCGATTTAGTCAGCTGTTCGTCTGGCCAACAGTGGGAGGACGTAGGAAGAGAGGAAACAGGAGGGGAGGTAGCAAGGGAAGGCCGCACGGAGACTTCATGGGAGAATTTGACTGGGAAGTGGAAAGTGAGAGGAGATGGAGAAGAATAAGACAGGGGAAAAAATAGCACAGCGACAGAGAATGAAGAGGCAAGAGAGGAGAGAAGGGGAGAGGGTGGTGGCGGAGGTTTGGAGAGAGGACAGTGGAAAAGCCATTAGATTCCTATGAGAGAGAAAACAGCACTGAGAGCAGACAGACTGACAGAAGGTGGTTAAGGCTCACTGGCTTTGCAACCGCTCTTCCCTTCCTCCCTTATTGGTCCACCTCCTCCCTCATTTTTTTCTCTCCTGCTCTCCCTCCATCCATCCATCCATCCATACCTTTTCCCCGGTGAGCTATCGTCCCACTCGCACCAGTTGTGCCTCACAAACAACCCTGTTATTCATTATGCAGGACCTGCAGCCGTGACCCTAAACACACACTGAGATCCCAAACGGGTGCCCCACACACAAACACACAGAGCAGCAGAGGGATTGCACATAACCGGAGGAGGAAGATACGCAAAGACTGTAAAGAGAAGGGCTGAAGTGAGAAGAGAGAGCTCTCTGTGTCCGCCTGAGAAACAATGCAGTACGGACAACAAGAGAAGCAAGATGGGAGTGCAGAAAGAAGACTGCAAAGAGGACAGAAAGACAGTGCAGATACAGGACAGCACGCAAACCTTTTGATTCTATAAAAGTGGAAAAATGAGATTTGGCGTAGGGCAGCGAAAGTGAGGGGCGAGGGTTTGCCATGGGGCAAGCAGCCGCTGCTAGCAAAGCACTTTGCGGCTTATTATATTCCATTCAGATGGACCAGGCGTCTGGGATAAAAGCATTTAGTCTGTGCGCTAGTGAGTGACTCAGCACTTGGAGCCTTCAGCAGGTGGACCCCTCATAACTACACAATGCATATCAATGAAGTGGCCCACTCACTCCCACACCTATGCCTCCTCTTTTACTCCTCTCTTTTCACCTGAAACACCTTTCCCCTCGTGATCTATCACTATGGTGCGACTTTGTTCCGTTAAAAACTATAACAGGATTAGTCTCCAACAAGATTTTAATAAGGAATAGGTGGGATAAAATGAATGAACAGCACCAATCAACACAAAGCTCAACAACTACATCCTTATGCACTTCCAGCACTGCATGTTGTTGCAACACTTTTCATCAACATAAGGGACAAACATCTCTTCTGTGGTTGGAATAACCGACCCTCCTCCTTGCTTCCCTTTTCCTCTCATTTACTGTTGAAATGGAAGACAGCTTCCCCCTCCTTCTCCTCCTCCATCTATTGCCTCCTCTCCATCACTCTCTTGTCTCTTTCCAGCTCTACCTCCACCCATCTGTCCTTTCTTCTTCGTTCTACCTCTGTGCCTCTCCAACCCCTTCTCTCCTCCCCTTGGTAGTGGTTAATGGCACAGGGATCCAGCATGGAATATAGATCAGTGCGAGATGGATGGGGCACCAGGAGCTCTGGCCAGTCCCGTAGGTCCCAGACCAAAGATTAACTAAATATTAGCTGACAGGAAGAGAGAGCGGCAGGGACACAGCTGCAGCTGCTAGTGCCACTGCTGGCAGAACAAACGACCGAGACTGTTTTTAACCCCCTTTTTGCTCTTGGGGAAGGGAGGCAGACACATGCGATAAACACACAAGAGATGCAGAAAATACACACAACGCATTGAGGCAAACATACTGCCGTGCACGTGTACGCACATGCTATCAGAGGCACCCTGGGAGAAGATGTCCACTAATCACATTCTCTCCTCCCTCCCTCTCTGCCCTGCCAAGGCGGATGGCGAGGGGGGGAAAGGAATAAATCTTTATTAGGCAATGTGTCCCTGCTTTATCGATCGGTTCGCTCCTTCCCTCCCCTTCTCCCACTCCATTCCCTCTCTTTCTCTCCCCTCCTTTTGTTATTTTAGGCGTGTGTCTGCCATCCCATTCAATTGAGTCAGGGTGTACATCAGAGAGGACCATTACCCATGTCTCCCTGGGCCGGGCTGTCACTGGCTGTGAGGGGGGTAAGGGGTGAGGTGATCGAGCCACCCAGGAGGGACAGCTAGCAGGCTAACAGCTAGCCAGACACAAAGGAAGACGGAGAAGAATGCAGGTTTGAGGAAGAATGCAGAATGACAAAAGTGGCAGTAACACAAAGAGGCAAATAGCCCCCCTCAACTTCACTGACGAACAGCACCAGTAGGTCTGTATTTCACCCGAGCTGAAGTCCTGCACTGTTCAACCAGCAGACCATGGCACTGATTTATGTTGCTAATTTTCCACTATAGGGACTAATGATAAAAAATGGGCACTGCCTTCTTCAGCTAAGGCTCAGAGTCTATAATGAAGTGTAAAACAGAGATTAATAGCAAAAATCAAACCAAACCCCCATGTTACACAATCCTGCAACTTTACCTGTGCATCACAGATCAACAGTGTCATAGTTTGATACACTGAGGTGAAGTCAACATTTCATCATATGGAAAAATCTAAAAGATACTACATGAACATTTCAAAAGAATTAAAAAGTAGAGCATGCCAAACCTTGGATTTAAATTATGGTCTTGTGGTTGCGTGCTTCCACCAGCAAGCAAAGCTGAAATTGGTGCAGCAAAAACTATACAAATGTGATAAAAAAATTTTAAATAAAAAAAGTCTTGAATGTAGATCCTCGTGTATATTGCATTTAAACACATTGATCAAAAGTGAGGTCACGGTGACCTTGACCTTTGACCAAGGTCATAAATCCAAATTCAGATGAAAACCATGTAATCATTAAGGAAACTGTTATAATTGGACCGACTGTTGAAGAAAGGTCCTAACCAGGCCTTCTTCAAAAAAACAGAAACAAAATAGAATTTAAAAGAACAAAAGTAATAGAGTAAGATTTCATATCACTGATATTCATGAAATAATTATTTTTAAATGTCAGGAGAACAACACCTCAGCAAGAAGTGTCATTTGTCTTGTAACTCCTGATGGTGGTAAAAGGAGCGCTTCTATATGTAGAAACAGCGTTGCCCCTGAGGTCTGTTGCAGACAGCGAGCACTGAGAGCACAACTTAGCTAGCCAGCTAACCTTCTTTTGGGATTTGAGACACAGGAAGAACTATGGAAACATGCTGTATCCAGATAGGGGCAGTATAAATACAATATGAGTTTCAATTGCTTCGGAAATGATACCGGAAAACTGAGTAGGGCAGCAATAGAGAGAGTGTTAAAACACATGGAGGGAATGCACGAAAGAGGAGAATGGGTGCACGTATAGAGAGATTATGCACATAAGACCAAGCAAACACAATGACGGTCAGGAACAATACCAATCGAAAAACAAACAAGCAAGGAAACGAACAAGAAGGAGAAAAAGAACGGCTCAAGACAAAAGTCTTCAGAAGGGCAAACTAAATTCCAAAGCCAACTGAAAGGCCTCCTTCACCTTCCCTTTGAATTTCACTCACTCTTTCTTTGTCTGTCTTTCTCATGCCTGGAGAGCCTTTTTCGCTCTATTCAGCCCAGCTCCGCCACAGAGCCATGAATGCATGTCTCACATGCCACACAGCCACGATATTGCTGCACTAGGCTCAGCTAGAGGCACCTTTCTCTCTCAGGGCCTCCTCCTTTACATAGTTCACAAGGCACTTGAGCCTTGCCAGGCAAGAAAAGAAGACTGGGTCGCCTTCTACCCAATTCGGTCTCGTTCAGGATCCTGATTGTTTCACTGAAGAACTCTAGAACGATGCATACACTCTGGCTCTGCTTGGGCTGGTCTCTCAGGTGAGAAATTGTTTATTGGTATGTTCAAAAGGCAAATGTGCACACTCAATCAAGCGGGCAATCGTTTACTTTAGTCAGGCCCTGTTTATTGGAAAACAATAATGTGAGCCTGTCTTTCAAGCCGAGCAATCAGCCACTGGAGGGACAGTCTGACCAGATTGACCTTTGACTTTAGTAAATCCCTGGGGGTCAAGTGAAGAGGTCAACATTAGGCCACTTCAGTGATGGGGGAGGGACCAATGACCGTACACCTCCGTTGATCCATTTATGTGTGTTTGCATTCAGGGTCAGTGGCAGGTAAACCCTCATCCTCTGCTTTTGTTTATCCTGAGGCGTCTAGTCACTGACGCTCCAGCACCGAGAGGCAAGTGTGTGTGTGTGTGTGTGTGTGTGTGTGTGTGTGTGTGTGTGTGTGTGTGTGTGTGTGTGTGTGTGTAAGAGTGGAAATAAGATAGGGTGGGAATGATGACAGATGGGAATGTCATCCACCCTCTTTATCATTAGCACGCCTCACCTTCATTCAGCCTGGCACACAGAGCTATAAACACACTCACTGAACCATTAACACACACACACACACACACACACACACACACACACACACACACACACACACACACACACACACACACACACACACACACACACACACACACACACACACACACACACACACACACACACACACACACACACAGACTGAAGAACTCAACAAAGACTCAAGCCTTATTGCAAAGCAGCTTGGTGCGAGTGTGAGGAGAAACATATGTTTGTTCTAAAAGCAGATTAGCAGGATAAACCCACTTAGCAGTCATTCATATGAGCATCAGGAATCAAAATTTATATGTCCACACAGACATGGCTTTGTTACCTTCCGATCAGGGAGCAACCAAAAGTTAGTTCAAAAAGGTAACTTTCTATTGCCCAAGCAAAGCATACTGCAATTGTGCTGACACACAATCTGGAAAGCAGATAGACACAGACACACGCATACATCATACATTGCTTTGGAGTGATCTGAAGGCTGTAAGGCTTCGAAGAAAAAAACAAAAAACAGGTGCTATCCAAACTGCAAAGGAAATGCTCTGTTCTGTGGCAACATGTATGTCGTCTTGAACCTGCATTCCCATACTGTGTGCACACAAACGCTCATGTAGTCATTACCTTCAGGGGACACTGTGATGACTTACAATCACTTCCAGCAGTGTCACTTCAATACTACCAACTTTTTGCCCAACTCTAACACTTACTCTGACCTTAAAGTATTAGTAGTTTAGTGTCAAACAAATATAGCCACCAAAATATATAAAAAAAAATGTTTTCATTGGGAACATGCCTTTTGTGCCTGCAAAGATTACTTTCATAATGTAGGCATACCATCCGATTTAGGCCTTCATAACAGTAATGAATGACACACACACACACACACACACACACACACACACACACACACACACACACACACACACACACACACACACACACACACACACACACACACACACACACACACACACACACACACCATATACAAACAGTGAACCCTCCACTGCAGTAAGCAGAGTCTTGGACTGCTTGTGCTTATTTCAGCAGCCCATTGGTGCAAAGAGGAATTCATTAAATAGGAAAAAAAAAAAAAAAAAAGCAAAAAGGGAGAATCAGATAGAAGAACGCTGAGTGCTGCATTCCCCTGTTGTTATTATTGCCAAATCGAACAGAGAAAGGCGGCTGGTAATAAAAGTCATTAAATGAAATAGAAAAAACGTCTTTTAATAGGTCCTTGTCATTGTGGATTTAGTAGCCTTTCTATCGCCTGTTCCCTGAGCTTCATTCCCTGCACTGACAGAGAGGCGAAGGGCAGCAGCTCTGTGGAAGGAGGCCTGGATTCCTAGACAGAGTCAGCCAGCCGAGGAGCTGTGCTGACGCACACCCGGCAGCCACAGTCTGGGACAGGAGACAAGTCAAGCTGGAACGGGGACTGGGGTAGACGTTACAGAGCTCATACTGGAACTTTATTACTTTAGCTGGTTTATTTTAACAAGGGCCAAAAGCATGCTGATCTTGTACACTGAGCTACTCTGTAAATGTGCCAGTGTTGGTGTGGAGGGTAATTTTGAAGGAAAGTCATTGGGCATCTGTTCTGGTGGTGTGGCAGGCATAGGCAGCCCAGCCCTGGAACTGGGAATGGTGGTTAAAGAGGAGTAAAGGAAACAGCTATGTCTGGGATAGAGTACTGTGTCATCTTCTTTTAGGAGATGGAACTGTAAATATGTCATGCAGATCTTTAGCCTGGTATTGGAATGTCGAAGATAGTATGGCCTGAGTGTGAAAGACAAAGCACAGTTGTCGGCAGGAATCATCTCTGCAGGGTGTTTGATTGTTTACAGCCGAGATGGTGACAAGCACTGGGTTCTTCTGGAAAATTCTGACTCAAAAATTATTGCCACAGTAAGCAGAAATACCAGAGGTCCTTTATCACTCAACTGGTGCAACATGGCATTATCAGAATTTATTAGGTGTTTCCTTGAGATGGGGCCCACCCAGACTGAAAATGGCCATGACTGACTATGTAACTCAACGTGGAAACTGAGCTGGACATAAAATTGTTTATGAGCAGAATTAAAGTGATTATCACGTAAACACATTTGAGATTTACAGTGACACCGATCTAGCTTTGGCTTTTGATAAAGAAAGCTTCGGTTCAACTGAAGATGAATGAATAACTCTCAGATCCTCTTCAACTGCAGGTATTATTCTGGCATTTTGCAACAGTAAACAAAAGCAATACTGAGATGGAAATGGAAGTATATATACAAAACACAATCTTTATCTGTAGTGACATTTACACTGCCACATCTGCATGCAGACACACTCTCATGCAAGGAGAAGCTACGCTGCCATTTTTCCATTACACGACAGCTGTAAGGTATCCTATCTTCTTTCCATTCAGCCAGCATAATGGGACAAGGGTCTGGAATCTGCTTCTCCCAGTCTCTCATATATACACAACCAGAGAGAAGGAGAGGGCGCGTCCTCTAAAGACTCCACATCTCTTTACGTGCATGGAGTTGCTGCCCCTCTCTCACTCACTCGCTCGCTCTCGGACAGCCAGATGTTTACACTAGCTGTAGGCTCAGCCATGTTTCCATGACGATACAAGCCCAAGGTTAGGCACATGCCTGGGGGTAGACCTGAGGCATCAGATCCAGGTTCATTGCGCCATCAACACTCCCACCTTGGAGCTTGGTTGACAGATGACAACGGATCATCTGATTTGAAGATTTAGATCCCTCCGACAGAGCTTATTCTCACAGTATTACGAAAAATATAAAATATCGTGGAGTTTTTTTTGTTTTGTTTTTAAATACCCCAAGTCAAAAAGTGAGCCTCTTTACAAGATATAGCTTTCCCAGTGTGTTCACGGGCATTCTGTCTCTGTCTCTGGTGCAGGCATGTGGGCTCATTCTCAACGGACATTGTAAAAAGATAAAGGAAGTCTGTACAACCGAACAGGAAAATAAAACCAGATTCACCCACATGAAAAGAAACAGCCCACACACAAAGTGAAGAAACAAGCCCTCACCCACCAAAAACACCCAGCTCAGCCTGATAGCGTCTCGCCAGGCGACATGCTCATGCAAGATTTACGCTACGCATCTTAAATTCTGCACCTCTGCAGACGAAATGCTCGAAATGTCGATATGGGGCCTCGAAAACCTCATTGTACGACCGTGTGAATGTTTTTGCTGGATAAAGTGCAGGGGAAAGCAATGCATGTGCGTGCGTGCTTTTCCACAAACAGCATTAGTGTTGCTTCAATTTTATAAGTGGCAAAAGATTTCTCGCTGGCGTTTGGCTTGTTGCTTTGTCACACAAACAATAACCTGCTGTGTGCACAAACTCTCTTTGTTGTATCAGCTCCTTTATTCTGCTGGTGTTGTACTGCTGTAAATTACGAATGACACTGCCGCAGCTCTGCCTAAATTCTAAGCACATATGTGGCATAAAGAAATGATGTGTGGCGCTATCACTTCTCCAATAACACGCGCAAAGTGTGCTTTTAAGGCACTAAACATGGGATTTAGGAGAGTCTGTGTTATGATTTTCTCCATCTGTGTCACAACAAGGAACGGATAAAAACAAGAGAGAGAAAAAAAAACAAACAAAAAAAAAAACACCCGCCTGGTTATTTCCCAGTTTCTTTGACATCATGATAAAAAAAAGTGGATAAGAGAGAGTAGATGACGCAGAAACCCAATTAAGATTCTCCGGAGCGTGAACAAATTAACCTGAGTTATGGGTATGCAGAGGCAAAAGAGACACACACACACACACCACACACACACACACACACACACACACGTCCCTGAAATAGGTGGAGCAGAGGAGGATGACATTCACACTCAAACAGGCATGACTGCCATGGACATTCAGTGATATTTTAGGCAGGGGAAAGGCAAAATATTACAGGCTATCTAGTCCAACAACACCACCATGGAAAATACACCGGAATAGTCCACAGGATATGCGTATCTGCTTTCATTCTCGTTGAATTTAAAGCGGCCTCAAAGTGTCCACCTCATCACTCTGATTTGGGGCAGCAGCATGATAAAATGACATGCAGTTCCATGAGAAAAAATTAGCCTAACAAGAGGGGGAGCTGGATAAATAAGCAGTAGCAAGTAGCCTATGCTAATGACATTGCAGGGAGCGACATATGCCAGGCATCAGTATGTCACTCCTTAGGGACATGGGGCTTACGGTAACAGGATAGTGAGGTGATTGTGTGTGTGTGTGTGTGTGTGTGTGTGTGTGTGTGTGTGTGTGTGTGTGTGTGTGTGTGTGTGTGTGTGTGTGTGTGTGTGTGTGTGTGTGTGTGTGTGTATACGTTAGTGGGTCTTATGTTGTTGTTGTTTTACTTCACTTCCTTGCACAAAGCCCTTGGAGGTAGCCCATGCGTGCAGGAGGCAGGGGGGGTGGGGGTAGGGGGGGTGGGGGGGGGGGGGGGGGGGTTGTTAGAAATATCGGGGGTAGATGTCAAAGGGAGGAGGGGCAGGACAGTACATGCTTTGAATAAATGACAGAAGAGGGGATGAACTTGACCCAGACTGTAGGACTAAACCAGGAAGGAGGGTAATGAAGTGCAAACATGCTTTGTCATGCCATGTTAGAGCCATAGGATTAGAATTCTATAATTAGAGGACGGGGCACCATAATGCTAGCCTCCCTTTCAGCGTGATGAGCTGCCGAGTCTAAATTACACAAGGGGACCAGTGGAACAGATGCTGTGATCAGAACAGGCCGATCTGGAAGTTTCCTATAGTAGTAAATGAAGCTTGGCTACCACACAACACGACCTGACTGACAAGTTAAAGAGTATTGAAACAGGCGAGATTTATTGATATCGCTGTGATCAGCTCACGATGGTGTCATTTGTCTGACAGACGGATACCGTTAGGGGACCGTTCTCCAAAGGAACATACATATTTAATCTCATCATTTTCAGTTTTTAATGTATTATTACACAAAGAACCTTTTCATACTGACTGAGGTCAGGTATGTGGTCCACTGCCTGATCAGTGGCTGACAAATTCATCAGACGGTGGAAAGAGTGCAGCAAGGGCAACGAGGGCTGGAGCCGGGTTGTTATAACACTGCTATGACTAAGGAGCAGCGGACTGTGCGATATAACACTTGCATTCGTATATGAATATTTATCTCAAAGGCTGGCACTGGAACAGATGAGCCCGCATGGGAGAGCGAACAACCCATCCATCTCACTCTCTCCCCTTTTCCTGTGCTTCATTCTTTACTTTCATACATCCCACTTCTCTTGCAATCACCATTTCAATGCCTCTTTCCTCTTTTGCATTTTCCACCCACATTTTCCCTCAAGGCTTCCCCTCTTTTTCTTGATATCACCCGATCTATTGCTCTTCCCCTTAAACGCCACCCCCCCCATCCGTTCCATCCACAGCACTGATGTATGGAAAGAGATGAAGGGAGGAAAAAAAAAGAGGAAAAGTGTGTGATTAATGTCTTTGAGAAAAAGATAAATAATCACAGGAGACTGGGGGCTGGTAGTTGGCCTTAGGGGAGTAAATATGGAGAGTTTTATAGCTGCACACTTGGGAGAGAGAAAGGGTGGAGGAGGAGACGGGAGGGGAAGGAGAGCGATACAGCGACAGCAGATCCATTCAAGTATATTAGCTTTCCCCCCCATACACAATAACCTCCACATCTATTCTATTGCTCTACTGTCTTTCATCATCAACTCTGAATCCCATCCCACTGACAACACACACACACAGTCACACACACACACACACACACAGTCACACACACACACACACACACACACACACACACACACACACACACACACACACACACACACACACACACACACACACACTACACCCTCATAGCCACCCTGCATTTTTTTTTTTCCAGAGCCAGACCCACTGTATGTGTTTGATGGGCCAATACATGTGGTGTGTGATGTGGTTGACAGCCCCCTCCCATGCTGCCCTGCTTTTAAGCCCTCATCCTCCAGTGGCTGCCTGTCCCCTGGAGTAGATTGCATCTTTTATTTATAATTTTCTCTTCCTTGGCTTTATCTTCTCCAGCAAAAAAAGAAAAAAAAAATTGTGGGGCGAAAATTGCAATCAGCATAACATGCCCTCCTCCTGCTGTGTACTCGCCTGTCATTCTCCACTCTCTGTGAGCATGCAGGATGAGACTGACAGCCCATGCAGACTGAGGCGCACATACACGCATGCACACCCACACCCCACCCCCTTCTGTGTTTATCAACCCCCCACACACACACTGACACATACTCTTTTCAATCTCTCATATGCAGGAGCACACGCGTGACCACAGACGATGACCCTGTTCCTCTCTTTGTCACTATTTCTGACTATTGTCAAAGCGCACACACCTCTCTGCTGACGCCCCATACTTTTCATATTACCCCGAGCTGCCTGTTTAGCTTCCTGGAGCAGCACAAGACTGAGCACACAAATGATCCTAATGCTGGGGAATCTGGTAAACAGGCCAGAGAGGGAGGGAGAGCTGCCTGCCTGTCTGCCTGCTCCATGGCTACTATTGTGCACTGCACATTCTCTGAGCCCACAAGAGCTGAAGCCATCTCCACACAGATTCTTTGGAGGGATAGTAAGCCAAGGAGAGAGAGAGAGAGAGAGAGAGAGAGAGAGAGAGAGAGAGAGAGAGAGAGAGAGAGAGAGAGAGAGAGAGAGAGAGAGCGACCAAGGAAACAAGGGAGAAAGACAGAGAGGGAGGGAGGGAGGAGGAAGAAGATCATGCATAAAATCTTGTTTGCAGAATGCATTAAGATTCAGATGAACTGGGGAGGGTAATGGGATTAGAATCCTGAACCGTTTCCAAGGGTGGGGAGTCGGATTGACAGCTGAGTCTATTGCACTGACGAATGCAGTGAAATATTGTGGCTCTGGCAAAGGAAGCCAGCCAGGCAGGAAGGCAGGCAGAGCAGAGCAGAGCAGAGCAGAGCAGAGCACAGCAGGCAGGGGGTTGCTGTGCCTGGAGCACCTCTGTTTACTCCCTAGCTCTGCAACAAATATTGCAACTGCAGGAAGAAAAACAGCTACATTCACGCCTTTTACCAGGTGCATACAGCTCGGGCTTCAAGTGTAAACCAGAAAGCCAGCAGGAACGCTTCAGTCCGTCTCACAAAGGTGTTTGGCAAACAAAATAGAGGCACTGTGGCTTTAAATCACCGTCCCTCCCACCCCTTCTAAATATCGTCTATTTAGCCAGCGGTGAAAAGATATAGGGGGCTTTTGTCTGCGGTACCCATTGGTGGGGGCATGGAGAGCTGGAAAGACACAAAAATAGGAACAAAGTGCTAAGCTTCCAATTGGGATGGCTCTGGGCCATTCAATGCGCGCAGCTCAGTGGCTAAAAACAAGGAGAAGTGGGCTACTATTACGGGCTTCTCTGAAAATAAGCCATTCTCACACAGCCATAGGGGTAGACTGGTGTGGAAATACCCTGCATTGTTTATCATAGACAGGGCAATGGAAGGAAAACACAAGCCCCTTTAAAAGTCTGGCATGGCTCCACGGAAAAGGCAAAACAGCGAGGCTCGAGTGTTTTAGTTATTCTGGGGTGGGTTTTTTTTGTTGTTTTTTTCCCCCTTCCGTATTATTGTAAGGTTACAGTCCACTCACCGACTTGCAATACGTTGTCCACCCAGCCACCCTCCAGCAGAGTGACACCCCGGAGGAAAGGCAGCTGGGTCTCGTCATTATTGTCCCCGCTAGTTCCACTTTCCTCTCCTCCGGCGTTGAAAGAAGAATACATACAGATCTCCTTCTCGCTTCTCGGGAATGACCAGTATACGATCCTCCGCTGGACGGGCTCCGGGATCCTCTCGAACCGCTCCTCTACCCTCTGGAACGGCCACTTCTCCGCGACTCTGCGCGCCGCGATGTCGAGCAGCGACTCGGGGTTGTGCGTTTTTCCGTTTCCCGACCCTCCCGGAGCGGACCCCGCGCCGCCACACAGGACTCCTCCAGCCCGCTGCCCCTGCCTGCATGCCGGGTTATAGCCGGGCCGGCAGCAGAGCCGCTTGGCTGGGGGCTGCTGGACTCGCTCGGCCATGATCGCACCGCTTCCAACCTGAAGCGCAGTTCCTCTCCGATCATATAAACGGGATAAGGAAGAGAAAAGGGCAATCTCGCACCGATTGTTTGCCGTACATGGAGCGCCTGCCCATATTTGGAAAGGTGGGCGGCGCTTGCGAGTTCCGTGAAGTCCTTTGTGTTGTCAAAGTAACCGGGATGGGCGGGGCCCTGGAACGCTGCCAGCGCACGAGTGGCGCTATAAAAGGAACTGGAGGCGGAATTCCCGAACGTCGGCAAATCCTTTGTGAAGCCGACCGGGAGCGCGAGGGCGGAGCCCCGGCGGCCGACGGCCTTTGAAGTTTCCTTCTTATTTGAGTTTAAAGGCGGGGACTTAATCCAGGGGCGGCCTAGCAGTTTCCCACAGGGGTAAAAGGGGGCAAGAAAACTGACTTTTTTCCTTTGGAGCTTGAGCTACCACCCCGGGCTCCAGGCACTTCAATAACAACTTGATGGTTGTTTTCGAGGCTTTAGTCCAAAAGGACTCTCAGCTGTCAGAGAGAGGGAGAGGCCGTGGGAGGAGGAAGAACATAAAGATATGAAGCTTGACATGCTTGTCCTCTGGAGTCACATCAGTCATTTTGGTCAGCTGGTTGTATTACCATGTTACAGCGGATGATTTTTATTTAATCAAACACAAACCTGGAAGACAAACTAAACCTCACGTCACCCCACCAGTCAAAAGTTTCTGTGTTTTTACTTTATTTTCACGACTTTTTACATTGTGGATTGTCACTGAAGGCACTAAAATCATGAATGAACACATATGGCATTATGTAGTAAATAAAAAAAAGAAGAAGTGTGAAATAACTCAAAACATGTTCTACAGTTGAGATTCTTCAAAGTAGTCGTGCTTTGCTTTATTGACAGTGTTGCACACCCTTGGCCTTCTCCCAATGTTCACTACACAGGTCTGCCTTGTTAGGGTTCATTTGTAGAATTTCTTGCATATTTAATGGGGTTGGGACAATCAGTTGTGTTGTGCAGAAGTCAACCAGTCATTGATTGGTATGCTGACAAACATAGGTCCAAACATAACTGTGTTTTATAGCTCAGTAGTTGTGCCAACTAATAAATTATAGGACTGACATAGCACAACAATATCTGAGTTCCATTTAAAAAATCATGTACATCTAAGAATAGTAAACATTTTGTAAATATTTATATGCTTTTGTGAGAATTAAACAAAGTAAAAACCAGACAAATATAGTATTAGACTTATCAATGAAGTATAGTTACACAAACTGTTTTATTTTTTTTAAAGATGTGGTCATTGCCCAAATAAGGGTCCATTTAGAAACATCTACAGTATTGTCCTTTTGACCAGGGGTGTCAAGTATAAGGCCCATGGACAAAAAAACAGTCCACAAGGAAGTGCAATAGCAAAGAAAATCTTAACTTTATTTTTCAATAAACATAATTGTTATTCCTAATCTATTATAAAGGGATTTGAGTGCCACTGTTCCACTCAGGTTTGCAGACATAACTCTACAGTGAGACCCGAGCTGAGGTATCACTGATGATGCAGTAAAAGCTTGTGAAGTAATACAATTTTTGAGTTTACAAAATTACGAAAAGAATAACTTGAAAAACATTGATGAAATAAAATGTTGTGAAAGCATATTGATTATTTTGTTGGTCGTTTGGTTCTTTGACATCTTTACTCTAAATCACAGGATTCTCCATTTAAAATATATTCCATCTCATTTTCTGTTCTTAGTCACTCTAGTAATTGACCAAATCAACCACCAATAAAACATCACATTGGGATTTCTTAAAGCTCTGGTTCTCTGTCGTCTGGCAGTTATAAGACACAAACTAGTGGAGCTTAGCTAACTATAAATTGTGGTGCAGTTATTTTATGGTCTGCCACCCTGTCTCTCGATAATGGTAGTTCCATAGCTGTGTCATGAAAAGGGGGCCCCACTTCTGTAGGAGTAAAATACTCATCAGGGGTTAGGGTGTGGCTGCATTTCCCACCCCCTGGATCTCATTGCCTGACGAGACATATAGCAGAAGCTAATAATTATAGGCATGAAACACAAAAGCCACTGGGTTGAGGATGTTTTTCTAAATTGTCTATAAAACTTTGCCAAAACTATGCTGGTAAAACAGAATGTGTGTTTGCAATGTGTGTGTCTGCATGTGTTCCAGCTGCCCCTCTCTTTCCTCTGTGAGTAGTTCTAAAAGGCTGGCCTTTGAACTGCTCTGAAAGTGATCCATGCCGTATGGACAGAGCAGATGTGGCCTAACCTGATTTGGTTTCAATACTTCCCCACAGGAAGTTCACAAAGCCAGCAGGTCCTTCTTTGTTATGTTAGTCATCTTTCTCAGAGGACCAGTGGAGCCTCTTGCTTTTTCTTGCCCAGTTATTGCCCTCTCATTTACTTCATTCGTCAGACAGAGCAGCTCCACACATGGCCAAAAGTTTAAGCAGCAGTTAAACGTCATTTGAGTCCTTATCCAATTGCAAAGCGGGTCATTTTTTTGACATTTGAGTTTAATAATATTATAAATGATTTTGTTATAACAAATTCAACATTTAGATTTCTTTTGTTCATCCAGATTGCTAATTTAAAAACAAATATTAAATACACTGATAGACAACATTTTTTAAACCTCACCTTGAAGTGTGTTTATTTGAGAACAATTCAAATACAGCAACAGCGACAAAACAACAGATTGTTTATTAAACAAAAGTGGTCTGTTCTCATCATGCAGTTTAATTGTACTAATCCCCCGAGACAGACTATATTTTTGCCTCCATTATAAGTTCAACTTTTTTGTAAAAAGTGTATCTTGTATTATGTTGAAACTCAAAATATTGTATCATCTTAAGTAATTCAAGCACTCTGGGCTTTGTTTTTCTATGACAGAGTCAAAGCATATCAGGCTTTGATAAATAAACGATTGTGAAAACCTTATTATTAAGAACAAATCTTACTGTGCTCGGAGCATGTTTGAGTTAACTGATTTTATAGATGAATCAAAGCCTCACGCAGGTAAGAACTACATGTCCCGTCGTTCCTCGGAAACGTCATGTCCAATCACGAGTCAAAAGTGGCGCTGCATTCAGGCTTCAGTTGCATTGTTGTAATTGTAATATAATAAATCACAAATGTAGTTATTTCATTGACGACTGTTTCTACAATATAAAAAAAAATGATAATCAGTTCTTATTAAATACAGAAACAAATAAATGCATAAACATGAAACAGTTGTAGAATAATAATTCATTCATTGTTCCCAATTTTCCGAGTTTCCAGGAATGCACCATGAGTTAGGTCTTCACCAGTTACACTTCCCGGAACAAGGAGGAGCTGATAGTCATTATCGTGGATATAAGCTCAAATCTCAGCACTTTGGTAAGACCATTCATTATTTTAAGTGCGGTTTTTAGTACATCTGACTAATGTGGACTCATAGACTAGGCATTATGTGCCGTTCACACGTATTTTTTGCTTCGCTGTTTAGCCCACAGCCTTGCTCCATCAAGTTAGGCCGTTCCGGCGCAGAGGCTGATTAGCTGCCGTTATTCGGAAGTAATCTTTTTACTTACATTCAACAATTCGAATCTTAAATTTGGGTCCAGTGACACGAAATCTTATTTTAGCGTGGCTTTAACTACTATAAGGATGCAAAACGGTGTGCTTACTCTCTGCAAACGCTAGCCGCTACACGGGCTGATGCTAGGTAGCTGCTGGCAGCCAGCAGCTAACTGGTCGGCTCAACTTAAGAACACTTTATTTCAAATACATTTAAAAAAACGCTTTCTCTGTCAATAAATACATTTTGAAGTAATGCACGTGTGATCTATCTTTCAATCTCTACTTGCTGGGCCATCCTGGTGACTTATCTTCCGACCTGTTGCTGTGTGTCTCCACTAGGATTGAGTGCCAGTTGTTTTTTTTTAGTAGTTATTACACAGCTATTACACAGCTCTACTTCTATTACACAGCTAAGCTCCAGGAGAGGGTCAACTCAAATTAATATGACTCTAGATTTTCTATAAAAGCCCACAGTCGAGAAGCGAAGGCAGTTTTCCTTCCTGTTAGTCACAGAGTGGTCTAGTTACTCACCTTTCATTACAAACCTCTGGGATAACGAGCCGTTGACTCACCAGTATTGGACTTCTTGTGGTAAAAGTATTGCTCATCCTTAACAGGCACTATTTCGTCCCGCTAATATTAGTTTAAATGAGACCTACAATGATCCATTACCTTGAATTATATCAAAGACTAGCTATTTTTAACAGATCAACAGTGAAGAAAATCAGTTTTTTTTTCTAGTCAGTGTCCAACAATGGCCATCACTCTTTCGGAAATCTTAATGTAACCTTGCTGTAACGGTATTAACCTCCAATCATTAATTTTCTGAAAGTAGAAAAGGATTGAGAGCATTGAACATGTCTGTGCTTCCAAGCTCAGATCTATATTTGTTGGTTCTGGTAATTTTCCTTTAAATGCACCAAGTCGTTTTAGATTTTTGACATTACAAATCACATAAATCGTACAGAATATGATTGCGGAAGACATCAACAAAGGTTTCTCTCCCCACTATAACATTGTTATCAGTGGCAAACGGTTATTGTGAAATATGTCATAGCGATGAGTATTCAGTTGGTCTACCATGGTACTCTTTTCTAGGTTTGACCAAGCGTCGTCTTTGCAGAACAGGATGATTGACGTTCGAGCATGGGCGGAGTACGTGGTGGAGTGGGCTGCCAAAGACCCCTACGGCTTCCTCACCACTGTCATCCTGGCTCTTACCCCTCTCTTCATCGCCAGCGCACTGCTGTCCTGGAAACTGGCCAAGATGATTGAAGCGCGTGATCGTGAACAGAAGAAAAAGCTGAAGCGTCAGGAAAACATCGCCAAGGCCAAGAGGACCAAGAAAGACTGAGTTTGCCAGGGGCTCGGATGAGGGCATTTGAACTTTTCTACAAATATAGGATGAGCAACCATCGTGCTCATGGCCCTCCTTATTCCAAATACAGACACTGTGCCCCTCCTTGCCCCAGCCCTCATGTCAACACAGGGCCACTGTTCCTTATGCCCAGGGTAGAGGAGGAGGGATGCTGCTCCCTCGGACTGCACAGTGCTGAGATGGACAGTACTGCCCGCAGGAGGCTCGTCCCACTGGGACAACGGTTAGCAAGAGCACCGTGGTAGTCCGTGTGATGTTTTTATACACAGTCCTGCTGTCATATTGTGCAGCTGTTGCAACACCTTGCATTCCATTGTGAGCATCCCTATTCTGCTGAATTGACAAAGTGTGGGGAGTATTGGAACTTTTGCAACCAACCAAAATTACTACTTTCTTATCAATAAAGTTTTCATGGTTGATAAGAAAACTAGTTCTTTATGGATTTAATCTCAGGCTGTTTTGTATGTCTTACTATTCAATATCCACTAAAAGTATTAACACCTGAACATTCATCCAGAGAGTATAACATAATTCAGTTTAAAAAGCACTTGTTTTTTTAAAAAAAAAATTTACTTTCAAAGAAGTCACAGAGAAGATAAAGGGGAGTCACACAGAGCAGAAGAAAGTATTAAAAAGTTGGGAAAGACCAACTTGGTGCCAAATGTGTCTTTATTACTTACATACATGAAGGGGATATCAGGCTTGATTTTCATTCAAATTGAGGGTTTCACATACTGGATTGTATCAAGTGAAAATGAACAACCTTCACTGTGACTCAGTGTTGAAACATTCCGATGTCCACAGACACAGATGCTCTTATAGGTAGGCCCTTAAGTTTCTTCTCAAGTATATCACTCTAAATGAAGACAGGAGGAATAACAATCTTTAGCAAATCCAACCCGGTTTTTTTTTTTCCTTCAGTTTTTTTCCATTCTTCCCTTGCTTCGGAGAGATTTTTCGAAGGACCTTAAAAGGTTTTGTCGTATTGAAAGTCCCTCAGCAAACTGCACATTGGCTGGGTTTACTGAGGGAAGTTCAATAGACATGGTGGAACAAATTCTTGATCAGAGGTGTCAACCCACAGAACACAGCAACAAGATGGCATAGTAGTAATCTATTATTGATCACACCTCCAACTTTATTTAAACTTGGGTTTAGTCAGGAGAAGCTCGAGTACATTCGAGTGTTTACAGATGTTCACGTTTAATCAACCCCCTTTTCATCAAATGTCTAACCCCAACTCTCAAACAGTGTAGTCTGCAAAAGTATCACTTGATGCAAATGCTATTTAGCTCACTAGAAGCTATCTAGCTTGTAGTGCATTGATGCAAGTCTTGCTGTCATCTTCTGTTCACTTGTGGGTCTCGGGTCTAATGTTATGTCCCCCCTGTGGACAAATTAGGTACAGTAGTCACTTTCATTTACTTTGTTTTCTTTGTGATTTTAACACACTGCAATGTCATCCCACGGGCCAAAATCAGCCCACAGGTCATATGTTTGACCCCAGTGATCGTCATCATTATTAACAGGTGTTGACGCACTCTCTATAATAAAGAACAACATTGAACTTAAATCACATTATATTATATGTCATACACTTTTTAGCCATCCCTTCAACATGTACTCGGCAGTCCGATGAAGTGTAACCATTCACTTTTTCATTTTCCTTTTCACACACAGCTTTCAGGCGACTGAAAATGACTGTCTGTTGTGAGATGAGTAAACAGTATTGTCCCGTATGTGTATGACACAAAAACACGAAAACTAGAAGCCGTAAAACACCCGCAAAATGAACACCTCCGCAAAGATGAGAGACAAATGAACTGACAATTGAGGCGCTCATTACTGAGGATCATAGATTATGGGGTTGTTGACTTAGACTGCATTACTCTGAAAAGAGCATCTCCTATCAAATCTCACTGAAAGGCGAGTCTCGGCGTCACAAGCTCCCCTTTTTTTCATTGCTTGTCCTTTCTTGTGGATTGCATTACATCGTCTGCTGTGTTGTGATCTATTTCTTGGAAGTGGGCATCCAGGAGCCCGGCTGGAACGTGCTTGCAGTGCTTGTCGGTTCTTCACTGATCTCCTCTTTGCCGAAGTTCGCGGCAGCTGCATGGCCCTTCGCCACAGTCCTCGGGGTCGCCACCAGACCCTCCTCGTACTCTTTCGCACGGAGAGTCAAATCGTTCTCCTCCACCTCTTTGGCCTTCACCTTCATCCGCTCCCTCTGAGACTCATTTTTCAACAGCTCCTATAAAGTACACAAGCACGCATACATATTCAGTCAGGGGATCTGCAGTGATTACCAAAAAGAGGAGATTTCTAGCACAGCACAGAGTACAGCATAATATCATTTTCTCTTTAACAAAGTAATAAGGAAACCTATGAAGATGGTAAAATGTAGTGTTTCCCAATCCTAGTCTTTGGGGACTACCACAGTGTGTTTGAAATGTCTTCCTGCTGCGGCACACCTGATCTAAAAGAAAGAGTTGTCACCAAACTATGGTCCTTAAAGGACCACGACAGCCAACCACTTTAATCCTGCCCGAGATTATTATTTTCATCGACATTCGTATTATGCTCATATCTGTGTTTTCAGTATTATGCAAATACTTTATCATGATATTATGGCTTTATTCCCATCTGCGGGACTCAAAAGTATAATGTGGCAGAATGATAGCAAACTGATTACCAGGCAGAAAAGGACAATGAGCCAACTTGATTCATTAGTATTCTATCTTGGCTATTAGAATGTCAAATTCTGGTAACCACAATTCAGACCAATGATTCTAAAACTATTGTTATTTTAGCATTAGCTACGCAGGCCCCGATCAGCAGGTACGAGGGATCTGCCAAGAGTGTAAATCTTATATCACAAAAGTTGAACCACATTGACCCTCACCGGCTTTCAGGCCACCACAAAAATACATTTTTATTGGAATGACAAACTTCCTGTTGTTTTCAACGTTATAAAATATTGGTAATGGCTGTAGGGAGCCGTGGACAATCAAAAGAATAACTTATCTCGCTAGTTAAATGCATTTAATCAGAAATGTGGTAAGTCGCGATTGTTTCACTAAAGTTTCTTTTCCACCTACTATGAATTCATTTCTGGATGTCTGTTTTGATGGCATGTTAGGTTAGACTACCTATTCATTTCCATTTTCTATATTCCATTATCTTAGATATATATGATATAAGAGGAGAAAATGGTGCTTTAGGGATTATGTACGATTGACTTTTTAATTATCACAGTCCTCCTAGAGTTACTGGTACGATATACATAATCTCAATATCATAAGACAGAAGGTGATCTTACCAGAACTGTAGGATATGCAGAGGCTGCCGTTTAAAAACTTTTTTTTAAAAAAGAGTGAGACCAGAGTCCCAAACTGTCCAGCAATGATGCAGGCTTTTATTTTTTTTTGATGAACTACTTAATTAGTCCAACGTAAAAGAGCAAAACGTTCCAGGAACAATTGTGTCAAGTATGAGGTAGGACGTTCACTTAATAAAACAAAAACATGTTCGGTCAACCTATGGCGGGCCAATAAATCAGAGTTCACAATGTAGTGCTTGGAGATGACTGGTAGGCGAACAGGACAAGTGGTATTCGCACTATAAACAACCATTGAAACTCATGGAAACAATTACAGACTGAACACAGTCCACTGGTGGAATAGTTAGACACTTCAGCCACAACTAGTGTCCAGTGATGTTAGCCTCGCCCTAGCGCTCGCGGCCAAAAAGGAAGGGAGGACTGGGCATAATGCTGTTGTGTGCTGGCAGGACTGAGGGACTGGAAAAGAGAGGACCGAGCAGTGGCCAAAAAGCCCTGCTTTGGGGAGGGAGACAAACATACTGAGCTGCTTTTCCAGCCTGTTAATGACAGGATTTAATCCAATCAATTTATGTCGGCTTGGACCGGGAAGAGAGGGAGCGTGACAAGGGGTAGGGTAATGTGCTGGGAGTGAAGCCTTGGCCACATCAACACTGTCCAGCTGTCGATGGCAGCTATTGGGCAGACGCAAGGCAGAAAATTGGAAGAGAATGTTCTGGCAGTGGAGGCAGGAGATGGCATTGGCTACTGGCAGGCAGAGAGGACACAGAGATAGAAAGAGTGCCGGGGTACTGGCCTTCCAAGGGATTTCCTATAGACCCACATTTCACCAGCCAAATAATTTCCAACATTCTCACATTTAAAGAGCAATAAACCCAGGGAGAGGTGCACAAGGGGGGGGGGGGGGGGGGGGGGGGGGTACTGCACTCCTTTACCAGTCCCATCATGGAGACTGCCAGAAATAAAGCACAAAAAGCTGAGATGCAGGCTTCTGCTGGAAAAAAAGAAAGTAAACTAGGACATGGTGTCAGTGAGCCCCTTGTTCACAGGCTGTTTTTGCTCAGTCTCGCCATCAATGCACTTCAGCTGCTGTTTATTTTAACACCTGTCCCCCAAAGTTCCTGGATTCAGTTCGAAACTGTACGATAAAACAAATCAAAGCCTTTCCTTTTCCATCTTTGCTTCTTTCCCTCCCTTGTAACCAGTCCCCCAGAGTCCAACCATCAGCACAGCGGGGGCGCTCACGAGGGGGGGGGGAGACGTACCTCTATGGAGGGGGGCTCCTTCCGTCTGCCTCGAATCCAAGCTGGAGGAGGAGAGAGGAGGAAAAAAATAAAAAATAGGAGTGAGAACACCCACACAAACATACGCTGCACAAACAAAACCTGGAGTCAAGTTTAATGGCTGCGGCTATAGAATCACTGAGTTTTAGGGCACTACAGTAGCTCAGTGCAACTACTGAGTAACCGATTTAGCTGGGGGAGTCTATCCAGGGTGTTTTTCTTAGTTTGTTTTCTTTCATTTCACTTAGCAACCTACAGGGAAAACATGCAGAGCGATGCACATGGTAAACTCAAAACATTAATACTGCTTTAGTCTGTGCAGAGCAGGGCCATCGAGCGCTGTGTCTCCGAAGAGAAAGTGTGGATCTGCTCTGATCTTTGAATTTGAAAGTACACACTCTGTCATTCTTCATCAATACTTCTGTCCTTCTTTTTCCTCCTGAGTAGAACTGTCTGTCATCCCCCCCCCCGTTTTTAAGAAGCTCAATTTTGGCTGAGCGAGCTGCATAGCAGAGCAGGTTAAAGAAAGCCAGAGAGAGAGAGAGAGAGAGAGAGAGAGAGAGAGAGAGAGAGAGAGAGAGAGAGAGAGCGAGAGAGAGAGAGATTTTGTAACTCTTCCTCCAGCTAGCACTGGGATTCTAGGCCTCTTTCATCCCTTTCTTATTTGCATCCTGATGAAAATGCATGAGGGATGGGGCGAAGCAGGATGAGGGGTTTAAGGTGGATAAAGCCAGTCTGAGACAGAGGGAACAGTTTGTATCCACTTGTAAGAAATTTGAAACAGTATTTTATGGAACGGTTGTATAACACCAGCAGAAGGCATCTTTGATAAACTCATGAATACGCTTTTTCCCCCCAACCCCCAACCCATCTTGCAGTATGAAAAAAAAAAGAAAATCAATGGATTAGCCTGAGCCCCAAAAGGTACAGCGACAAATTTGTCCTCCTATTCTATTTGTGCAGCAGTTTGTGTACTCTGCCGGATAGCTCTTTTGTTAACATTGTCATTAATCCATGTTGCAGATAGTTCAAGTGTGTAACGGTCCAGACTTACCATCCCACTCCATCGGAATGCTGCCTTCTATATATTCATGTTCTGTAGGATTGGCTGCTACCACCATCCGCTTGGCACGGACATGCTTTCCTAGGGAACCGAAACCAAAAAAAAAAAAAAAGCAGACAGTGAGGGGAACCCGGAGTGAGACGAGATGCTCAACAATGATGCGTACAGAATACGAAGGAATACAAACAAACACAAAGAGGAGCAGACACAATGCTCTCTGTCGGCTGCGTGCAGATACAGACAGACGCACAGACACACAAATACGCAGAGGGATGACAGTGCTGTGACAGGCCATGGATGATTACCTCGTGGCCCTCGGGCCCTTCTCCTCAGATCTCGCTGAGTGGCTCCAAATCTGGGCTAAGCCTTTATGCAAATCAGCCTCCCTTTAACCCAACCAACCACAGCCCCCCTCTCCGACAACCTCTTCCAATCACAGTGCTCTGGCTAACAATGCCCTCCAAAATCAACATCAAGCTGAGCAGGAGACAAAAGAGGTCAGATATCACAGAGAACAGGAGAGGCATGAGCTGCATGGAATATTAAGTGCTCCTTTCCCTATCTGTATACAGCACGTCACTCGCTAGTAGCAAGGCCACCGCCAATTATTTTGGTCAAATCTGCTGATTAGACAAGTTTGGCCGGCCTACAATGACATGGAGAAGGCGGAGCAGGGGGCAGCAGAGGGAGAGAGCGAGCTAATAGAAGGAGAGAAAAGAGCAAGAAAATGTTTAAAAATGTATCCTTCCTGGTGATGGAGAGAGGTGTACAGTGCTCCCTAATAACAAGTGCTGCGTTTCCATAGTTTCTCCTCACAGGTAGCCGGATGTCAATCTATCGCTTCTATTCCTCAGAGAAATGATGAGGCAAAGACGGGGAAGGCAGACAGAGGGAAGGGGAGAGAGAGAGAGAGCGCGAGAGAGAGAGAGAGAGAGAGAGAGAGAGAGAGAGAGAGAGAGAGAGAGAGCGAGAGAGATGATGCATGGCAAACATGGCTAGAAGGAGAGAAATGGATGGGCAAGGAAAACAACACGCTCCAAAACACAGACAATCTGTCAGGATTCCATCACAGTTTCTCTGCAGCTGAGTGGACATGGACAAATGGAGGCAACCACCTCCACGCACGCTGCAGACTGATGGCCTTAATGTTTACTTCAGCCATAACAGATAGGCATGGCACTGGGCTAGATAAATGATTGTACTCTGAAAAAGTGGATAAGCGCAGGCGGTGCAGCTCGCCTGGCTCGGTTCTCCCAAAAAGAAATGTATCCGTATTCTCTTAATTTCAAAGATTGAAAAAGGCTTTTTTTTTTTTCTTTTTCCCCACACATGTGCTTGTCCTGTAATTATGCCTTACGAGAATGATTTTGTACCATTCTTTCTCCAGCCTATATAGTAATCAGGTCAGCTAATTAGGCTGGTATTGCTTTGGTTCCCACTAGATTGTCACTATAGAGCCTCACAGGCTCCCGCTCTGCAGCGTGCCGTATCCAGGTTTGACAAAATCCCGGTGTTCTCTCGCCTCATGTGCAAAAACAGACTCAGAAATGAGTGGAACGCAGCGTGAGATCCTTACGTTTGTTTACATGTGTGTCTTAAAATGTCTTCTGAGATATAGTTTCCTAGAACCCCCCCCCCCCCCCCCCCCACACACACACACACACACACACACACACACGTGGCATCCCAATGAGAACGACTGCCAGCAAGCAGAAGGCTGCGATCTCTCGCCAATACGAACAAATACCTTTAACAGGTACGCTAATTATAAACACATATCATCCATATTTGCACTGGTTGTGGGTGGCAGCAGACTGAAATGGTGCACTTTACTGTATATCACAGTCCCCACAAGCACTACGCTTGGCTACAGCTAATGTCTAACTAACAAGCTTAAGGTGAGGTACCTCTCTCCCTCTCTCCCCCTCTCTCTCTCAGCTTGTATCTGTTTACCCCTCTACTCCCTGCCACACTCCAACATGGCTCTCTTCTTGTGTTGTTGTAGCTTTTGCAGCATGACTAAACCCCTTCCTCCATGGCTTTTATCCTTGGATTTGAATAACAAATACAGTATGTACATATATTTATGAAACACGACTGATCCTCCTACCGCGTACACACGAGGAGGAGGCTTGTCAGTCTGATTGGGGTGAATCTCGCGCTCTTGGTAATCTCAGATCTGGGACATCTATGAAAAAAAAATGCATGGGCCAAGGCTATACTGCATTTATAGCAAGAGGGTGAATAAATTGCAATAGTTAAAAAAAAAATAAAAAATCTATTTATTTATTCATTTATTTTAAAAGAACATTATCGCCACTCATTATTCTAACAGGGTTTTATTTTTATTTAATGCAGTTGCCGCTTATAGGCCTACTCCTGACATAATGCAGCATAACAGAATTGGCTGGTCTGGCACATTTTCTATCACCTCAGGGGGATGCCTGCAACTAATAATTACCATAATTACCAATTAATATATTCTCCAACTGAATAATACTTTCCAACCAACAACCAAACAGATAATTTACACAAAAACAAATCAAACTAAGACAGGCACCAAGACATGTATATGGCATCTTTTGCTTTGATTACTCGTTACATTTTAACAAGGCTTGTCAATTTGTTTTAAACTTTACTTGCACAAAGTGCTAATATACAGTGATATAGAACAAGAAATACAGTATTTTACTGAGTCTCAATGTTTGTGTGAAGGAAGTCTCTGTAGATCAAGACCAGCTATGCTTATGAAATCACATTGATGTGCAAGTTACTCGGGATTACAATTACAAGTTCTTTATTTTAAAAGTAAATAATCAAAAAAGTAAGTCGGTATTTGCAAATTAAACTGATGTATGACCTCCAATTGTCTCTTTCATTTAGGATGACACAATAACATGCTTGTAGCTGTATTATTGTAGTGTGGTTGCACATTAGCTGACCTTTCAGGACTGTGTGGATCAGTCTGACGACTGTGTCACTCATGAAGTTTATCTTAATTTATTTCAGTTAGTTTGAGGAAGGCAGTGGTACTCAACAGTCATTTTGATCTGTATGAATGGCAATTGTCATCACAAGGCAAGCTAATTCACTTGGATGGGGGGTAGGAAGACTTCCTACAGAAAGGCACACAGGGTAAGACAGAACAGAGAGGAGAGAGCATGGACTACAGGGGAGGGACAGAATGAAGTGTAATGGTGAAATATGGAGCAGAATATGACATCTCATCCAGACTTGTATGTCTTTAAGACAAGCTTCTACTTTGACAACCTAATGAGTATAATCTGGATTCAGAGATAAATGTGTGTGTCATCTGCGTGGCAATGGAACTTATTGGAGTGTTTCCTAATAAGATTTTCTACAGGAAACATGTATGATTTGAAGAGTATGGGTCCTAACACAGAACCCTGTGCAACTCCATTGTGGTTTAGTCTGAGTTGAAGAAAAATCATTAAAAATGAACAAAGTGGAATCTGTCTTATGAATACGATTGAAACCAGTTTTGGACTCGCTTTAATCTTATCGATATGTTGCTGTCTCTGTCGTAACATGTTTACATCTAGCAATAAACTACCAACATGCCATCTTTAACAGAGGCAAGCGAATGTTTGATTGAGACAGTAAATATACCACAGGTACTATATAGACAGGCTGATGTCCACACAGAAACTTCAGTATTTGCAATATTTTTTATCAACTTCTAATAGTAATCAGCATCTAGCGTATTACCGCTAAAGTGGTGTTACAGTAACGTCCTACTTTTTAATGTATTGTTCCCATCATTGAGCTGATCATGTACAAAAGTCCAAATTAAGTCACAAATACCAAAAACCAGTGGTCACACTCCCCCGGAGGTTCGGGACACAGTTGCTCAACTTTTGCTCTAATGCATAGATGATACGAGACAGGACTTATTGTGAGTCATTCAAAATGCAGCCATCAAACAAGAAACTTTCATTGTGAGGACAGACTAAACTTTCCCACAATGGTTGATTTATTAAAGCAGTAAACATCTCGCTCCTTTTTACTTTCCAATTACACAAATAGTGGAATGTGATATAACCTTTATACATTAGGACGTTGCAAGTAAATATTTAGTGTTGCTCTTGAAAATTGTCAGCCAAGGTCAACTGATAATCAGAATGTTTACAACTTCATTTATCGCATGATAATTATTAACTGAATTATAATTACATGTGTCTTTTCAAAGTTTCATACAATCTACGCTTTAGGATTCCTGAGACATACAGTCATCAGTAAGCTATCTTTCTGCCTCACAAGACCTGCCCCCTTCTCCTCCTCCTTCCCCCACTTCAGGCGAGATAGAGAGAGAGAAAGAGAGGTATGAAGGGTGTTAGGAGCTCTCGATCTCAGCAGGCCCCCTTGTGACAGGTCTGCCTTCTCATCACTCACTGGGGGAAACCTACTTACCACACACACACACACACACACACACACACACACACACACACACACACACACACACACACACACACACACACACACACACACACACACACACACACACACACACACACACACACACACACACACACACACACACACACACACACACACACACACACACACACACACACACACTGGCTAGAGAGCAGGCAGATTAACCTGAGGGACAGGAGCGAGGACGCTGCCTCTTACCGTGAAGGACAAACGCAGCACTGCGTTGGAGAGGGGGTGGGGCCAGCGGCAGGAGGAATGAAATCCCACCACATAAATATTCATGAGCCATCTCACCTGTCTGAGCGCGACTCATCTGTGCGCCTCGCTGTGGAACCTGGCGGGGGGAGGGGAGAGCAAAGGGAGGAAGGGAGGAGACAAGAGAGGCAGGGATGGGTGAGGGGGTTGGCGCGGCAGCCGCACTTCAATCCTTCCCATTCGTTAAAATAAGACATGATGTGCTCAGAGGGCTGCTCTTTGAACCCTGAACACACCCCGCTAAACTCCATCACCTGCTTCAGCACGCACACACACGGAGAAACACCCAACTTCACACATCAGCTCCCAGGTGAGTACTACTGAGGGCGACCCTGAGAGCTTTTTCACCTCCACAATGTCACGGCGGGCATCCTGAGCGTCTCTCCTCCACTCCTGTTTTTCCATTACATATGCAGATGTCATGAGGAGACACACTTCGATTCGCGACATCTGGATGAGTCCTTAAAATCAAGGAGGGCACAAGAGAGTGAGCTCTTTGCGTTTGACGCCAAACTGTGGGATCCATGTCACATGTTCTTCATCACTGACACAACAGGAAACAACACAACAGATTGCAATGCAGATGAAAGCTCACAACTGCAAAAAGCGTGGTATTCACACCAATTTCTCAGTCTTGTTGAATTTCAGAGGTGAAACTGAGAGCTTTAGGCCTGACATGGCGGTGGAATAAAAAGCCATCCTGTAGCGGTGAGCCCATCATCCTGAATTGAGCCGAGTATATTCCACTCCAGCTGGGCCGTGTGTCAGTGAGTTACCAATGTGTGCATCGTAATGGGCAGCTTTACGAAGATGGAGTGATCCGATAAGCATCAGTGATACAAGGGCAACCAGGTACAGATATGGACACCCCCTACTCCCCCCCTCTCTATTCCTCTGTCCCTCCGATCACTTTCCCTGGAAAAAATAATGGTGGGGATGTGTGATGCCTGTAACCATGGTTACCCATTAGTCCAGAGCCTAGAGATGCAGGATTGAGGTTTAGAGGGAAAAGGCCAGTTGTTGTTTTGCATCAGCTGTGGTGAGAGGAGGAGCTTGGGTGTAAACTAGGCCTGCTGCTGCTGCTGCTGCTGCTCTGCTGTATTCAGCCTCATTCTGTTTGTCCCTGTTGCTGTCGATCCCGCCGAGGCTCCAGCGACTCAGAACAGAAGAGAATAATTCATATTGAAGTATTAACATACTGAAAAGAATACTTTGATTTCCCCTGTGATTTACTTTAACTCAATGCAGGCACACCCAGGATACTTCGTGATGCTGTGCCTGAGACCACCCATCCTCTTTAAAATCTCCTGCCCACCTGATGAGTTATAAAGGACGGTGGTCAGCCAGGAAGTCAGCGTCCTTTGTGAGTCTGTGCAGCCATGTGTACCCCCTTTCCTTCCTCATCGGCTTGTCAGAGGCCTGTGTGTGATGCCCCTACACTGAGCTGTCCACCCCTTTCTATTCACCTCCATCACTCCCATCCAACCCCTTTCCTCATCCCTCCAATGCACCTTCAGTCCCCCCCACTCCCACTCTCCATTAACCTGTCTCCACCTTCTCTCTCTCCCCCTCTGTCTGTCTGCCTGTTCCACCCACTCATTTGACCCTCTTTCTGTCAGAAACCCTCCTTTCACTTTAACTCTCCCCATTCTTCCCCCACTCTATAATTTCACCCCATATGTCAGCATCCCCTTTGTTCTTTGTCACTCACATTCTGTACCCCACCTTCTTCTCCACCCTCTGTGAATCTCCCTCAGCCTTATCTTTTCTCCCTCACTCCTTGCTTTATTTCTCTCTGCCTGTCTGCTTTATTAAAATATTCTGAATTGAATAAGCAGCAGCAGGCTCCGAGAGACGTCTGCCGGTGTGTCGGTCTGTCTGTCAGTCTTCTCGGTTGAGTTTCTGACCGACGAAAAGCTGTACAGTATTAAAACATTTCTCAGGCTATCTAACCAAACCAGATACATGAGCACAATGGATGTGAATCGCATCTAGGCCAACTGGAAAAATATATCTGATTAATTGGTTGAGTTCCCCCTGCTGGCATCATTGACTGTATGTTGCTACTCGTCACAGCTACTAAAACCTACTATTATCTGTGCAAAAAAAGTCAAAATAAAGAAGAATTCTTCCGTTTCAAGCCAAAATATTGAATCACTTGAACAGAAAACTGCAATCACCACAAGTTTAAAGACGCACATGTAGCTATTTTTGAACTCTCCAGAACTGCTCGCAGAAGCAACTAGTTAAAACTTGTTTAGCTTAATTTTGGTCAGTTAAAGTATAAAATAAACCCATCTATTCGACTGATATAGATGGGTTAAGTAATTATGCTGAACATTAAGTGTGACAAGATAGTTTAACCAATCCCTTGTCAAAAAATTATTTTGCAGTACAACAAGGCTATTTTTAATTGACAAGTACCCTCATCATCACTTTTCTTACTGCGCTTTTTACTTTTCGGTGTGGCCTATAATCATGCTGCAGTCATTCCAATTCCGTTTGTGTTAGGCCCGAGCTTGTCCGCACAAAAATGTACAAACATGGAGCAAAGTCAAATCGGAGCAGACATCATTGTTTAAACTTGAAAACTAAAAAAAAACTTGATCAAGGAAAAATGTAATATATTATTAATGCACCTGAATATTGGTAACCACAGTGCCCCTAATTGCAAACAAGGGGAAATGGAAGTTTTGTGTATGGATGTGAATGTTAAAGTTAACGTGTCACGTATGTGAAAATATAGCAGGCCGCTTTAATGTACAAGTCTGGCTGAGACTAGCAGCCTTTCCTCCCGGGCAATGGAGCTGCATCAGCAGCAGAGGGGAGGAAGAAGCTGGAGGACAGGAGGAATGAATTTAGTTGTATTATATGTATTATGATGCAATAACATCAATTATTTAATAATAAAACAGGACTGATAAGAAGTAATGACAATAGCGGTACCAATGATAAAGTTATAACCCATCTCCTCTGCTCTTGAACCACAAATCCATTAGCAGGAGGCAAAAACGATAAAATCCATATCCAGGCTACATGTATACAGATATTGATCTGCTTCTGATAGGTGGGGTTTAATGGACCTGCAAAATGCAGTACCACTGGTACTGGATGGAGACCCGTTGCAAATGGGTTGCCACTGAAAATACATTTGCCCGTCTCTCATTTTGTGCATCTATCTTTTCAAATGCCTTTTTAATGAAGTAGTTAAGCCACTCCATGATGTACCACCAGATACTCATACAAACACACACACTTGGCAAACAGTCTACAGCAAGATGAGCTAAATCCTATAATGATTAAACAACCTTCATTTAAACCCTATGCATTTCAAAGCTGCTGATCAATTAGCATGATTTACTTTAGCAGCTCAGGACGTAGCCGTTCCGAGGTAAACACCAACTTGGTGTCCTACTGTAGGATAGGCCTTCCTTCATCACACCCTGGGGATGACTTGTGGCAGAATAAACAGCCATTTGGACCCTCGTCACTCTCCGCGGTGACTCTTTCCGAGGAAATATGCGGCTTGAATCAACGCTCTGATGACACAGAGCCATCTGTTGTTGTGTTAAGTGTGTTAGGGCATGAAGTGGGAAGAAAACACACAATTGTAGTTTTCATTTCCTTTTTTAAACAGATACAAATGCACAGGCGCGCACAAAGAGTGTGTAGCCATTATTCCACACACAAAAAAAATGCAGGTACACAATCACAGATGCACACACTAATGCAAAAGCATACACCTCCTCCCACCATTCCCCAGAGTCACCCATCCTGAAATAGCAGAACTGAGGCCTTTTCAGTTTTTCACTTCATAGAACAGAGCTGGGGAATCAAATAAATAATAGACAAAGAGAGAGGGATAGTGATAGGACGACAAGTCAATGCGTCTTTTCTCTGCAACAGCATGGCACACCTCTGAAGAACCCCTGAATCTCTTCCATTCTCCACACACTGAAGAGGACCAATAGATTAAAACTGCATGGCACACACTGCTAAAATGAATAGCGCTAAAAATACATCCTTTTCACTAAGACATGAAAAGAAAACTGCCTTTCCCCTGTCCAGTATTGAGCAGCCATTGATTCCAAGACAAAGGCTACACCTCCTCAAAGAGGTAAGAAAAATAGCAATCATACAGGCAATTATTTTCAAATGTGCCTGCAGCGGCCGATAATGTCAGAGCGCCTCTCTTCCCAAATAAAGGGAGGGAAGGCAGGCGTCAAAGCTGCAGGCCCACTGCTGAAGACGAATGAGCCCATCCACAGAATGCTTTGCTTTCATCTGGGCAGCATGACACGGCGCCCCATGCCGTGTGAGGCAGAGCTGGGCCTGGGGGACAGACTCGCACAGAAAGAGAGAAGAATATAGATTCTCTTTTCAGCTCTGTGAAGACAACGCCAAGGCAAAGACCTTCTAAGACCAGTGGCTAGATTGCCAGTGGCTCTCTTGTAGTCCTGCCACTGACAACAATCACTTGGCCCGCACAGCCCGTAGCCCTCTACGAGGCAGCAGCACAAGGTAGGCCTTTATAGCTGGACCTTTTGTAAAGACAGAGACCACGATCCTCTCTTTCTCGCTCTCTTTTTCTCTGTCTCGCAAGGCTTGCACTTCAGACCCAGACTTTTTTTATTTTGATTAAGAGCAGTGTTTAGAAAGCTCTGTGCTCGGTCCAGCCCTCCTCACTGCTGAAACATTCTCTGTTTTGAATAGAAATCTTCACTGGAATGACTTCAAAGGAGAAAAAAATCCAGAGGCAGAAATAAAGGGGTGGGGCAAAAGGAAAGAGGGAGTATCTGAGGGCAAATAAAAAGGGGCATGCTCAAAAGAGGGTGCTAAAATCAGATAGGACAGAGCCACATGAAACTAAAAGTTGTTTCCAATCTCTTTTTCCTCTTACATCCATTAACATTGTCATATGTGGCCTCGCCCTAGCCGCCAGCGTTGCTTACGCCCCAGTTTTCTAAAGTCAAGAGACTGAGAGTAGTAGAAAATGGGAGCAGGAAGGCATGGATAACTGTAGAAAGGGACAGACGAGGCACAGGGAATGGACAAATGAATAGAAGTAGTGGACAGCGAGAGATAGAGAGTGAGCGTCCTCACCTACTTCAACTACTACTTATGTGCTGCAGTGGAAAGCCCTGCGGTCCATGCCTTAAGGCCCTGAGCCCACGCTTGGCCTATCAGTTTAAGATCAAAAAGAGCTCGCTTTAGCAAGACATATGGACTGAATAATGCATCTGCTTTATTTCCACAAGGCTGGACGTGGTGAGTGGCGAAAAGAAAAGACATAACTGCGCTTACTATATGTTTCTTTGTGTTTACTATGAATGCATATACAAGTCTCCGTATGCATCTACCATGATTGTGTTTGTTTGGAACCCGTATTTCCTACAGGCCAACTAGCCTCTCTGCAGTGTCAGTCATTGTGACGGGACAGTGGATAGGGTAGCCTGTAGCGTGCTAGAAAATGGGCTGCTGTGATGTCTCATTTGAATAGTCTGACAGCCAGGGGTAGAGGAGCAGCCTTGTAATGAATTATAAATACGAGGTGGATGCAAGTTTCCCCGCAAACTGCTGAGAAAAGGTGAAACACAAAGTCAATTTCAGTCAGAGAGAGCACAGGCTTTGTAACCTTCCAGAGGTGGATTCCTCCCCGGCAAAAAAATACAAAACAAAAACAAACAAGCTATCTTAGTTGGGACTGCTGAGAACCACGTAAAAAGTAATATATTTTACTGTATGAAATCTATTCACCCTGTGCCTCGTAAAAGATTAACTTTATCTGTCTTGAGGGACCAAGAGAGGGAGACAAACACAAGCATGTGTAGGTGGGATGAAGTTATTCTCAAATTATTTCTATCCAGTGAATTACATGGCATTAATATTCAGAAATAGACAGAATTATATACAAGAATACCCACTCTGCTAAACAGTCTCTTATGAACAATATAAATGTATGTAGCTATTAATCCACAGATTCATGTCAGAAGCAGACAGGTCTAGCACTTTGACCTAGGACTCCTGACCTGTGGCCTGCAGTAGGCACACAAACCCCTAGTGGCAATGATTTAATTGGACAAAACCGGGGAATTAAGATGCAGGATTTTGTGAATTCTATTAACCTCACGTTGACAAGATTTATGCACAATTGTCACATTAATTTCTTCCAAAACAAACTTGTATGACAAACAGGCGTCCCATTCCATCATGGCCGAGGCAAGTCATTATTTATAGCATACAGCTTGCATTCTACCTACCAGTATCACTATAAAAAAAGACATGATAACTGGAACGGGATTTACAGCATACCTGGCCATTAAGTCTGCCAGAACCAACAAGCATGTCCTTGGTCTTCTCAGTCAGAGATGGTGTGAAGGACACCACAGGCATCCCACCATGGATTAGCCTGACACAGTTCCACTGCTTGGCTTGAGCATTATATATCGTTGAAGCACTGCCATATCTCAGTAGAGATATTTGACCTCCTTATAAATCCTCATCACAGACATTTCATTTCATTCAACATTTCATCGCTGGGACTCTGTTCTATCTGACAGCTCAGACAGTAGTGTTGTCATAACAACATCGTCTTCTACATGTGAGATTCATTCAAAACTTAAATGCCATTGCTTGCTCTCCAAACAAACTGAAGTCTGACAAAGACAAACATTTGTTATTTAGGCACATGCTCCATCTAGTGGTAACTGTATGATACTACAAGGGTGAGAGGGTGAAGCCAGAATCAAAACTGGTGGTTTGGGCTGATCTGCTCGCCTTAATACATACCTGTCTAGTAAAATCTTTATATTCAGTCACAGCACGTTATAGCTCAGCAGGGTAAAGAAGTGTATCAGTTTATATTCTGGAAACAAATGCAACTCCAGCCTGAGGATATATTTCAAGGACATAAACTGTCTTACAGTTAACAGACAATATGTTTCATCACTGCTTTTCGAGGGCTCATTCAGCTACACGTGCTAGAACTGTAAACAAAAACACGACCGGATTATATTAGACTATATTTACCTGTCCATGACTTCTGTTCTGGAATTAAGTAGTATTTATTCCCCACATGATCGGTCCCGACGTGGACTCGTACTGCTCCAAAAGTACGCCGTAATACATCAGCAAGCCTGCTCATTTTTGCAGGACAATGAGGGCTCCCGGGAAGTGAAATAAGAAGCAGTTATCAACTGTCTTCTCTCTCCATCGACTGTTTATGCAAGTGTTCTTGAGTCATGAAGACACTCAACAAACCTTTCTGTGATTGGACGGCAGGAGCAGAGCAACCAATCATCGCCCTCGTTGGAGAAGAGTGCCACAATCAAACATGGCGGCGTGTGGTATTGTTTGGTGCAAAACTAGTCAAAGTCGAAGATAAATACGCTATAAATTAAAGGAAACTATTACTTAATGCGACTTTAAAAGTCTCTTACTGCTATTAAAGGACCGTAGGTGTGATAAAATGCTTAACTCTACGCGAAGATATTTCGTTTGGATTAACAGCCCACTTCATTGTGGGTAGCCAGGTAGCTTTGAGGCTGTGCTATGTAAAAGTGGCGCAGATTAGCGCTGCTTCCCAAATAAGACAGTTTCTTTACAAAGTTTGAGAAATGTTGGGGTTTCTGACAGCAAGGCAGGCCGGACTGGATGACCCTCTGCGGCTGCGACGAGTAGAGTCAACGAGAAGGTGAGAAAAGGAAAATATTTCATCAGGAGTGTCTTTAACTCTGTGTGTGTGTTAGAATTTGTGAAGTGAGATGATAATATACATATTCAGAATCAGAAAGGTGTTTTATTGTAAGGTATGTTCTTCATACATGTGACCATCTGTCTGTCTTCTATACTGTTTATATCCTGTGAAGGATCGCTGGGCGCTCGAGCCAGTCCCAGCGAACAGTGGGCCAGGGCACAGAGCAAACACACAGAGACAAGACGACCACACACACTCATATTCACACCAGACTTTAGTGTGAGGGATCGGCCACAATCTTTCCTGCATGCCCCGAAGTCCTGAAGGTGTACAGGTCCAGGAGAGATAGTAGATCACTATAGGACGTTTAGTGGTTCAACTTTACTCTCTCCCTTTAAAGCCACTATTTTGACATATAAACACAGAAGTAAGTAAGATGCTGACTCTGTCTGTTGAAGAACTTGTTTGCCTGTATTGTCCTAAACACTTCTGGTATCATGGGCCAAATCTTTCAGTATTTATAAGCTACACTATTTCAGATAGTGGGCACCCTCGCTTTAAGATAACAGTAACTTGTGTGTTAGAAAATATTCCAATTGGATAAAATCACAATTTGCTGTTTTTTTTGTTGTTTTCCCATATCCGCCAAGCAATAGATTCATAAAGTTTTGTCGTTTTTTGTTTTTTTTTTATCAGGAGGAGTGTGAAAGGATTTGATGTATTGATTTCAGCAAACCCGCCTTTTATTGAAGTTCTAAGATAACAAATCATAAAACATAATAGAAAATGATACACAATCAGTGACGGGCCCAAATCACTTTTCTGTTCCGATTGTCTCAATTCCTAAGAGTGTGTTTTGATGTTGACTAATAACAAATTCCTTAATCTGTATCTTCTAAGGGTCCTCAGCCTGCAGTTGAACCCCGACAGAGACGTGGACCGAATTCATGGAAATGGCATCAATGCCATTGATATTGAAACCATTGAGGGCAGATAGTAAGTCTGATCAAGCTCGAGTTACAACTCTTATGTGAAAAACCTATTGGTTACAGTGGTTGCCTTTCGGTCAGAGCACTGGAAGATCAGGATTTGAATGGAGCATTGCCTCACGAGTTCCTGTTGAATTGCGATAAGGTTGTTTTTCGCTTTTGTGTTGAAATATTGCAAAAAAAATGCATCAAAGGGCCAGAAAAGGTTGTGACTTACAAGCTGGCAATGATTTGAATTTGTTTATCCAGTGTAACACTGGTAGTTATTGGTGTTTGCATACTGACAGCGCTGTTATGTTTCTTTCCGTGTTTTCCTTTCAGCCTTCATTGATCTTACAGAATATTCCAATCTTTCAAAAGCAAACTAAATAACATCCTGCCCTAACATGTAACAGCTAAACAGGTCTAAGAATTTCAAACCTAATAATATGAATATATCTTAAACCACCCAGAGGCAAAAAAAAAAAAAGTACATCTTAAATCGCTACAAAATAGTTATGAAACAATCCAATTGCTCTTAAAATAGTGTTAGGCAATCAAATGATCGTGTTGTGTCAATGAGCGCTGAATAACAGCGTGACCACTGCCTGATTACTGTTTGACTTTGATCCTACTGCAACAACGTGAAGCAGCATTTTAAAATGGATATTTTTCCTCCTCCAGCATGTTATCCGGAGGTGCAGATGGAGTGATTGTCATCTACGACTTGGAAAACTTTGGTGGGAAACCACAGTACACCTGCAAAGCGGTCTGCACAGTCGGCAGGTAATCACGACGCTATGTGCTCATTTCAACCACTAGGGGGCAGCACTTTGTTGTCATATCTTAACGTAGCTTCATTTAGCCTCAGTCTTTTTCTTGGTGGTATGAATATTTCTATGAGTACTTTTCTTCGCTAATGTCTTACAGAAATGTCAGATTAAATCTTATTTTCCAACATTTAGTCTCAGTCATATCATGTTTTCTGTTGCTCCTTGCAGATTACTGTGTGTATATTCCTTTCAGATCCAGCCGCTATGTCCACAAATTCAGTGTAGAAACAGTCCAGTGGTATCCTTATGATACAGGAATGTTTGTCTCCAGCTCTTTTGACAAGACCATGAAAGTGTGGGACACTGAAACATTGAAGGTAAGGCTTCTCAATTTACCACTGATTTACTAAATTTATTCCACATTTTCCAGGGATATGTTTGTACTATTGGCTAACCTGGTACAATAAAACAGTAACAGCATTGGTATTACTTTTATTGAATGAAGAGCTAAATGAAGTCGTTCCTAATGCAGTGTCAACCAATGTTCAATGTTGTAATATGAATTTTGCAAAGATGTTTTTCTTTTTTTTTTCCTGCCGCTAAAAGATTAGCTCTGGATGTTCTTTTTGCTGTCTCTCTTATTTTTTTTCTCCTTCTTATTTTCTGCTTCATGCTTTCTACCTTTCTATGCCACATTGTCCCATATGGCAGGCCCAGAGCGGTGCTAGAGTTACACACTGGCACCACGGTTACCTCAAAAGGTCAGGGAAGGGACAGAAAAGAACCCACCGACCTTCCATTTAGTCCACTTGGCATGTTTCTGAGACACACACACACAAACACACGCACTGACATTAAATTATTTAGTATTGCGTCTTCGTGCAGTAGTGTATGTTTTGCTTTGTTGTCTACACAGTGAGTGTTTTTGTGTGCCATTTTTATGCAAACAGAGCCTGCTCTGTGTGTGTGTGTGTGTGTATGTGTGTGTGTGTGTCGGTACGTGCATGTCCATTGGCCGACTCCATGCCGGTGCTGGCACACACTGACAGATGGAGTACAGAGAGGCTTTTTATGGTTGCTGAAGAATTTGCATTGTAACCGCCACTGCTGCTTGGGTGAGCTGCCTGCTGAGAACTGAGCTGCTGTGCTCTCCCTCGCAACACCATTTTATTTTTATCTGCATAACTCTGTGAGCTCAACCCTTCAATGCTAATACAGTTACACCCAAATGAACCTTTAAATGTTATCTATTATGATGAGATATGTTTTTATATTCGGCATAAATAAATCGCCGGGTTCCTTCTTAACTGTGTTTCTTCCTCCCTGTTTCTCTGATTGTTCAGCCTGCTGAGGTGTTTGAGTTCGATGGCACTGTCTACAGTCACCACCTGTCCCCTATTGCCAGGAAGCACAATCTCATTGCAGGTGTGTTTGTGAATGCAGCCGTTTGTTTGTAGATTTTATGATTTCAGAGGGCTGGAACAGGCCAGCTAGAGTTGCCAGTGTGTGCTGAATAGAAATTGGCTGAAGATCAGACTTTGAATTAGTTAGAATTTTACTTTGAAGGTGCTCCATGGCTCTTTACGTACTTTAGTGCAACATGGCTGTTCACGAAACACAGCAGAAACCCTCCGTGGCCCGTGCCCGGAATTCGAAAAGTGACATGTACCTGCGGAGGACAGAACGGGGTCAGATTTTGGATACGAATGGACAGATTTCTGTGGGGAAGCATCGCATTAATCTCAGCGTTCACTTTTCGCAAAGCAGGACCAACTGGTTACTCATACCGGCAGTGTATGCGCTCCTCCATGTTTATGCATGTGGGCCTGGCCTCCTACACAAGCCAGTCCCTTTGATACGCCCATTCCTCTGCTGGAGATCACCACCGTCTCTGTGGCTTTTAGTTTCTTCTTGGGAAATCCCTTTCTTCACAGAAATGAAAGGGATGCTTGTCAAACAGGTGTTACATGTCCCCAGAGTCTCAAGGAAGATGCTTTTGAGGGAGTCTGTTCCCAAAAAAGCACCATGAGCTCATTCATTTTGCTTGATTTGGGCTGTGCAGATCCAAACAGCTGCTTCATTATCTTTTCTGTTTTGTTGATCTCCACCAAGTATCTAGTATACTCCTCCCATGTATTCAGGCTGAGTGTATTACAACATGTTTATCATAAGTATGCGTCAGTGAGTCTTTACACTTACCACACCTTATCTGTGAGAACCTGGGTTTCCAGTTGTTACCCTTCTCATTGGGAGCTTATATTGACAAATTTGTAAAGACAACGCTATATTTGAAAGCATCAAAAAGTAGGAACGTTTCATTGAGCAGTGAATTGCTGTATTGTCTTTAGAATTCTTCCTAAAAAGAAATGCGTCAGAAGTCTGTGTTTTCTGTGTCTCCTAATTAAATAATCTTTTCTTTTTCAGTTGGCACCAAAAACCCTAAAATCCAGCTGTGTGACCTGAAGTCCGGTTCTCGGATTCATGTCCTTCAGGGTCAGTGCTCTGGAGCACCATATGTTTGCTGGTTGTTTGCTTCACACTGGCATGTTTAGTTGCACACACACGTTAAACAGATATCATTTGAATTCCCAGGTCACAGAAGCGAGGTCCTGTCTGTGAGATGGTCGCCCAGATACGAGCACATCCTGGCCTCTGCCAGGTAAGCGCTTTTGAGCTGCTGCTCCTGCCTGTGGAGATTTAGCCTCTGAAACTGTGACCTAGTTTGCCCTCAGTGCCACATCAAAGTATAATGCCTGGTACAGGACAATCCCCACCGTGTTGTGTCCCAGCAGTTCCTGTCATCTCACTTCACAGCCATCTGGCCACATTACAACCCCAGAGTCAAGGATAATGGTGCCGCATCACTACTAGATAGGCAGTGTAGCGCTCTAGTCGCCCTGTCAGTATAGCATATGGTAGATACGGTCCCCACCTGTTTTATGCCGCATTAGACCTGCTAATTAACCCATTGGGATCCACGTGCCTCCGTCTCTTTGGACTGTAAGTGATTTTGAAAACAACTGGCACGGAGAGGCATACAGAGGAGTGGATGATATTCTATTACAGCTCAGCATCGTATTCCCAACAGAAAATTGACCTTTAAAAACAAACATTAATTTGCACACAGTGACGTCCATAAAGTGTTTCATTTGGTTAAAGCATTTCAAAATAATGGTGAATTGTGTTTGCATCGTACATGTATGCTACATCCGGTTTATTAGTACTGGTAAGGTGCTTCTAGGTCAACCCAGAAATGGTTTTTGGAACCCAGGCCAGAATGTTAGGAGAAAGTATGACAAGCAAATAATTGTTTTATTTCTTCCTTTAAGTGCAGATAGCAAAGTGAAAGTGTGGGATGTGCGTCGCGCTTCTAGTAGTCTTTTCACCCTGGACCAGCACAACGGAGACAAGTCCAAAGCTTCCTCTGAAGCAGGTAGAGCATCACCCTCTTCTCTTTTTCCTCGTGGTTCACTTGCGACTGCTATTTAGAAAGTTACTACTTAAAGCACTGATATTAATCTGCAATTTTGACAGGTGCCTTCTGTGTTCAATGTCAGTCCTCCAAACATCTAACTTCATCCGATTCACACGATTTAAAAAAACAAACAAAAAAAAAAATCTTGCAGCCGTTCTGCCCAGATGGATAAAGAATCCTGAAATACATTGAAAAGGACAAACAATCGGCTCTTGTTTGGCCAGAGCCACAGAATTACAATCACAGTGATGATTGATGCTCTGAACATATATTCAAAGAATGCATGCCGCTCATCAACATCCTTGTTTTCCTCAGTAGAAACAGTTTGAGGTTGTTCAGGTTGGCTCTACGCCGAGTGACTCTCTGAGGGAACGGTTCAACTTCTGCAGGTGTAGATTTTTGTTTTCCTCTTCTCTCGTCTGCGATTCAGCTGAGGAGTCAGAAGGTGAAGAAAACAAACTGCAATTATCCCAGTTTATCTGGCTTGTTCTGTGTAATGAAAGGGAATCTTTTTTTTGTTCCCACTGCTCAAACATATCCAGAGTCATTGCTGTATGGGTGTGAGATGTCATCAGGTGGCGGTGGAGGAAATTGATGGAACCTGCACTGTGGCCTTGTTTTACATGTGTCAATGCAGTAAACACAGCCCATAATGGCCGAGTGAATGGCCTGTGCTTCACCGGTGATGGCCTATACCTCCTCACAACTGGAACTGACGACCGCATGAGACTGTGGAATAGTGCCACTGGGGAAAACACACTGGTGAGTTAAACGTGAGGGACTGTGAGAGTGTGTGGGCTTGAGTGATGCACAATGTGGCTGAATGTCTTGATTTATTATTTTTTTTCGCAAAACATTTTTCTATGGTTACTTAAACAGTTGTCTTTAAATGGCAGCGGGTAGTTGGACTACCTCCATCGCTAATAACTCGCCAAGAACAAAGTTTCATTGCTTCTTTGCATGCAATTACCTTTAAAATGAAAATGAGGTTAAGTGATTCATAAATCCTCACAAGCCACGTTAGTTGGATTGATTTTAACACACCTGTCTGGATTTTGTTTTGCTTCAGAGATTTCATTATGTGATTTCCCCATGTGGCTATAGAGCCGAAACACGGCATAGTGACACACGGGTATCGTCTCGATCTGTATCCTGTCCTGCGGAGGTCATTTTGTGAACAGTTCATAAATTGATTGTTGAACATTTGCATTGCTTATGCAAAATAGTTTAAATCAAGAAGCTATTCCTGGAGTGTTGCAATAGATTTAGGTATTTGGCCAGTTATACTCTCTCAAAGAATGTTAGGCAAGTACAAGGTCCACTGGGTGTCAACACAGGATGTGGGCATTTTTTAAATGTACGACAAGTACACAAGTTATAACTTATAAATCTCACCTTTTTATTGCTTATCGTTTGTCTGATTATTTTTACTTATCTGATTACATCCGCCAAGGATATAATAAAATCATTGGTGTATATTTATTTTTCTGTCTGCCTGTTAGGAAGATTACGTCAAAACTACTGCATACTTTTTAAAAACTTTTGTTTGGTTTCAGAGAACAATGACAAAAAGAATTCTGATTTTGAATTCTGATCGATTTTGTTGACATTTTCACCACAGATAGATATTAGGCCGTGGAAGATTCCATTAAATGTTGGAGGTGATCCAGAAACATGGTCAACCTTTGGCGGACGTCAGGAATCTCTGATTTCTCTTGTTGTATTTGTCTTTGGCTGAAAGACATAGTTTACCTTGTTTTCAGGTTTTTGCTCTCTCATTTTAGTTTTTAGATTAATCTCAAAGTTAACATTTAATTAGATTTGACCTTCTTAACATTGTATTCATTCACTGTGCATGCGTAATAACAGTAACCTGAAGGTAACCTTTATGATAACATTATACACACGTCATAAACCACATCCTCAACCAATAACAGTTATACAAGCAAATTAACATGAGCAGTGTTCACTAAACCTTGAACTACAAATTGAAAGTTCATTGATGGAATACCAAAGCGCAAATAGATTAACGACAACTTATTGGTTAGCGGCGGTGTCTTTGCTGTCTGTGTGCGATGCATTTCTATTTCTTTACTTAACAGGCGATGAAATAATTGTAACTTGTTTTCAGGTTGTTTGTTTTTTTCTGCTTCTGGTATCTTGCAATCACCTATAAACCACATTGAGTGACAGCTGTGTCGTGGAAGTGCCAAATAAATAGAGATTGAATGATTAAAAGCTGGAATGCTCCGACCTCAGCGAGTGCAGATTAGGCAGTAATGACTTCTCCTCCTCCTCCTCGAGCCCTCACGGACGATATGAAGTGTCTCGACTTAACGCTGCGTACTGCTGCACAAGTTTACACCAGGACGAGTACACAGGCCTCATCAAACCTGCTTTGAAACCCAGAGGACTGAGGAATATCATTTTGTTGGCTGAAAATAAATGTGTGTGTCAAGTTTTATTTAAATGGATTGCTCGTTCTTTCTTTTCTATATTAAAATATTGTCAGGGATAGTGTTTTTTGTGAATAAATAGGTGAATTTACTGTAAAACTTGATTAGACCACTTCTTTTTTTTACTTTCAGGAATGCTGAACATTGTGGCGAATGGGTGCAACCGGAATGTATGAGTTGTTAACAACCTGAAAACATGCTTGAACATCATTGTTGTCTCGTTAAAGTAACTGGAAACTCATGTATACGTTCTAGTTTTCACACGTTTTTCAGGCCCTCGTAAACCCCAATTGAAGTTTTGATTGTGTAAAAGGGAGACCCACGAGAACAGGAGCATACAGAGGCCAACAGATCACTTCAAGCAGGATCCGATTCAAGCGGTTTCAATGGATTGGGATTTGCAAAAGAGAATCCCTGCATATGCCGTTTAATTTACAACCTGACACCAGATAAACACAGTTGCACAGTAAAGCGAAGCCTGGGGAAACTATGCGTTTGCCTCCGCTCTGTCACGGCCCCCTGTTTTAATTTCCTGCTCCGCTGCTTCGTGCTGCGGTTGCCATGGTAGACATTTTTCCACCTTCGGCCTGCAGCTCCACCACGAAGGAAGTTAAAGGGGGTTGATGACCTCCTCTGACGAGCAAAGATCAGTCCAGGATTTTTACAAGGACGTTTGAGGGAATGTGAAAGTCCAGCCATCCTATTTCCAGACTCATTTCATCGGTAGATTTCTTGGTTTCTACGACAGTGTGTAGGTCCTGCAAAAGTCTGTTAATACTAAAAACGTTGTATTTCTTTATGTTCTTAAAAAACAAAGAAAACACTTAAATAAAAGTGGAGAAAAAAAAATGCTGACTCTTTTTTTTTTTTTTTAATGGCAACTTCACATTTCACAACGTTCGGTGCACTAAACAATGACTTTACGACGTGAATTGTGAACATCGCCTGAACTTTGCGTCGCCTTTCTTCTCGTCCCTCAGGTCAATTACGGGAAGGTCTGCAACGAGAGTCGTAAAAGGCTGCAGTTCACCGTGTCTCGTGGCTGCAGTCCAGAGTTTGTGTTTGTGCCGTGCGGCAGCTCGGTCGCGGTGTACGCCCTCCACACAGGGGAACTGATCACCACGCTGAGGGGACACTATAACAACGTGGACTGCTGCGAGTTCCACCCAGACTACCAGGTGAGACGCGCCGCAGTGCTGGACGTCCAATACAAGACACGCGCACTGGCACAGCTGTCTGCTGCACTTTGCATGTCCATCTGTCCACTTCTGTTTGTTCTTCCCAGTCAGGCCTAGTTTGTCTCCTGAGAGATGATGGACAGAGAAATGCACAATCACCATGGCGGCATCGAATGAGCCACTTCCCTCTGACCAATGGCACGAAGTCAACTTTTGCTGCTATAAATGCAAATTATACGAAAGTGCCTTGAATCTACACGCCAACTCTGTTGATGTTTGCAGTGCCAACGTGAAGCTTCGTCCTTTATATCTTGTTATCACGGTCTGGGAAATGAGGACCGTCTTACTGTAGTGTCAACATTGCGACAGTGTCCTTGTGTGCAAGACTCCGTTTGTGTTCGGTGCCATGTGAGGTAATGGAATTGTTAGAAACCAGAAAGTCGGGGATGTGACAGTGGTATTTTCTTCTAAGCCCTCGTCACTGCTGGAGCTTAGATTTAACTGCTCGGTAACCAGAACGCTTCCATATAGGTTGCAAACGTGACCTATTTTATCAAGTTATGTCACACCCAGTGACTTTTCTTCCAGGAATCTGCCAAATTGAGACTGGGATGAACAAGTTTTATGTAGAGTTTTTTTTTTATTTTTATAAAATGCTTTTAGAGCACATCGCAAGCTTATTGAATTTGAATAAATCCACCAACTATACGAAATGACCCCTCTACTCCCTTACACCACGATTTTGCATAGATGTGAACTGCAAATAAAGCAGAAGTAGAAGCAGCTCACAGAAACAGTCAACAGTAGCGAGGGTGCAGAAGTTAAGTGGTTAATGTTACGTCAGTAATTATTGATTACAGTCCATGTTCCTCACTGAATAACACAGTTTAGGTTGTTTTTTTTCTTTGTTTTTTTTTTCCCCCCCAAGTTAAATAACTACAAATTTGAAAGAGCTATACATATGAATGAGACGGGAAAATAAGCTCAATTATTTAACTGCTATTTTTTCTTTGAGTCATTTTCACTGTGAAAATAAAAGTCATGGCCTCTGAAACATTTTTCTGTATATTTGAACCCCCCCCCCCCCCCCCCCCTCTCCACATATTTATTTCCACAAACTATTCACCATTAAAAAAAACAACACAGTAATACAGATAGAGGTAATTTAATCTCATGTTATTTTTTTTCATTTAAACAACTGAAACGTTCAAACTGCCTATTAAAACTATTTCGCCTCCCCCTCCAGACGTCTCCAGTCTTCAGAAACATCTGCATTTTACAAATCTGTTTACCATTAAACTTGTTTTTACTTTCAGTTATTAAAAGCCCTGTGTTGACATTGTCTATCTTAAGATAACTCCTGTGTGCCCCTTCAAGTAGCAGCGCTGTAATTTGTCTGAAGCAACTCGGTTATTAGTAACAATAGTTGAGCTTAATCATGACTTAAGTAGTCGGATGTCCATCCCACAATGTCCTTATTGGGCAATTTCATCATCCGGTGTCACGTTAAGTTTGAGGATGTGTTTCATACTTAAGAATGCGGTTTGGCAGCTTGTCACTCTGGAGAGTTCTAGGAAGGGACACCTTGTCCTAAAAAAGTATTGTACTCACTTTTTCATGTTTCCGTCTGATGTAGTGACCATAATGAGTCCCAGAATGCCGGCGATGTCTCCCTGGAGTTCACTTGCTTTGCCTGGGCAGTTTTAAGCACATTAATTACTCTGTTTCCTGGTCCCAGTTATGCTTGTTAACGCTGCTGCTGACGTAATTGAAGTGCTTTAAGATGAAGGTTGTGCTGAGAATGCTTTTTTTTTTTCTTCTTTTTTTTTTTTCTCTATCCCCCCTGTGTCCTTGTGTCCTTGTTGCGTGTTCATAGGAGCTGTACAGTGGAGGTAAAGACTGTAACATTCTGGCGTGGGTTCCTGTCCTGCGTGCCGCAGACATAGAGGAGGAGGAGGAGGAATCCAACAGGGAGAATAAGGTGCAAACACAACATGACTGTTACAAGTTGTAGAATGTTTCAGGTCGACGTTTTATACACGTGCAGCTCAAATGACTGTGACAAACAAGATTTGTCAGATATTTCTAGTCATGACCGATCAACCGAAAGCTTTGACACATTTAAACGGATTATTGATAACTCTGACTTTATTATCTCATGAAATATTCTCGACTAAAATGATAAAGAATAAAAGGAAAAAAGGAAACCTCTTCAGTTTGTGTGTATTGGGTCTAAAATACGGTGTGTCACAGTTTGAATTATTTATGCAAAAAGTTCCATTTTCTTGATGCCCCTGAATGGTATTCACAATATTTTAATCATATTTATGATTCGTAGGGCCACAATGTAAATTATTATTATAAAAGCAATCCAAAGCCACACAGTTTTGATGGTTCTTATGTCCTTTTGACCTCCCATGCTTGGCAAAGAAAAGGACAAACTCTCAATTGAAAACTTCATATGAGGTTAAGATATGAAGATATTAAGTGAGGGAATTATATATTCTGATGCCTACGATATTTACTGCTTTTACCCATACATCTGCAGGGAGCCTTACGACCTTACAATTGAATCATCTATTACAATTACTTTTAAAAAAAAAAGCAGCGTGAAATCCAGAAGTTCTGTGATAGGGTTAGTTGCCTGAGAAACACTTAAGTAGAAACCTTTTCATGTTCAACTTTACCACTAATGACACACATAGTAAAATCCATTGACGGTTTGTACGTACCGTTTAGGACCAGCTTTCCAAATGGTCATTAGTCACTGCCTTTGTTTTCATTTACTTGTTGTCTTTGGGAAAGAGTGAGCTCATTGATCGCCAAACGTCATCCAAGGAATTTAAATTGCGACTCGTCAGTATTTGTTAACTCACAATGAAAAAAATTGCGTCCACTCAGCTTGTTCAATTACAAATCCTTTTTTCTAGTTTAACGAGTTGGTGAATTTATCGGAGGAATTCCGTTTGCACGTTTGACAGTGATGTAATAACTTATTTTTTTTATTTGTTTTAAGATTTGAAGATCACATTTATAAAAATGTTGATTTCCTTCTCACAGGGTGATGCTGGCCGGTCGTCTGTGAACCCTGCCTTTCAGGACGCATGGAGCAGCGATGAAGACTAATATGGATGTTTTGAATGTGTGGTCGGCGCACACAAATCAACTCTCACCTGTAATAATTGCCCTGTCAAAAAGGGGTGTAGGGACACTGACGAAGGTTTAGGGAAATGGTCTCGTTTGAAATTTGCCTACACAGCAAAAGCCTTAAAAGCTAAACAAATGATCTTATGAACTGTTGTGTTTTTTGTAAATACGTTTGTTCGTTTTAAAAAAAATATATTTGAAAGTAAAGTCAACATTGTCTTTTTGTGTATTCTTCTTTCAAACTGTTTTATTATTCTCTAATATTTTATAGCAATACGAGAGGGGGGGGGGGGGGGGGGTGAGATCTTCATTCGGGTGTGGTGTCAGTTTTTCCAGTGTGTGTCTGCTCCAGCAGCCGAGTTAGGAGGAGCTCACCCATAATCCTCGCATGGGAGTAACCAGGAATGCAACACGGATTGTACCGTTGTCATTGTTGAGCAAAATTGTCATGCATTTATAAGCCGGGCCGCCGGCTCACAGTGAAACCAGTGACCTTAAGTGATACTGAAAGCTCTGGTGGTGAAATACCTCCACACGCTTGTACTGTTTACTTAACTACTTTACAAAATTCAACACATTGTTGTTAGTAAACCAAATTATAATATTGAGATGCACAGCTGTCAAATGTGCATTATTTTACATTAGATATACACATATAGTGCTACTTTTTCCAGACAGCTTGAAAACTTCTGGTATCGTAAAAAGAAAACGTGAACTTGTTGATTTCACTTTCTACAAATGTAAAAGCAAGAAACTGCAAACTCACATTGCTGTGATTCAGTAATATTTGAGTATTACTATTTTTTTTTAATCCCTCAAGTACAATTTATACCTTGTTATCATGACTTGACACGAGGCAATAAGCTTGTTCTGCACAATTTAATGTTGTAGGGCAGTGGTTAGTGTTCTTGGCTGACAGCGAGAAGGTCCTGCTTTAATTGGGGACTTTAAAATGTCTCTCTCTCTCTCTCTCTCTCTCTCTCTCTCTCTCTCTCTCTCTCTCTCTCTCTCTCTCTCTCTCTCTCTCTCTCTCTCTCTCTCTCTCTCTCTCTCTCACTGTGTTGGACCCGTGGTGAACTGGCGGACTTTCCAAGGTTATATCCTGTCCTCGTCCAAGTTGGTACAGCTCATACTTTTGCCAACGCCACCATGTGATTTTCTGAGAGTGGACAAGGGGGCGCGGTTTTCTAGCAGATGACCAATGGCAACTGCAGCCCACCATGCGTCTCCATGGCAACAGACGCTGATCACCTTCAATCTCTTCATTGAGCCGCTTCTCATGGGACATTGGGACATTTTTTAATTTTAAATTTTTTTGCAGTTTTTGGGATATATTGGGAAATGGTTATAGTTACCACCCCAAATCCTAATTGATAAGTTCTTGGTTGATGACAAATCATCCCTGAAAATTCCATGCAATTCAGGTTAATAGATTTAGCAAAAAGGTGGTAAAATACATACATACAAAACCAATAAATAAATACACACAGACAAAAACATAACCTTCCCCCCAACTTTTGTTGGCGAAGGTGACTCGAAAACTCCAGAGGAAATTTAGTGTGCCGGCCTCTCCTATGATCTCAGTGTCTCACTGGGAACAGACTGATCTCCATGAGGCACCTCTCCCTTCCGCTTTGTGTGGGGCATTTTTTCATTTTTTTTTCATTTTTTTTTTTTTTTTTGGGGGGCGGATTAAAAAAAATAATACAATTAAACTGCCGAATAGTATAGTAATCTTTGCGCCCGAGCGCGATCCACTGTGTTGTGAAATCTTGCATAGTTTTCGATGAGCCATCAGCTGAGAATGAACTGAATGCTCCATTCTTGGTCAACTCACTACCAATCGACCAATCAGGACGCGTGAGGGGCGTGACTGAGAGTTCGACCCCGCCCCCTCCCCCCTCATAAGGACGGAGGTGGTCGCTGGCGTCATAGACACACCTGTTGAGGTGCATCGGGATAAACCAGAGGTTTCACACCGAGCAGGAGCGCGAGCAGCCGTGAAGGTCAGTAAACCATCTCTTCCTTGACACGGGGAGTCATTCTTAGGACTTACAAAACCGACAGAATGATGAAGGAAACGCCGCGGGTGTGATTCCTGGAACGTTTCCTGTCCTTGAGAGACACACGGGGGCTGTTCCACTTGTTTGCCACCTACTGCGTCACCTGCCCCTCTTGAGGATTTTGGTGTCGTGGAAACATTACCGGACGTGAACAATGATTTGATTAACTTCACGGATGCTGCTACAACTATACTTTTTTTTTATTACATTTTTTTTTTCTCCCAGTAACATTTCAATGTGCCTGAGCTTTAATGGCTGACTATTCCAAATGACAAGATTTGCACTTAACTTATACGTAACTTATGTGAAGTTACTGTGTTAAAGGTTTTCCCTGTAGTTAAAGCTGCACATGTGAACCCACAGTCACGCGTCATGAAGGTGCGCCATGGGAGTAGTAACCTTTACATCTAAATGCCAGACTATAGCATTGATTTTCTTGTAAAGGCTTGTCATTGTTCTGTTTTTTTTTTTTTTTTGGGGGGGGTTTTTTTTGGGTTTTTTTTCTCGAGAATTCAGACCGGCCTTGCCTTCCTCCTCCTTACCCAGTGGGCCTGTCCAAGCCCCACTTTGGGAGACACACCCAGAAAACCTGTCCTGTAGGATTGTGCGCAGACCTGGAGCGATGAGTTTTGAATTCAGCTGCTGATGGATGGGACAGACGTTTCCCTGAAGGGAGGGAGGGGGGGGGGGGGTCGATTTAAAAAAACAAAACAAAACAAAAAAAAAAAAACACAAAAAAAAAAAACTAGCCAGTATGAGCATGGATCTGATAGATTTCTGTTTGGTAGAGGTGACGTGTTGAATAGAAGTTCCTCTTGATACAGACATGCTTCCTGAACCAGTCAGGCAAGTTTTAAAGTCACTGAATCCAACTTCTGCAAGAACCTGTTTCAGAGGTGTTGGGTTTAGTTTCACACCAACATCAACACTGTATCTCTGTTAAGTTTTTGTAATATTCTCGCACTGCATCAGCAATCTGCTGCAAGGAGTTTGTGTAGTTCGGTGTTGAATCACTTCCTGCACATGTGGCAGAGGCAGGATTTATCACATGAAGCCTTTCTAAACACGGGTGTTATTGTCGTGGGTCTTCAAACTTTTGTGAATCAATTCTGTCGAGGCGTCTTTTGTGGCTATATGAGGCAGACTGACCACTCTTTGTCCTCTCTCCACACTCTTGGCTTTGTCTTTTTTTTTTTTTTTTTTTTTTTTTTTTTTTTTTTTTAAATGCTCAGACAAGCAGCTGACAACAGAGCCTTTGAGACCTTTTTGATTGTGCTTTGTTAAATAGATTGTATCACCACAGTTGGCCTAAACTGGCTGGTTTCACCTGTTTGTGACAAACGAGCTGGATTTTTACTGACCACTACATGTTTACCCACTTTGTTGACTGAAATGTCACTTTGTTGACTGACTTGACCTTTGCTCTATTTTTGTAGGTGAATTGCAAGGCTCCTCACTGAAGATGGCGCTTAAGAATATAACGTCCACTGCTGCGCTTATTTATGACGAGTTTATCCAAAATGCAGGTGAGTCTCAAACATTTTCCCCAAGTTGCCTCAAAGGTGTACTTGTAGTGTTAAACATTCTTTGAAATGCTCCTTGATTGGCCGTACTAGTCACATTTTACCAGCTTTCCGTTCCGTTGCAGACTTGAGGACGGAGAACTGGCTGCTTATGTCATCTCCGCTCCCCCAAACGCTAATCATCACAGCTTACATCTACTTCGTCACGTCGCTGGGGCCTCGGCTAATGGAGAACCGCAAACCCTTTGACCTGAAAAGTGTCCTCATTGTCTACAACTTCGGTGTGGTGGCTCTCTCGCTCTACATGTGCTACGAGGTGAGTTTAGCTGTTGCCGCAGTGGTATGAAATGTTTATCTTCCAAGATATTTACACTATGAATCATACTGCAGGCTTGCACAGTCTGTGTATTGGAATCTCATTGTCACACATACCTTTGGTTCGAGACACAAAAGGAACCTGATCAGAAGGAAGTTTTGTGTAACTGTTGCCTCATATTTAAGGGTATACCCCTCTTGGTAATGACATTTATTTAGGAGCATATTTCAGAGCTTTACTTTAGAATGATTCTGTTAAACCTGTCACTCGAACACCAGCTGTATATCTTCAATATCATTTCTAGAATATATTTCATAGAATTTCTTTTTGGGATTGTTGATGTATTTCTACTCTATATAATCTTCTGTATAAGTTGTTTTCACAAGGCACATTATTTATACAGAATCACTGAAACTCTCAACAATTCAGTGCTTTATAAGGAAAATGTCTTTTTGGACAATAGTTAGAACTTTTCAAAGTCTTTGCTTGTGCCTGACTTCAGCTGTCCCCCTCTGTTGCAGTTTGTGATGTCAGGATGGGGAACAGGATACTCTTTTCGATGTGACCTGATTGACTTCTCTGAATCGCCACAGGCAATTCGGGTAATTAAATTTGAATTCGTTTTCTGAATGAACTGCAATTTTTTTTGTTTTTTTAAAGCAGTACTACAATACTTCATTTTCTCCCCTAGATGGCAGCAACGTGTTGGCTTTACTACTTCTCAAAGTTCATTGAAATGTTGGACACAGTAAGTGACAAATGGTCTCTTCTAATCTAAATTGTTTTCCAGCTTCCCATTAACAAATTATGTATATATTCTTCTATTCAGATCTTCTTTGTGCTGAGGAAGAAGAACAGCCAGGTGACGTTCCTTCATGTCTACCATCACTCCATCATGCCCTTCACCTGGTGGTTTGGTGTGCGTTTCGCTGCGGGTAAAATGCACTTTCTGTATCCAAAATTGGATATTGATTTCCGTTGGACACTGTGACTTACTGTGCTCCCTGGTTTAGGTGGACTGGGAACATTTCACGCTCTGCTCAACTGTGTGGTCCACGTCATCATGTACTCTTACTATGGGCTGACTGCGATGGGCCCCAGCTACCAGAAGTACCTGTGGTGGAAGAAATACCTCACGACCATTCAGCTGGTAAGCTAATTGACTTGAGGGAGGGGAAAACCCCCCTTTTTTTTTTTTAACCTTTCAGTAAAAGTTGACCCTAATTTTTATCATTGCTCCCCAGATCCAGTTTGTTATGGTGACCAGCCACATCTCCCAGTATTTCTTCATCAAGGACTGCCCCTACCAGTTCCCCATCTTTGTCTACATCATCGGCCTGTATGGCCTGATTTTCCTGTTTCTCTTCCTCAACTTCTGGTATCACGCCTACACCAAAGGCAAGCGGCTGCCCAAAGTGCTCCAGGCTCAGACTTGGGCACACCACAGCAACGGAGTCATGAATGGCAACGCAAATCACGAAAAAGATGAGTAACGCAGGACCCCGACTTATCAATGGGCTCGGGTTTGACTTTGTTTGCGAAAGCTCGTCTGTGGTTGTATGAAGTTCAGGCCCAACTTGTGTGTGTGTGGACTGTATTCTGATTGCTTTTCTACCTGCAATAGACAATCTGTTGAATATGACCAAAGCTATATTTAAGATGTTTATTGAAACAAGTGACAGGATTTTATTGAGGTTTCTATTGACTCTGAAGGTAAAGCCCAAGTTTTGCTATGAAGACTTCCTAATATCCATTCTTTTTCTGCAACAAAAACTAATTCAAAAGTCAGAAAAAAAGACTCCAGTGTTTACAAAGAGCTTCACCTGCAGATAAGACTGCGGGGCCCTCCACTGTTCTTGCACTGGGCACCCATAAGAAGCATCTAATGTCAAGATTCCCTTCACTTTTATTTTATTTTTTTTTTCCCTTTTCCTTCAACTTTCTTACTCCTCAAAACCTTTTAGGAACTCCAGTATAGGTTTATTTTAAAGGTATGCACTGAAAAGATGAGTGTTGGTTATTTCACGTGATCTAAACAGATGTGGTCTCTCAGGAGTTCAGGCTCCACGACGCATCGTTAATTTTCATAACATTGATAAAAGGTTGCATGCCGTTTTTCTTAACCCCGCCACCCAGTTTGGCTTGCATGCCTAATTCACTATGGCTTGAGTCACAGCTGCTGAAGGTTTAGATGGTGGCATCAATGTATCCATTTCATTTTGATGATCCTATGAAGCAATATTGTGACAGACATGCCATAGAGACGGCCTGACGGACCCCCTGGGGTTCTTGTAGGATCCAGAGCAGAGCTTTAGCTACAGATTGACTACTACTTTACTGACTTGTTTTGTAATAAAACACCATAAAATGATGCTGTACACAGTCTCTAACAGTTTAGTCCTCCAGTCAGAACGCCTACACCAGCCTTTTTATTCACGAGTTGAAGCTGTGTGGTTAACATGGCTGGAGTCCGCACCCACGGACATTGGTTCGATGGAGTAGTTTAATATCTCGTTATGATGACCGTAAAGTGAATAACACTTCGCTCCTCTGGTGAATGAGGACCCAGCTTTGTGTGGAAAGGGCTTTTTTTTTTTTTTTTAAAAAGAAAATCACGTTCAAACCCACCATAATGCTAAAGGTTTACAGATATTGGATTCATATAAATGTGACTTATATTGTTCAGTTTCTTGTCAAGTCCCTCCTTTATACCAGTGGTTAAAATATAAGAATTATGTAACATGTAGTGTTTATATTTTGTTTTTTTAAATGTATTTATACAAAATAAATGATCATTGTACTTTAAAAATGCCTGGTTTTGTCCTTGTGCTGTTGGGTGTTGCGCTTGGCTAAATGGTAGAAGTGATTTGGGTAATTGTAGATCAGGTCAAAGCCCAGAGGTTGGCGGTTCACCTGGGATGATAAGATCAGAACAAGGTTGTGGGACATGGCTGTGGCCTGATGTGCTCTCCATGTCGACCACTGTGATGATGCAAATTTAACTTGTGATTCAATACAAAATGGACAATTCTTAGCAGTCCAGTGCTCATTTTCACAAAAGATTAAAACTCCAAACTAAAAATTTTAGGTTGGAAATTTTACTTGAGATGAGTAATTGTAGATTTTTACCATAATGCCTGAAAACGACTTGGTAAATGTGACATTCATGCTTTATCCAGACTGCACTTCATTATTTGCGCCACTAGAATGTGCTGAGGAACTGAGTTACAAGTCGTATTCAGTCTGAAACTGGATGAAGGCAGATAAAATCCTCTTCCTCTTCATGAAGAATCGGATCCCCATGAGGCTGGCTCAACACATCCTGCTGTGACGCTCTTTTTAATTTACAGGGCAACAACTGAACCTCCTTTTTGTGGTCCGTTTCTGCAGAGTAAAGCACTGTACATTCAATTTCCCTGTTAATTTGGTTGAAACTTTATTTCTACAAGTGTGGAATCACACTACTGTGATTAAAGAATCAAGTCGCTGAGAGGCTTTCAACTGGACTCTTAACCAGCAGGGAAGCACATGTTGAATATTCCTTTGTTACAATGGAGAAATGTGAAGTCTTAAGAAGTGAGCCATTTTCACGCAAGGTTGTGCATCAAACCAGAAGCTTTATTTGTTAATGTCCTTCAGATTCAGTTCGTCTGGAGTTGAACTTCCCATTCAGCTTTCCTTGGTAACCTCGTGAAGCTTCAGCAGCTTTTCAAAGACCAAACGATAATGTGTCCAGATATGACACGATGACGGAAGAGGTTCTTGAAAGACTCCTGGATGTGACTGAATACAGACACGGAAGATACTCATAGAACTACAACCCACAGACTGTCTGTTTCTCTCGCATAAGCACGAGTACTAAAGCCAAGCGGCTAAATGGAGAGATAAGAACAGGCAGCAGGACAGCTCAACCGTTGGAGGGCATGGATGATCGCTCTCCAGCATGATGAGTTCCAACAACCCCTGTCTGTCTCTGAGCCACCCTCGCAGGTCCTTCCCTGGTCGGAGTGTGGGAGCGGCTGTGATAACTAGGTCATTATCGGGCCCAACGTGTGAGACGGCTCATCGTGTCAAATGTGTGTAACACAAATGAAGCGAATCAATGACCGCAAATTTGTTCCTGCCTTCCTCCATTAAGACGCATGATGATGTTATTGTTTCATTTATGTCAGGGAGATTTCAATCATATTTAATCATTTCTGGGTTTTCCATGTTTGCTGTTGGATGAACAAATTGGTTTAACGAGTAAAGAAATAAAGAGGAGAATGGGACTTGGATGAGTGTCAACTTCTGTCATGTCCACATTTCAGATACTCTGAAAACACATGTCATGTAACATAATGTCAGAATCATTAGTGGAGTGAGTCTCAATTAGGTCAAACAGTGTATCAGTTTGATTCCATAATTAGATTCTACAAGCTCTAATTGTATTTGCTCAGTGACATTTCTTTTTGGGTGTAATTTCTTTCAGATTTTAAATGGACCATAAAATGTAGAGTTTCAATCTAAATATATAGATCAAGTCTTCCATACAAAGTTCTATTTTTTTTTTTTATGTCTACAGAGGTTTGAGAACATTTCACAAATTGATCACATCTATTCTGTCTTATTAGCCGTGGGCTTTTTTCTTTCTTTCTTTTTTTCCTCACCATCTCAATGAGAGTTTGTCTACAGATTCCGAGATGTGTGTTTTGATCCCCATCTTGCACTTGGCTCCATGTCAGAGTCTCATTGGGCAAGACCCTGAACCTCCAGTTGCTCTAAATGGTCAACTAGCCCGGAAGCAATTGCCTCTGGTGTGTGTATATGTGTATGTGTATATATATATATATATATATATATATATATATATATTTGAATGGGTGAATGTGACTAACAGTGTAAAGAGCTTAGAGACTTCTAAAGGGACGTAGACCCACTTCAAGCAATACAGCTCCACTGTCCTGTCTCCTGATGATACAAACCTACAGAATCTATGAGTTTAAAGCGCTCACGATTTGTGACCGATCTATAATTAAATTGATTGTTTCAACAGTTTGGGTTCGCAACAGATTTTTTAATCTGTTTAATCCAAGGATGGCTGGGAGCTGAAAATCTCAAAAGCAGGCAGAAGATGTAATAAAATTCAGGCATCTAAACACAATTTAACACTCTCTAATCAACCATGTCAAGTAATGTGTAGCACTGGAAGGAAGCCAGTGCAAACCCACCCACATACAAGCAAACTCAACCCACTCAGGAAACCACACGTGAGGGGGGAAAGTCGCCAGCTTCAGTGACACAAATGAATATTTTCAGTCTTCTGGTGGATTAAAGTTTTGAAATGAATTTTCTTTTATAGCATTCAGCTCTGATTTAGGGCTGAGCGGTCAGTGTCAGGAAATATTGCAGCACAACTGGCAAAAATATATGTTGAAACGGCACACGGGGCTCGATAAAACATAGTAATGTAATTGATTATGAATATAAGTACCTATTAGGCCACCGCCCACAGCGGTGTAGTGCTCAGCATTCTTACCTCATCACAAAAATAACCCTGGTTCACATCCCTGTTAAGCTTGGAGGCCTTTTGAGTTGTTTTTTTTGGGAGAGTTTGAATGTTCTCCCTGTGCGTGCGTGCGTGCGTGCGTGCGTGTGTGTGTGTGTTTGTTTGTTTGTTTGTTTGTTTGTCTCTGTGTGTTTCCACTGAAAACCTGTCGGGTATGTTCCAGCCGCCCGCGACACTTACCTTAAGAGCCATTAAAGAAAGATGGAGACACATTCATCTTCAAATCTAGTTTTCTGTACATTTCATTGTGACGACACACACAGGAAGTCAGGGTAAGATATTTTCCTTCACCATCGGTGGATTAGAAAACATGGTTCTTGTCTGGTCCAGACCTGCAGAGCGGTGAAAGTGGGGACGCGCGTTAAGGAGCTGACTGCAGATAGAAAAGACAGAGAAAGCTGGATGCTACTAATTTTCTCTGCGACCACTATAATTCATCAGGTCACGATGCTTCCAGGCAGTCGCAGCATCGTCACGAGCAACAACAACAATAAAACTTGATCACGGTTAATTTGTTTTTAATTCTTGTAGTCGTGACCGCTGATTGGAAATTGTATCTGTCTGCTGATCCTCAATCTTGTGGAACAACGACAGCCCCTTGGAAACCTTCCAGTGAAGGGCAACAATGAACAATGAGACGTGCTGATTCTGTGGGAGAGAACAGAGGCTGCTGGAGGGGAGACGTGACCACGAAAAGTTACAAGAGGCTGACCAAAGAAAAAAAAAAGCAGAGGCAGAGATGTGTCCAGTAGCTCAGTTAGTGAAGTTGAATTAAACTGAGAGATGCGACCAAGACAAATGTGTGTGCTTTCTGCAGCTGTGAGCAGAGAGCAGATGGTTCCCCGACAGTAATTATTGGTATTTTAAATAATTGTAGGTATTTGGTGGCCCTAATAACACTCCCATCTCCCTTTCTCCTGGTTTTCAGCTTATTTTCGCTTCTTACAATTGCCTCTGGGTGAAAAGTGAGACTCAGAGTGATGTGGTTTATTCAAATTTAAATAAAAGACACAATTAGAAGGCTGGAAGTAATGTCCTGCCAGTGTTTGGCTCTCATTGTACCTCCACAGCAGTGTCTACTTTCATTTGTCATTCAAATGCTGATGGGATTAGAGTTTGATAAACTCATTAGACTAAATCTAATTTGGTCATTTTTGGTGCGGCTACTGCAGTCAGATGTTATAATCAGCAGAAGGAGTGACAGTCATGATTATCTTAGCGGGTTGGAACAAATAGCAGCTCAACAGTTGTACAATCCTGGCTTATATCAAATATGAACTCAAAAACTCCAAATCCGAGCGACACTTTCAACCTTCAGCTCGTGGAAAATTTCTAACCTCAACGAATGTTTTTTTTTTTTAGATGTTTTGAGAACTTCTTTGCAAATTCCCACTTTGACACAGTCCTGAGCGATAAGAGCCTGATCCTGATGCCAGAGGTGCGACGTCCTGCATGTTTTCAATGTCTCACTGCTCCCACACACCTGATTGTGATGTGTTATCAGGCTTTCTGCAGGGCTCGGTGACAACACATCCAGCGACCCAAGGCCAAGCGTTTCTGTGTTATTTTTGTATGTTCAACCTATTTGTCTGTGGATACTCCAACTTCCTCCCTCAAATACCACAAAAAAAAGTATTTCATTTATTTCCTGTGTAATAAGCATCATGAGCTTGTCTTTTTTTTTTTGAACATGGAATTAGTTGGAGAATAGATCCAAAAGAAAAATTGAGAATTAAGCATTTTAAACAGAACTCTCAAACATTTTTTACATTTTTTTTTTTTTACTTGATTCTGAGAATTCCAGCCTTTTTGTCATTTTTCCACTATTGTGAATTCGATCTCCATCCTGCAGACGCTGTGCCCTTTCTGTGCACCTGCACCTTTAAATCCTGCGTTGCATCCTTTTTTCTGTTTGTCCCTTTGGGCAAAACTTTGGAGAGCACACAAGGTCCCCAACACTTCACACTGTGAAGTGCCTTTCTTCCCCTCTTTGGGATGGAGGCTGTCAACACCTTTCATCGCGGCTGTGGGTGCACAGCAGTGGAAGAATTATCATGCATTTTGGATCGAGGGAATAGTTCTGTATCCACTCGGCAGCAGTGTGTTATGCCCCTCCTCAAGTTGACGTATCGATCACAGTCTTGCCTTTCGGTGAGGCTTCACTCGAATGATTCCAGTGTGTGTGTGTGTGTGTGTGTGTGTGTGTGTGTGTGTGTGTGTGTGTGTGTGTGTGTGTGTGTGTGTGTGTGTGTGTGTGTGTGTGTGTGTGTGTGTGTGTGTGTGTGTGTCTTTTAGCTGCTGCCTCTGTTGCTTTAAGTTGTCATATCCGCTTGTGGATAACACAGCAAGGAAAAGCTATTTATGTTTCTTGTGTTCCATCAGCGAAGAATTCCGTCCAGTTCAAATTCAAGGCTCAAGTGTTTCACCCTCCTTTGGCAAACAGCAGACAAATAGCAAATTATCTACTGTGTGGTGGTTTTTTTTGTAACAGTATGAAAGAGGAACAGAACAGATACCCTTTGCATAGTATTAGCATAGCCATTCCAGTCCTGTGAGTGTGACAGACCTTGTGGCCAGGCAGCCTTGTGTCTCTGTGCTCCGGCTGCTTTCTTTGCTGAAGCACAGACAGCAGCGTACGGGCCTGTTCGTCTGGTTGTTACCTGGAGGCCAGCCCACTCTCCTGCTTGTCTGCCCGTTTCCTTTTTCCTCATGCTTGTGTTTTTTCCCCAATGTAAATTAATTCAACAAACCAGGATTCATTGTGACTTTTAACAACAAAGAAAGTTGTGGGATGCATTAGGAAATACATTTATGGGCCTGGCTCAATTCTTTATCGGGGAATCAAGCCCATACCACAAGGGTAATATTAGTCTTATTTTATTAAAAAAAAAAAAAATGTACATAATGAGTTGAGGATATGTGAAAAGAGTCAAGACAACTGCAGACAAAAGTGTATTAGTTGATGATATTGGCACAGCAGCAACAGCAGCAGCAGATAATCTGGAGGTCAGAAAGATGCCTTTTCCCTGCTTGACAGTCTTTTTTTTTTTAATTGTTGAAAAGAAAGTATTATTTCGCTGGTCTTCAATCTTTTTTAACTTGTTGTGTTTAGTTGCCGCTCATTTTAAATGATGGAATAAGTTGTTGTTATATTAAGTTGTGGTCTGTATACACATTAAATTACTGCAGCATGCCTATCAAGGTCTGTTATCAGATTATGTGGGACGTAAACTTGTAAAGCCATGCCACCGGAACAATTATATCACATGGAATGTACAACTATTTGTTAGATTTACCAAAAATATGCTTCATGCTGCTCCTTTTTTAACTTTTTCTGAATTCAATATAGAAATTGAGCATTTTGCAAATGCATGACTTTCATAAATGTGGTTAGTTTATTGTTTAGTGCACTGCTGCATGTTGCTGTATGTTTTCACCTCGTTGTTGAGGGATTTTTCTTAGAAAGAAGTAGGGCGGTGGAATAAAAGCCAGATGTTGAGGGTTGCATATTCATTATACCCATGACACTTGTGGGTGATGAAGAGCATACTAAAAGTTTGGAGTTTAGCTCTCCACAACCTCAAAAAAACAACAAAAAAAACCCCATACACTTCAGAGAACGAGAAGCAGATTTATTTTTTAATGACCATAACAATTATATTTACAGCATCTGGAGCACAAAAAAACGCAACATGCAAAGCACTCCAAACGGTATTGCATTCTGTGCACATACAAAAAACATGAGTTTCTGTAGAAACCAATCTGTTGCAACTGTATAATAAAATGAGTTTCTTCTGGCTATAACCTCATAACAATAGACATATTATTGTGTGGGCCACATGGTGTTATTGCCTTCGTTGTGTCATACAGAAATGTTTTTAGGAGTTCGAATCCAGGTTTGTATGTTATCCTTGTGCGGATGTGAGCTTTATTCCAATACCCTAGTTTAGTTCTACAGTCCAGATACATGCGTTTGAATCCCGACCGGATGTCCTATGACTATTCTGGCAGATCATTATTTGAATGCTAGACTTATTTTCAACCTGCACATTTTAAATTAAGTGAATCAAACTTCTGGTTTGGAGGAGGAATCCATCCAAGCAGCTTGTGTTCATCCGTCCATCTTCTGTAATATTGTACATCTTCTCTTTGGGGTTGACTATAAGTGGAGGCAGAATACATCTTGTAAAAAACATATAAATAAAATCCGTCACAGAGATAACTCAGACAGATTTGTTGTTTTTTTAATCATATATGCACAAAACAGTGACCAATTTACAGTCACCTATAATTTCACATATAAACTCACCGGCCACTTTATTAGGTACACCTTGCTAGTTCCGGGTTGGACCCCCTTTTGCCCTCAGAACTGCCTTAATCCTTCGTGGCACAGATTCAACAACATTCCTCAGAGAGTTTGGTCCATATTGACATGATAGCATCACGCAGATGCTGCAGATTTGTTGGCTGCACATCCATGATGCGAATCTCCCGTTCCACCACATCCCAAAGGTGCTCTATTGGATTGAGATCTGGTGACTGTGGAGGCCTTTTGAGTACAGTGAACTCATCGTCTTGTTCAAGAAACCAATCTGAGATGATTGGCGCTTTATGACACGGCGCATTATCCTGCTGGAAGTAGCCATCAGAAGATGGGTACACTGTGGTCATAAAGGGATGGACATGGTCAGTAACAATACTCAGGTAGGCTGTGGCGTTGACACGATGCTCAATTGGTACTAAGGGGTACAAAGTGTGCCAAGAAAATATCCCCCACACCATTACACCACCACCACCAGCCTGAACCCTTGATACAAGGCAGGATGGATCCATGCTTTCATGTTGTTGACGCCAAATTCTGACCCGACCATCCGAATGTCGCAGCAGAAATCGAGACTCATCAGACCAAGCAACGTTTTTCCAATCTTCTATTGTCCAATTTTGGTGAGCCTGTGCGAATTGTAGCCTCAGTTTCCTGTTCTTAGCTGACGAGAGTGGCACCCGGTGTGGTCTTTTGCTTCTGTAGCCCATCCGCCTCAAGGTTCGACGTGTTGTGCATTCAGAGAGGCTCTTCTCCATACCTCGGTTGTAACGAGTGGTCATTTGAGTTACTGTTGCCTTTCTATCAGCTCGAACCAGTCTGGCCATTCTCCACTGATCTCTGGCATCAACAAGATATCTTTTTCGGACCATTCTCTGTAAACCCTAGAGATGGTTGTGTGTGAAAATCCCTGTAGATCAGCAGTTTCTGAAATACTCAGACCAGCCCGTCTGGCACCAACAACCATGCCACGTTCAAAGTCACTTAAGTCACTTAAATCACCTTTCTTCCCCATTCTGATGCTCGGTTTGAACTGCAGCAGATCGCCTTGACCATGTCTACATGCCTAAATGCATCGAGTTGCTGCCATGTGATTGGCTGATTAGAAATTTGCGTTAACAAGCAGTTGGACAGGTGTACCTAATAAAGTGGCCAGTGAGTGTATATCTATACATAAAGGCCAACCTAGACACAGTGACAGGGTTTCTCCAATACAGTGCAGTGATATATATTTTAAGCTCATGTTCTATTTTGTACCAGAGTTGGATGAGAGAGCCTGAAAAGAATCTGTTTCAGATATCATCGTTATTATCTACTGTGGAAAAATGATTGGTTCTTCATGTGCGGAGTACATCTTTTGGATGAGGGAAACAGATCATCATCTTCTTCTAATGTTTTCTTTATGTGAGGTTCTCTCAGTGGGTAGACAGTAAGGTCATTGCTTCAGAATCCATTCTCAGAAGCATCCACAACTGAGTTTACATCTGCCGGAAAACCATTGCATCCTTCTGCATGTGTGTTTGTGTCAGTTTATAGACTTTCACCATCAGTCTTGTTGAGAGTGTTTGTTGGCCATAATTTATTTAGTTGATCAGAAAAAGAGAGAGAGCGAGAGAGAGAGAGAGAGAGAGAGAGAGAGAGAGAGAGTGTTGCACACAAATGCGAGCAGTGTGATGTTTTCAGCTGTTTGTCTTTTGGAGAGCCTGAAGCTGCACATGTTCCAGACATATAAAAAAGGCAGCAGTTGTCCTGAGGGGCCTCTCATAAGGTGCACATTTAATTTGATGTGATTCATGCTGATGTTTGCCATATGAAGTACTGTTAGATAGGTGCTGCTCTGCTCTCTCATGTCCTCCATTGGTGCTTTCATAGCAAGTGTGATCCAGTTTTCTCAACTCAGATGTACTTTGGCCGTTGAGTCCTGGGATCAACATGCGCAGCATTTACAGGACCTAATTTACTTTGTCCCTCGGTGTAATTTAATTTGAAGGAGCCATTCGATAATAACACACCGCAATTGCCTGAAGACTTGTGAGAGAGACTGCCTCTCACAATGCCAATCTGAAAATATTCACCTGATTGACTGAGGTGAGATTCTCTCTTGACCACAACACCATGGCTCTGGTCCCTCCAGGGCAAAAGAAAGACGCCCCAGCGTGGGTCAGTGTTCCTATCAGGGCTGCTTTGGAAGCTAAATAAACATGACAGCGCTTGTTTCTGCCGTACACATGGAGAGCAGGCCTTCAATGGCTCTGCAACACAAGTTATATCTGCCAATGTGTTGTTGCATTTGCAATTCACGTCTTCCAGGGCATGTTGTATTCCCTGTGGTCGCTGAAGCAAGAGTGAGTCGCATCATCTCTGGGAACTGCGAGAGAGCGTGTGTGTGCGTGTGTGCGCCACATTGTAAAATAATGTCAAACCAGATTCAGGCAGTCTCTCTCTCTCTCTTTGTTATTTTTTGATCAGAAATACACAGCTGATAAAACAAAATCCTGGAAGCATCCATTATGTCTGTGCTTCGAGTGGATCACGGAGATAAAACAGGATCTTCAAGAATATGTCAGAGTCAAATTCAAAAAAGGGATTCCGATCTCGATCATCCTTAGTAAAAGCATATAGGGTAAATCCTGACAAGCTCAATGACTCTTCAGCACATTAAACAGCACTTTCCTCATCTTCCTCCGTCTGCTTACTCCACTGTAATGGAAATGTTTCCCCCACTGCTCTATTCTTATTCCTCGTCACTGTAAATACAGCAATCCATCTCATTCTGTCCTCCCCAACCACCATAACTTTGTCCACAACCATGAGAACTTCCATTGGGAGGAGGAGGAGGAGGAGGAGGAGAAGGAGGAGAAGGAGGAGGAGCGGGAGGCTGGAACACACGAAATGTGTGATTGGCCAATAGGCAGAGTGCACTTTAACGTGATTGGCTGCAAGCCTAAGAGCAGCGTGCAGAGTTCCCTCATTCCAGAGAGCATCAGTAAGCAGCAGAGGGGGACTTGCTGTGTCTGAGATGCACACCAGATACTTTTGTTTGTTTTGTTTTCTTTGATTGAGACTCTCGGAGGGCAGACAGACGACACGGTGAAAGGGGCCCGGAGTGGATAAGTCTCTCCCTTTCTGGAACTTTCTGAAAAGGAAAGAAGTAAGGTTTTCCTCTGCTCTGTCTTTCTGTCACTCTTCCGTGTCAATAACCGTAGTACAGTAGCATTTCTTACTATGAAGTTACTATGAAAATTGCACAAAATATAAAATGACTATCTGCACAGCAATGTGATATCAGACAATGTACACACACACAGTTACCATCGATTCTTTTCCACAGTTTTTATTCAGATATCATTGTGTTCATGCTCGTGCTTGGTTATTCTTACAGTATGTGCTGCCGTGGATGTGTAAGCATGTGTTCAGGCACTGCAGTGTTGTGTGCATGTGAAGGATGCACAGAAAAAAGAAAGTCTCCTTGTGCTTTAAAGATGGTACCGGTGCAGTGCGACTTCACAGTGACCAACCTCATCAGCAAACTTGTCACTGCATTGCTTTGCATTGACAGAGGAGTTCAAGGTCTCCCTCACCAGAATCTCGTGTGACTTTCAGGCTTGTGGGGTGGCGGTGGTGGTAGTCGGCTATAAATAGGCCTGCTCCAAATTGTGCTGCAGTCACACATAAATTTACGGGGAACAAGAAATGACACAGCCTTTGTTTAGGAGTTAGGAACACTTTGATTCCCTTTGGCATCGACACTGTTCTTGTGGCAAAGAGACATGACTCCAGCATAATCACAGAAGGGGAGGGAGTATAACCTAATACCCTTGTTTTACTCCCATATTATCACAACACGATGAGATGTGAGGGAAAGAGGAAAACAGACAATGGAAGGAGACAGAAGGTCTAGCGGTCTTGGTTTCAAGGCTTTTCCCCTCCCAATCTGTCGATGTGAAGTAGTTTACTTTATCAAGAAAAAGTTTGACACTTGCAGAGTCACTGTACATGAAGCAGATCAGTTATAGCTCAACTTGATCACTTTGTATACGTGTGCATATTGATTAGGAAGGGCTTGTTGTTTTCTGAAGTATACATCTTCATAAATGTGCTCATACAAGCGTCATGGTTTTGTTTTGGGATGACGTGCACTCGCTTGAGTGTGCACAGGAGGGAATAAGTTAGGAAGTTACATCATACTCACACATTGTTACTCTGTTATTGGATCCAGGAGGATTGTTGAGTCATCTGACCAGCTAACAAACATATGGACCCGTTAATGTTTTGCAAGTATTTACTATGATGACTATTGTATCACACTGTTACAGTTATACAACACACTTTTTGAAAGTATAGTTTGTGATGACGAGCGTATGCCTCACTTCTGTTCTTTGTAGCTTCTCAGCAGGAAGATTAGCCTGCACTTTGGAATATCCACCTGTCAGCCAGCGCCGCTTTATTGCGGTGGAGAACACAGGGAGCCTTGTGCTGGAGCCGACCTCTACTATGCAAATGTGCGCTGCCAGAAAAACTGTGTACTCCACCTCCACGTGGATGCATCAGCCAGATGCGAAGAGACACACTAAGCCCATTGTTCTACCTGAGCATTTACCTGAGTGCTGGGACACAAGATGTGGCTAAGACTTTGACCTTTGTGACAGCAGTGTTGGTGCTGTCCTCCTCCGCTGTGCAAGGATGAGACCCAGTCAGATCAGACAGAATAGGGAATTGCGAAGCTGACTTGAAAAATGACTGCTTATACAACTGTATGAACTATGAGGCATACACAAGATTTGCCTTTGTCTGTTCTGCTTTTTCTGAAGCCTGCTGTTGGGCAGCAGAGTGCATGGTAATGAGATTGTGAAATATGTGTGCAGGGACACAAAGCATCTGCACTGCTGCTGACATCTCTGCATCAGTCTTCAAAAGAGGGACCTCTGCAAGCTGTTTGCAAATATCTGCATGCACTGATGATCTGTAAGCCCTTAAGTTAAAGTGACAATGTCAACTCAAGTGTTTATCAGTCTTTGTCGTACCCTTATGGCTCTGTTAACTGGAGGGGGACTGTGAATTAGATACTCCGTGAAATAGCTTTTATGGGTTTATTGAGGTTATAGACCAATGGTCAAGCAGCAGTGGGGGACCGCAACGTTTGTTGCCAACAAAGTCAAATGTCACAGGTTTCCCTGAGCCATTCTTGGCATTTTGTGTGTGGGATTTAATGGAAAAATTAAATCATTTGCTTTCCACAACATATTCATTACTGTAATATAGGCAGTGTTTGTTTTCATTTGTTATTCTGGCAAGGGTAAGTATGCAAAAGACCCTCGAAGCCTCCAGGCGTAGACACTGCAATATACATATATACACATTAGAAAGGACAAGCAAGTGACACCAAAGGCATTCCAGTATCTTTTTGTTGAAACTCTGTTCCCAAAACAGTGAAGAGGAAAATCTCACTGCACTCAAAGCTTTCTTTTGAAGTCGCTGTCTGACTTTCCAGCTTCAGTAACTTTTACTGGGCTGCTATTGACTGTAAAAGTCAGGTCATTTTCTTTCATCTTATTGTTTTAAAGAGAAATCGAATACCAATTAGTCTTAACAGCAGCTTTTCTATTTCAATTTAGAATGACTAGATAAAAAACTTGAAGAGCCGAGGAAGATTTAGGTATATGATATTTCCTGCCTTTAGTTTGTTGGCATTCATTTACTGCTACAAATCCAGTCCAGAATGTGCGGTTTGACAATAAATCTACAGACGAGCATGACTTTTGGACCTTCCATGAAGTCTTTCCCATTGCACGCCCTTAAAAGGCAGCACTATACGTGATGAGTTATACAGATATGTTCAAACCAACATGAAGGAGAAGATTAAAAAAAAGAAAAAAAAGATCAGCTTTAAAGTCTCCCTCTCTATCTCTCTGCAGTAGGGATGATTAGCGCAGCTGGATTAAAACGAAGACAACCACAAAATAATGTCTCACTATCAGTAGCCTTGAGTAGTTTTAGCCTTTAATTGATGTCATGTACACAAACATATTCAGGGACAGACGATCGCACCCGAGAGGATCTGTGCCGCTTGTGCAGCGTGTGTTTGTGGAGGCTTTGTTATGTTAGGCAGGAAAAATGACCTCTAAAGGCCACGAGAGAGGAGAAAAGAAGAAAAACAGATGGGACCTGCTGCTCAATTCTTCTTCCCTTTCCTTTTGTCACACTGGATGTCCTGATATTGTAATTAGAAAAAACAAACAAACAAAAAAAACCTGCAGCAGCACAGACTACTTCTCCAGACACACTGCTTCAGCATTTTGACTGAACTGTAGAGCGAATGGGTGGGGGGATCCATAATATCCCCAGGGAGTGGTGGTATGCACTAGTTGTGTTTTGGTCATCTCTTGCGCTGCACATCCTGGTGCTTTGTTATGAAATCCTCTTGATTTCCTGCACCGCAGAAAACTTTCCGTAAACAACTGTTGACATTTTCTGTTTTGACTAGATTATTACATTGTTGCTCCTAAAATCACAAAATGTAGCTTGGATAGGAAAAACTGGAGTTTTGCTGACTGTGGCGAAGATGTTCTCACGGTTTCTCCCAGATGAAGAGTAAAATATTGCAGCATTGAAGGATCATTCCAGTCCCACCACACTGCCTCCAACACAGTCAAACAACTGGATTGTGTTGCACAGTAACGTCTCATCTCGTCTCTCACTGAGGACTGATCTGATTGCTCGGAGGGAGCCCAATCCACACAGCAATTGGAGTGAAGTACTTTTGACAGCTCGTGTTTGTACAAGGAAAGGAGGGATGAATATCAAGGCACATGGGTTATTTAACTTTTCTGCCTTGCAAAATAACCCTTTTTTTTTTTTTTTTTTATGACTAAACAAGGTTTTAGTCGTGATCATTTGGATTGAATCTACCCCCTCCGCTGAAATTCTTTACTTACAGTGCATGCTGTCTTCCCCTTGTGGATGGTCTTCCAGGTATCTTACTAAGTGTATTCAAATGGATGGAGGTGTTGTACATTATTTATCAGCTTATGGCTTTGATAAGAGCTTTTCTTAGTCTGGAGTACAAAATGGATTGAAGCCAGCTTGCTAACATTAGGGGTCACATTTTGATCGATGGCAGACTCACACATACAGCACTGTGCTCACTGAAACACATGCACACAGCAGCTTTCACAGGTGCCAGGTGGTTTATGAAACTCTGTTAGTGTCTTGGGAACAGTCCAGTCATGTTGCACAAGGAAGGTTTTTTTTCCGAAGAAAAATTAGTTATACCAAACTTCACACTGTTTTCACTTTGAATTCTGGCTTTTACTGAATCAACAAGTCTTTTCCTCATGATTTCTGATAAACTATCAAAGCAGAAAAGTTCATCCTCTTTAGAGATGCTGCTTGGTCTTCCCATTATGGGGTATGGTCAAAATAATGAGTGTGCAAAATGGCTGTTAAATAGCACTCGCTTACAAGTCACAAATACACAGTGGTTCTGAGTATAAGATAATTATATTCCTAGGATTACAAAATGAGGGAGCATGGGCCTAACGCACTAAACTAAATAGTGCAATAAGTTATTACGTGATAAAAGTAGCATTAAAAAAATCCTTTCAAAATTGCAGCAGTTAATGTGATAATGCAGTTCATAGACAGTGCTGCATTTTTTTTTATAAATAAAAGCTTTTTGTTTTGGCAGGTTTTGTGCTCATTTTCCTCAACAGCAATAGGTATAGTGGCCGGGGTAGTTGTGTTCATTCATGGAGGATACATACTCTGCAACACATTATGGTTGTTAAAAAAATTTTTTTTTCCTTTTTATTCCAATATGGGAAAGTTATTTTATTGGCCATTATTTCATTATTGGGTGTTACAACCCTTGATGGTCATCAGGAAATCTCGGATTAAACCAGACATTCTCCATGACATGTTTTTCACAATATGAGAGAATGTAACCAAGATATGTAGCAGGGTTAACAACAACAACAACAACAACAACAACAACAACAACAACAACAACAACAACAACAACAACAACAACAACAACAACAACAACAACAACAACAACAACAACAACAACAACAACATATCCTCATTAAGGTAAAAGTAACTTGTCTTACATTGGCCCAGCTCAAGTTCCCTATTAGTAGATGGAAAATCCAACACTTGGTGGATTCTGCTTCACAATAGAATGAAGAGCTGAAAAAGAAACAAAAAATAGATAGTTAGATTGTCTTTCAGTATTCAAAATATTTGGTAAGTTTTTATACATCGTTTGCAACTGCTGTAAGGTTTACCATTAGGGTTTTTCAATAGTTTTCTTTATAAAGTCCACGTGTTCCCATGAATTATACACTTTTACCGCCCTTTGTGCTTCTATTTGAAAGCACAATAAAGAAAAATGAACTGAATTTCAACTTGTCATTTCCATTTCTGTATATGGAATCCACAAAATTCTACACAAGGAGTTTTTGAGGGATGTGGATATATCATATGTTGTACTGTGAATGAATTACATATTAAGCTCTAAATGCTATAAATTACCATTAACTTGTGTTGTCACAGAGGTATGTTTATTCAGTTGAAGAATAAATTCTCCCTGCAGTTTTTCTGTTGCTGTGCATTAATTTAGTTCCTCGTGACAGCTCACTCTCATATTCACTTGCATGCATCATCACATTCTTCCTCTTTCATAATGCCTTATTTGCTATTCATCCATACATCGATGTGAAATGCACCCCCACATAAATACATTAAAATGCTCCTCATGACTAAAAAAATCAATTACAGAATGAGGGCAGAGAAATGCTACATTTCTGCTCTGCTGTTTATTCTTTATTTCAAGTTACAAAGAAGGAAAAAAAAAAAAGGTATCTATGGAACATGTCACTCCCTGTTTTGCTGCGTTACTCCCACTTATGCTTCCTTTCTCTGCAGTGGGTGGAAGTTTATTTAGTGAAGTCTCGGGGTTCATTTCCACGCGACCATGTAAGGATGTTGTTGAACAAGCCCCAGGCAGGCCTAGATTAATGTCGTATAATAACGCTAATCTGAAAGCATAACGATAGGTTTGCATTCAGCTCTGTCTAATAAATCGGCCATACAGTTGCATTGTTACAGGGCTTTGAACAATGAACTGTACCGAATATAATTTAATAGATACAGTAGTGGCGTACATATTTGACTGGAAGCATATGTGAACAGTTTGCTTTGCTGCGTATTGGGCACTGTCGGGTTAGTCCGTCTGTATAATTCAGCTCATTGGCTTGGTGACAAAGTGCAGACTGAAATAGTTGCTCATACACTACATGCACTAATAACATATGGAAACTGAAGGGATTCAAGAGATTGTGGAAAATTGGTTCAGTTATTTCACTTTGACTCTGTATCACCTGGAAAAGTTGGGTTATCATTATCGGTTCCCAAAGTTCATCAAACATGTCTGCTAAGAGACACTAGGGTTTTATGGTTGTTTGTTATTATAGATTCAAGGTGCCAATTCTTCTCTGCAGTTTTGAGTAGAGAACCTGATTTTTGCATGTGCTCAAGATACGAATCTGCCGCTGGAAATGTTTTTATAAAAACGCGATTACATATCTCTAATCAGCTTGCTGGCTCTGCCTGTACAAACAAAGAGGAAATAAAGCCTCCCAGGGTGGAGCCAAAAATCCAAAGCTGCAAATAGCTTAAGAGCAGCAGATTTTTGACTTCTCAGCTCATTGTGCTTCACACAACATCTCCACACAATCTGCCCAGGGGAGGGAGCTCCTCCACTAGAAAAAGAAAGCCATTACACAGGCCATCACTTCTGTGAGCCATAGGTTTCCAGAGATACAGACAACTGTTTGTGTTATTAGAGTCTTGAAGAAGTATCCAAAGTTTGCATTGGAATTTTAAAAAGACCCAAATGGTTAGGGACTTTTTTCAGAATGCATGGTCAATGTTCAAATTCAGAGCTTGTAGGTTTTAAACACGGCAAATATATTTGTTTGATTTCATCCTAATATATTAATATACTAAATATATTCAGTAGTGATATTAAACATCCATCCAGCCAGCCTGCCAGCTCAGCTGAATATTCGTCACAGACCAAACACACTCAAGACAGGTCACCAGTCCATCACAAGGAAACCACACTCAAGTCTATATACAAAATATTTTTGAATGAAATCTATACATATTTTGCAGGTATTGCATTTATAGAATTGACTCATTTGGCCAAAAGCCAATATTGTGCCTTTCTGCTTCAAATATTTTTCTTTTGAATTTAATTTGCTAAATAGATTCTAACAGTATTAATGAGGACACCGTGTGGCCAAAATTAAGAACGCTAAGATGTACATACAAAAAAATAACAGCAAACAAACTGACTCGCGGGAGAGTTTGGAAATGCAACAGCCGAGTTTATCACAACAGCAGCATGGGAGACACTATCATTTAATCAGATCCGTAAATAAACAGCAGCCTGTTTATTTGCACTAGAATTCGGACAAACAGACAGTACTTTTCCAATAATGGGGCAAAACAAAAGATGCAACACAACCATCCCCTGCATCTGCCAAAGTTTACATATGTTTTGAGTTTTCTGTGTCCACAGAGGGACAAGGAGGGCCTTATGCACATGTTGTTTTAATTCTTGTTTTTATTATTTCTATGAATATACGCCACTCAGAAACTTCCAAACTAGACCAGCCCTGCCAATGTTGAAGTTACTAAGACTTTGGATACTCAAGCACGTATGATGAGCATGAACATTCCATCCTTCCGGGCCGCAGGGTGCCCGAGCTGATCCCCGGCTGAATTTATTTCTTTTGTTTTTTTCTTTTTTGAGTATGGACTTCAAATGTGTAGTTGTTATTTTATTTTGTAAGCTCTGTGCAGAGAATCAGTCCGTCCCAACAGTAAATACAAAGAAATTGACAGCCATACACACTCCCTTTCACATCTGATAGGCAATTTCAGAGTCATAGATTAGCCTCCAATGCATATTTTGAAATAGTTTATAAGACAACGATAGCTGGGTATATACTGCTCCATACATTGTGAGCCATGGCGGAATGATTTTCACTGCTTTTACTTAAAAAAAAAAAAAATATTATTCTGGGAGTATATTCTTAGTGGGTAAAAAATAAAACCCTGTAAGGCCAACTTGTATCGTGCTATCAGGAGAATGTTCCTAGTAAAAAAAAACCCTCAGGGAGACAAAAAACACAGGAATCAGACTGAAAGCGATTTGAAAAAGTGTAGGACAATTTTATTACATTATTCTTGCAAGAACGGACAAAGTCACAGTACAACCTTTGCATGGTTGTCTGGGAGTTTGTCTAATTATGAAGTCAGTCAGTGCCTTCTTAAAGGCTGAAATTGTTTTGAGTCTGTATTGAAGGACACCAAAAGTAGCACAGGGGTTCCAAAAGTGCTGACACAGGTCATCCTTGAAACACAGACTTGCAAAATTACACATCATTCTTCGTGAGACAAAACAAGATTTCTTAGCCTGGTAAATGAAGACAATATTGAAAGCTAGATCACATATTACAGTTGCTGCTCTGTTTGTTAACACTTTTGATCTGGATGATTAAAAAGAAAACTTGTTTATTATGTAAACTTTGGTCTGGACCAGTGAACTTCATGGACACTTAGTAAATCGTAACCATGTTCAAAGGCTGTATGGCCTTTAATCTAAAGTTAGAACTCTGAATCTGTGGCTGCATAGTTGAGTCGTGTTTAGCACTCTTGCTTGACACAATTATTCCTGTGTGGGGTTTGCATGTTCTTTCTGGTCATGTTTTTTTTTTCCTGAGTAGTTTCATTTACTCTCGCAGTCCCAAAACATCCCATTAAGCAATAATCATAAAGGTTAACTGGTCACTTTAAAGTTGCCCAAAGGTATGGATGTGTAGTCACCGGTCTGTTTGGCGTGTGATGGACTGACAACCTGTCCAAAATCCTCCAGTCCCCCCCAACTCTGAATTGGACAAAGCAGTGTAGAAGATGAACCTGAAAGTTGATGAACTGTGCTTTTGGTGATTGACTGATTGTTGAACGGCTCTAGTTAGTCATTCAGGGATGCAGAATCAATTATTGTGAAATTACAGTGCGTTGGAAGAGGAGAAAGTTCTGACCTTAAAGATGTGAACTTGGACAAACTGGGACCTTCCTATACAAGACTCGCCATGACTTCTTCCTTGCATCTCAGGTAATCTGTGTTGGAACGTGTTAATAACGAAATGCACTCTAAAGGATTTTTGGTATGAATACAGAAGCTTTCTTTAATTTCTGAGTTATCGTTGCGTCATCTACCGCCCATTTTTCTCATATATTAACACCTGTTATTAAAACCATCAACTCCATTTGTGCTTAAGGCCTAACAGCAGCAGAGCTCCAACCTTTTCTTGGAGGAACATTTTGTAGAATTTGGAGATCTCCTCCATCACACTGAGGTCAGATGTCTGAGCAGAGGTAAATACGGCAACGTTTCCTTTCCTTGCTTAGTGCTCTCAAGGCTTTCATGGAAATGCTGGGGGAAGGTACCACATTAGTAAGTGATGCTGAGTGGTTGATGGATCTGGCTTTCCTGGCAGATGTGCCTGGAAACAGGAAACACCTGAAACAGCAGTTGCAAGTAGAGATATAAAACAATGTAATATGATCAGTGTTGTGAAGTTTCATATTCAGCAAATGGAAAAGAAAAGATTTCAACAGTTTAACTAGGTTGCAAAAATTCTTGAATGCCATTAATGCCAATAAACGGACATGTGGACATTGTAGAATTGTGTGGACAGATGTGGCTGAACTTCTTTGTGTTGATCCTGTGATGGTGTAGATGGAGGTAATAAACTCCCAGAAGGCTATCCAGTTGAAATCCCAGTCGCATTCACAGCATCGCTGGAGTTTCTAGATCCAAACAATTATAAAACATGGCTGATTTATTTGGGATCACATACCTGTGTGACTCTGACTTCTGCACTCCTGCGTACAGCTCTCTGGTTGAAGCCAAGCGGTGTTTTCACAGAACGTACTGAATACAAAGAAGTGGTAACATGTTGGTGGATTTATGTACATGAACTGCTTTAACGAGTTTCTGATACTCCTGAATCAAATCTCAGTTTAAATACAGCTGTTCCGTGAAGAACAAGAAGTCCTAAGAAGTCCTGTTGGCAATTTGCCACAAGCCGTGTTGGAGACACAGCGAACACGTGGAAGAAGATCGCTCGAGTCAGATGTGACCAAACATCATGCTGCTGGGCTGCTTTACTTCAGGAGAGATGTAGCGATCGTGAACATACAGCCAGAGCTACACAGGAATGGTTCAGAATTCTAATTCATGTGTTAGAATGCCCAAGTCAAAGCCCAGACCTCAATCCAGTTGAAAGCCTCTGGCATGACTTGAAAATTGCTGTTCAGATACTCTCCATCCAGTCTGACTAAGCTTGAGCTATTTTGCAAAAAAAAAAAAAAAAAAAGATGTTTAGAATGGGGTTCACAGAGTACACAGAATTCTCCTGACAGTTGTATTCATGCCACATGTTCACCCATCAAACAGTTTTTGCTGCAAGTCACAGATTCGCTCTCCTGCTTCCTGGACTGCCATATCCCATTATCTGGCTCGGTTTGCCTTTCAGGGGGCATTTCAATGCTGAATTGTGACGACACAAACAAATGATTTGTGCTTGTTGCTATGTCACCAGGAAAACTATCCATACGGACTGGAAACAAGAACACCATCAGTCTCATTGGAAAACTTTAGATCCCCTCTTAACATAACAGAACCTCAGTCATTCTGATCGACTTAGATTATGAACTGGAATGCCGTACATACACAGGATGTGATGATCTGAGTGATTGTGCTCTTCTGGGGCTCTGACAGGACGTCACATCACACAAACACACTCAGACTTAACAGCCACTCAAGAATGTTCATTTACTGAGACACTCAGAGATTTTGTAATATTGTCACCAATGATCCCTCGGGTGTTATTAGTTCCTTTGTTGTTTTAATTCCTTCAACTCCTCTATTCCAATTCTAATTTTCCATTGACCTCATAAAGGTTTCAGTTCTGGCGCTAATAAAAATAGGAGTGCTTACAAATGCGTTCACTTTAAAAGCATATAATCAACTGTGTTTTCTGTTTATATGGGTATTGACAGTGCAGTTTTTAATTTATTTTCTGATGTTTTGAGGCAAACTGGTTGCATTTTTCTTGCTGACGTGACTGTTTCAAACGCGAGACACTATATGACCCAGGTGCAAGGTAATACAGCAACATTTCTTTCCTTTTCTGAATTTCAAAAGCAGCTTCCGTTGTAAAGTCAATAGTTAGCCTTACACAATGAGTTATTAGATAGAATATATTTACATCAGTGTTTATATAGCTGTCTGAGCTCTCACTGGTGAGAAAACACATTTTAAAAACAGCTATATTAAAAAAAAAAAAGACTGCTGTATTGACACAATGGATGGAAGATGCATGTTTGCGTTTCTTTCATAAGAATATAATAACGGGCTTGGATTAATAATTTAGCTTTTGAACTAAAGGCCATCACGGGCGGCATTTGCCACAAAAAATAAACCTGGAAGACAGACAGGATAACAAACAAACCATCACAGGGTAAATATATTGTGTGTGATTGCGGTGAAGATATTTTGTTTTTCCACACCTTAATTAAAACGGTATGCACGACATGCATGAGCATGTTTTGTCCAAGTTTGGGTTTGTGCATTTGCATGGAAGAAATTCTGCCTCTGAGTTTATTGTGGGAGAGAAAAGGTGTAACATTGACACAGCAGACGTTCACGAGAGCTGACACTTTTGTACCAAAGGAAAAAAATCATGGAAGGCCTTTGGTGAATATGTTGTAATATGCATGAATGCATGCGCCAAGGTTGTTTTGTTTTAGTGTTGTTGTTTTTTTTAAAAAGTTTTTCTTCGAGTTTGTGTATTACACCTCTAGTAGTAGAACTGTTGGTATCCTTCAAAGCAAAAAAAAAAAAAATGTTGTGAAGGACGCACCACTGATTAAGACACCAGTTAATTGTGAAATTTCTTGGGTCATTAGATGGCAAGAACTCACTGGAGCTGAGTTCATGACCCTGATGTTAAGCAGCATTGCTGTGATTGGTCAGTCATCAGTGCGCATATTGAATCACATCTGATGAGAGAGAGAGATGCAGGCTCAAATTTGGATGATGGCGTGCCTGCTGTTTTCTGCTGGGCCGTGTGGATGGTGGAGTGATTCATCACCAGTTCTGCGGGGCCCACTAATGCCTTGGGTCAGCTGATGTCATTAGGCTGGAGTGCTGTGTGCATGAGAGGATTGAGATGTAATTGACAATGCCTGTTGTTTGAGAGGGTCAAATAGTTCAGTGTGGAAAAAGAAAGGCGTCATCGCTGATGGTTGTGTTTTGTGAGTTTTATGAGTTTGAGTATTGTACAGGAACTTTTTTTTTTCTTTTTTTTTTGTATGCATATAGACCGAATGAACACACACACTCACATTTCTAGTGTGAAGAGTAGGATTCAGGAGGACTAAGAGGAGCAAAACGCTTGTGGTAGGCATCATTAGAACTGTAGCTCACTGGGAACCCCTGCTGGCTGTTTAACGTAAAACACACTGTCGCTACAGTCCCACTACATAAAAAAATTAAAAATAAATAAAGTGTAAATTTGATCAAAATGCAATCTGCATTGAAATTCTTTGCATCAATCTGTTGAATGTTAATCTACACTCCTGTTTGTGGGCATAATATACCAGTGTGAATACAAGCTCCTGCTGAATGAGGGTGTAGTAATCCACAGCAGAGTCTAAACAACCCTTCCTCAGCCTTAACGGGTCCACGGTGTGCTGTAAACCGGTTCTGACTAAGACTTTCTTAATTATCAGTCAGCAGCGAGAGGAATGAGGGAATGCAGAGTTTCTGTTTAAGAGGAGACAGACATTGGTCGCTGCAATTCATTAACCTCTCTAAGATGTCCCATAGTGAAACTGTTATCAGGTTTTTATCCTTACTTGTCAGACTACAGTTTATGACCAAGACACTGACCACTGACATGCAAAACAGAGTAAAGACAGATTGACTGAATATTGGTATGAAATAATTCTGGGCTGAAGTTGAATTTGTGGCCACTTGGGGGCAGCAAATAGGGTATAAATATACTGTTGGTCCATTTCATGATGTGTTTTGTTTTTGTGAGAAATTAGTGCTTGAGAGCAAAAACAAAAAAAATGCCTTCTGTATGAGTCTGTTCAGCTCTAGTTCACACTGACTGGACATTGTTGGCCCTTTTACATTTCTTGCTGGCTTCCTCTATTTCTGTCGACTTTTGTTGTTGTTGCCTTCTGTGTCTGGAAGCAAAGCTGATAAAATTAGTGAATGAACTCAATCGACTGTATAAGGAGGAAGACCTGCAGCACTTATGGCGATAGTCTGCACTGTACATTTTAAAAGGTCATGATATTATCACTGAGTAAGGTTTTCTTCAAACATTTTATAATTTCCAAATGTATTTCTTTGAAAGGGCACTGCAGTGCAATAGTATTGGTTTTTCATTAAGCTGATAAACTCACCAAAACCCAAAATTAAAACGACGAGAGGAGAGTCTAAAATATCCAGACTATTAATTCATATGAGCTGTTAAACTTCAAAATTAGTTAATTCACTTTATAGTTCGGTTCAATACTAATTAATAAGACCTTCTCTGCCTGGTGATTTATTTCTGTCACAACCTGATAACAGCAATTTGTCTTCTCACTAAAAGAAAGTATGATCCTCATGCTTTGAGTCGTACTACAAGTATTTCATTTCTCCTATAAAACATTAAATTACAATGACATGAAATCTTAACTTTTTTTTTTACTCCATATCTCTATGGCATGTGGTATTAAAGAACCATTCATTTTAGATGGTGGGATCTGTATTTTAAATACAAGTCTAGTCCTTTATTTGTCACTCCTAAAAATTACACCAAGTATAATGTTCAGTAAAATATTTTAAGTATCTGTTTCGCACCAAAACAACAGTTTTTATGCGATGGAAGAATAAAAATACAAATCTAGAACACACATAATGAAAATAGCACACTATATGACATTAATAATAATGATAAAGAAATTACATATTGACTTTCTGAGCCAGCTGAAGAAATTAGTTTTTGGAGGGCAGTTTTTTTCTTTTATTACAAAGCTTCAGTCAGTTCCTGTGACAAGAATCAAAGTTGTGTAATAGTTCCAACTTCACCCCACCATACCTCAGTAGTGTTTTTATTTTATAAGTATGGGTGATGTTTCCATTATGGGTGAACTGAACCTGACAAATAAACGTGAGAGTCTCATGAATTACTTCAAATTATTTCGTGAAGACGTAAATTCTGAAAGATCACATGCATGTTTTTGATCATTAAACCTGTGCATTATTATTTATTTGCTCATCTGAAAATTTCTCACACCAAACCTGTACACTCTTGCACTGTATTCTGTGCTGCCACTGTATTGTTGTATTTATAATTGTATTTTTATATTGTTGTACAGCACTTTGGTCAACTGAGTTGTTTTTAATAGTGCTTTATAAATACATTGGATTGGATTGGATTGGATTGCATCCTGCTCATGTTTCTGTGGTTAAACATTAATCCTGGGCAGTTTCTGGCAGATAAAAGTGCTATACCTGCTTTTGATATAGACTTTTCATCATTGGACCTCGAAGTGATGATTGTTATACCTTATGGCTAAAATGGTACACATACTGTATGTTCTCAGGTAAATTGGTACAATATAATATAATCTAGCACTTTTACTTCTGTCTTTGGAAAAATAATGATGCTCAGGTTGACTATATGTTAATTTAGAGGTATATTTTTAGTAGCGTCGAGCTGGAATGCAATATGCTGTATGTAGAGCCCAGAAATCGTATGAGTACCAGGTATAATATGATATTTCTGTTAAGCTACAGTGTTATCAGACAGAAGGGGTTGAGTATAAAATTGTTCCTGTTTAAAATGTATCACCATTTTCCAGAAATAAGCTACTGAATTCGTTGCAGATTTATACACTGGAGCCGAGGTGTTCACGATGTATGAGGAGAAGGTCCTTTGTCACAAAGTTCAACCAAGTAATGATGAGTTTTACCCTCTAGTTTTTTGTTTTTTTTCATTATTCCTCCCTACAAATTCCGAGGAATAAAAAGGTTTCCCCCAGGGAAGAGCTCTTGCTACTTCTGGATTTTGTTGTTTTCCTTTTATTGAAGACATCCCAATTTATGTGTTATGATTCGGTAGCCCAACCATATGTTGCATATTTACAGTATATAAAGCCTACCAGCCCAGTACAGTGTTCACTTACAAAATAATGTGTTTTTTTCTGAGACTTTAGAAGAAACATTATTTTTTTTAAATCATAGTTTGGGAGCTTTTGGAAATGCTGGTTGGTACCATGGTAGTGTTTTGTTTATTGTATGTTTTTTTTATTACAGAAATTATTGAAAGGTAATCCATCCTTAAGTAGTGACAGATCCAATAAATTGTCCCGTGTCATTGTCAAAACACAGATGAATATCAATTTTTTTTAAAAAGAAAAAAAAAAAAGAACCCACATCTGATTACCTCAATTTCACAATGCATGAAGAAAACAATGAAACACGTGACTCATCCTTCGTGTTCGTGTCCAGACAATTGGCTGGATATAAGACAATTATTTTCAAAGAGTTTGAGGTAGTGAGAGCTCATTTGCATTTCAAGTAAATGTTATTGGATTTTTTTGTCCCTGGTCCAGTCAGTGTGAAATTGTTTAGAGCTGCTACAAAGGGGCTCATCACTGTCAGCAAAGTGCCACAGGATCAGATGGGAGAGAAAATTGAGCTGTTTTACCAGATATGACCTTATTACTGCCACTTTCAATTTGCCCATACTTGAGGGTGAATTGACGCCACCATTTCAACATGCGCTGCATGGAATCAAGAGTGTGTCTCTGAAGTATAGAATAAGGACTGTGATAATCCCGGCTGAAGTGCAGAGGCTGTATGAAGTGACAGCAGACATCTATCATTTGTGGGCTGCGTTTCAAGGGCGTGTGGACTCACAAACATGTAGCCATGCTTTTTGCGTGTCCGCGTTACATCAGGTGGCAGCCCTCCAGTGGTTTGATCGCAGCTTATTTATATGATGAATGGATTGTTGTGGCAGTTATTAGTTGCCCTCAGAATAAAGGGAGAGGACAAGGTCATCGAAACAAAACCGCCAGCTACTGAAGGTCTGTTCATGCTCCTTTCCCCCCTAATTTACTCATTAATGCCAGCACCACATGGATGGGGGGGCCACTGCAATGTTTCAGATCATGCTTCTATGTCGGTGGCTTTGTGGGGACTCCACTGAGGACTCTGGTTTATTTTCTGTTCCTGTGGTCCTCCATGCAGGAGGCAATCCTACTTTAGCAGTGGCTCCTCCATGATCTTAAAGCTGCAATCAGCCGCCAAAATGCAATTAGTTAATCAATAGCATAATGATTTGTGTTGCCATCTTGAGAGAAGTGAAGGAACTCTGTCAGGTGGAAAAACCCACTTCACTCAGTGGCTGAAAATACAAGACTGGTAATTAAATGGTACACGGGGAAGCTTTTAGTGGGCATCAAACAAACGTCTCTGCCTATTTACTCTGAAAACACCTTGATGTAGCATCTAATAGCTTGTAATTTATTTCATTTTGAAGAATTTAGGACGGAGCTTTGCAGCAGCTATTACTGATTTGTTTACTGATTATCCTCAGTTTACGATTCAGCATCAAAGCTCGAAAACTAAGGCTCCGCCACATAATCTTCCAGTGGTTTCTCTCCAAAGTATTAGGCTTGACAAATTGAACAAAAACTGTTCTTGATTAATTCAGTCTACACAGATCTGCCTCCAAAAGAAAAGACGAGTGGCTGGCTATTTCAATAAAACCACACTGCCTGCTCATCCCAGCTGAATGAATGGCGACAATAAAAGGCTGAGCTACTTTTGAGCGATTATTCAATAAGCAGCTGTGGGAGCTCAACAAGTGAAAAGAGACGTTCCACACGGCAGTCGAATTTTAGAGGGTATTGGACAGCCATGACCTTCTCCTGCTTTGTGAGACGGAGCCATGGCTCAGCTAATTTTTTTTGCTCCCTCGCCTAATGTGCTCACGCAACTCTCATCACTCTTCTAAAGATGGCAGGAAGTTAATTGAGGAAACCATCATGGGGGGAACGAAGGAAGCAGCATGAGCAGCAGGCAGCTCCTGCACATGAACCTGTGGTGGGGGATTTGCTGGTGGAGTCGTACCTTGTGGGAGTAACGCTGGCGCCCAGACAAAATCAACTCGCTGCAGTGTCACACTGGGCACATGTCCTGTTGGGCTGATCTTTTACACACACCGAGACACACGGACAAAAGGCATTGTCATTCTCTTCAAAGCACCAACAGCCACCGATTCAGTTTGAATGCTCTTCCTCTGGTGCAGTAGGCTGGCAGGTCTGGGAAAGTATTAAGACAGTAAACTCTGGCTTTGTACCAAAGTCTTGTGCAATGGACTGCTTCTAGAGTCTAAAAAAAAGGCTTGTGTCCTAGAGTGCACACTGCCATGAACAGTCTTTACACGCCGTGTTAAAAATACTGCTGTCTCAGTTAGCGGTTTCTCTTTTGATTATTTACAGGAGGTAAATCGTTTTCTTTTTTTTATCCCATCAGTGCAGCTCTCAGGGCCATCTACAAGGTGAATGTTGACACCGCCTGGCCGAGACGAGGACGGTGATGTTGTTTCACCATCGTTTTCTCCTTTTTGTCTCCTTTGGATGCGAGACATGCTTCCTTTTCACCTCCCTCTAAATTCAACTTGTTCTTTCAAGGCTGAAGTTTTTTTTTTATTGTTTTGAAGTATCACCAGATTTGGGCTCCAGACCGAAGCTAAGCAGACCTGGAGAGATGGAAAAAAAATAAATAAAAAATAGATTGCTGCTTTCACCTGCTTTTACTTAATTTAGAATAGAAATGATAGAGCTCTGGTTTACTTTCAGCTTAAAAGAGGAGAAAAGGTTCTTTTCAAGTGTCTGTATGTATGCCCTAGTTTTATTTTTGTACGAATTCAGTACTCTTCTATCCTTCTACTTTCTATCCAGGCTTGCTATTTTAGTTTGGGCATTGGTGTACATGTGAGAGCCATTAAGGATTATTTGTGGCACTTTAGTGTGCTTTTTCATTATCAGAACTGATTTTCAACCACAATAAATAAACGTAGCTCCAGTCTGTGATGGATTGGCGACTTGTTTGGGTTGTACTCTGCCTTCACCCATATTCAACTGGGATCAACTCCAATCCCCCGCAAACGCGAGCTGGATCACAGGGCAACATATTTCCCTGTTTCAGAATGAAGAATGTGAACACTGAAAAAAACAAGTGAAAATAAATTGTTGGCGGGACACCGGAGTTGTGTGAGTTTGTTTGCGTGCGTGTTCCGAATCTAATATCCCATTTAGCCGACGTTAACTGGGATTGGCTGCAGTGCCTCTATCCCCAAGTTTCTATGAAGTGGTTATAGAGATGGCAGCATGAATGGCTTACTACCTTTTCTTCAATGACACTCTATCATTGTGCCAGGTCTGCAGCGACAAGAACTAATTGCCACGTTGATCATGACTGTGAATTTTAATAAGAAGCTGCTACTGAGGGGACAGCAAACAGACTCGGATATAGACAGGTATTGAATGTAAACTGCAAAGCCACATTAAGGGAAGTCTCACTCTGCCAATTAGAATTCCCTCCACATTGCCTCTCTGTGTTGAGTGGCACATACAACTAGAGTGGAACAGCTTCGACTGATTAATAGCTGCTTACTGCTTCCAAACTGCAGTCTAGACAAATTCAAAATAATTGACTGGGTTTTCCGAGCAGGTGCTGTTACACTGCAAGCCGTGAAGGATGTTTCAAGAACAACATAGCTAGGAAGGTGTCGTAAACAGCCCGGTCACAAGAATTTATTAAACCGCAGGGAAATCAGACGTATATCACCGAAACTTACGACATGCTATTAAGGTGATCATTTCATACAGCATTCACAAAAAACACATATTACAGGATAGAATGCTCAAAAAAGAAAATACGGCAAAAAAACCCAAACATATACATCGAGAAAAATGTGCTTGTAGGTTGTGGTGAAGGATGGCAGTGAAAATAACACTTAATACATGCAGCTGTGAGCGATGAGCTGAGGTCAAGGCTATGGTTTTCCCTGAGGTTATTTTGTGCTCTGTGTGCATGATTATCTTTCTCATGAGCCCTATGCCCTATTACCTCAAGATTTTTGTCTTGTTGCATTTTGCACGGTCCTAATTAGTTGCTCCGATTGTGAGTTTCAGGCGAAACAAATAATTTGTGACAAATGAAACATAATCTTTTGTGTATGTGCATGCTTGGGGGGGGGGGGGGGGGGGGGGGTGCATGTTTGTCCTGTGTGGCTGGTATGTACACAAAGAAAATGTTTTTAATGATTAAAGACAGTTATTTATCCTTAAGGCAGTCTCATATTAAGCTTGAGTAACATGAGATGACCCCTTTCCTCTCCTCCCGTCCGCTCTCTCCTCCAGCCTAGTCTGTTTTTCTGTCTGTGGTAATTAAAAGTCTATTCTGACACTCCACATGTTGTTAGTGAAAATGGCCCCGTGCTAAATGGCGAGACTAGAGGATAATGTCTGACCCATACGGCTGGACGTTCGTTTAGAGTACATTCAGGGTTGTTGCTGAGTGTTCGAAAAATGGGGTGCAGGCTGTGGTTTCTTGTTTCTAGGCTCATGGAGCATGAAAACGAAGGATTACGGAGTAAATGGCAAGCGACATGCATGTATTGGTTTGTATGAGACGGTCTGCTAAAAAGGTATTGCTTGGCTGTATATCACCAAGATGGAATTGTTTGGCTGTGTATCACAAAGATGGAAGTCGTACAGAGAAAGCTCTCGTGGGGGCATTATTATTCAGAAAGTGCTCATAGGCATTAACACAAAACATTTCCAAAGTATTGACAGAAGCATTCCTATTATGCAGCTCGCTGGCTTATAACAGGAAATGACAGGAGTGCAACAGCACAAATAGACTGTCTGTATATGCAACAGTCAAACCTCAAACTGAATGCGATTGTTTTTTTTTCTTTGAAGTTCTATGAAATCATCTACATCTGTCACAACAATTAAATCTCAGTGCATAGGTGAAAGAGAGAAATGGGGGGGGGGGGGGGGGGGGGGGGGGGGGGTTGGGGTTATTAGGCCTGCTAAGCAGCATATGGTTGGCAACTCTGGCTGATAAGTCACTGACCTTTACCTTTTACACTCTTAATGCATCCTAATGCTGTCAGTGGATCACAGCATGCCTCCTCCTTCGCCACACACACACACACACACACACACACACACACACACACACACACACACACACACACACACACACACACACACACACACACACACACACACACACACACACACACACACCGCCATGCACCTTGTTCCCCATTCACACATGCACACACACAAGTACCTGGTTGTCTGGGAGATCAAAGCTTCAGTCCTCTAAAACCACAAAGCCCCTGGGAGGTGGAAGAACCGCAGATTGTCAAAAAAACTGCCGTGTTACCCGAAGATAATAAACACATCTACTGAACTACATTCACTGATGGTACCAGTGAAGAATTTATATGCAGAGTATTTTCAGTCAAATTCTAATAGAAACCAAATAGTTCGTTTTTCATTTACTTCTCAACCATACAAGACCATTCTGAGAATCGATATTGATGTACATACAGTAAATATCCCAATGTGTGACATTTAGTCTCACTCCTCTTTCTTTCTGTGTTGTTTTCTTGCTTTAGGACCCTCTTTTATTAGCTCTGTGTCACTGAGGCCTGCCGGAGGTGGACCACATCATGCAAAAGAATGACCGGTCCGGGGACGTCAGCCAGCAGGACAGTGTGAGTCAACCCAAGCTTTGCCATTTGCCTTTTTATTTGGACTTTTAGTGTCGTACATCTTCTCAACATTACTGCTCAATATCTCTGTGTCATCCCCATATGACAAATCCTTTTCAATAGATAAGAATGATAAAAAAATTAAAATAAAACAGTCATCAGTCACCACAGTTTTGGTGTGAAAAAATAAAGAAAAGCTACAGAGTCTAGTTTGATGCTCAGTTAGTACAGCAGGCTGTCTGTCAATCATGAGGTTGCAGGTTCAATATCCTATATTTATATGCCTTAAATGTGTCTTGATTGTCATTGAGCAAGACACTGAACTGCAGACTTTTCCCAATGGGTAGACTGAGCACCTTGCTTGGCAGCAGCCTCCATTGGTGTGTTGAGGGCGTGGATGGATGTGCTTTGTGTATTGTTCAATCAGTGCTGAATCGGTCTGAAATATTTTTCTAAAAAATAAAAAAAAGCTGGATTTTTTTAAAAAGTTCATTTATTTCATGAGCTGATTTGTTGATTTATGCTCATGATAAACAACTCAACGGAAATTCAAATTGTACATCACAAGGCTTCGAGGTTGTTTCACAACAACACACAGTATGTACATGCATGGTGGTTTATGCTTATCACCCATCCCCCACTACATCTACACTATCTTAGCTGACTGAAAGTCAGCTCTGACACGATGTGTGCATGCTGGCTGTCATCCACCAACATCCATCTGGATTTAATAAGAAGATTCCTGGAAATCCTAAATCCAAATACAAGAGAGAAAAAAGAAGACGGGTCAAAGTCACCATGTTCAACGAGAGATGAGGCTTGGATAGACCAGCAGCAGATACTATCAGCCTGATCCTCACATGCATGAATAAGATATTCAATCTCACTGTAAGGCTGTTGACCTTGAGTTGAAGTTCAAATCTGGGTCCTCTTTGCAAGCTTCAGGCTGACATGAGAGAGGAAATGCACTGAATATGCAGATGGAACATTTCGCTTGAAAAAACAAGGCTGTTGGGAATATGAGTCAAAACATAAATGACAGTTTTCTGCCGAGGAAAAAAAAAAAAGATCTATTTCTATTCCTGCTGTAAGTTTGCCACATGGTTTCAGTGTGAATCATAGTGAAAAATGTGACAGAAAATCAAACGTTTCACTTGTCTCGGTAATATACCTACATTATTAGTCACATTAAGATATTAAACGAAAACATTATTTCATCCTGAAGATGCAATGTGATGCAGGTACTGTTGAGATACAATTGGTAGTGCAGTACCACAGCACTACAAAGTACAACGTAAATGCAAACAAGTTATTCAGGAAATGGAAAGCAATGGCAAAAAATGAACTCTTAAAATGGATTAAAACGACTTCAATTGGAACAAAAACTGATTGATGATTCACATTTGGTACCTCCTAAAGAGCAGTGAAACTGAATTACTAGAAATAAAAACATGTCCTGGAGACACTAGATTGAAATTTTTAATTCATTCCCCCCCTTTTGTGTTATGACAACACAATTGTTTTAATTCTTACTGTAACTGTGAGATATGCTGGGGTTTGTAAGCAGGTAGCAGTCGTGAGGGAGTGGTGGGATGAGGGATCGTTTGTGCCCAATGCGCCTTTGATTAATGTCTTCATCAATTGAAGCGGAGTGAAGGGAGCAGGTCACTGGGTAAAAGAGGAGAGCAAAGCGTCAGCAGAGAGTGGGTGGGACATCAGGAGAGGACAGGTAATTAGAGTGAAGTGAGGAGAGCTGGGGGGGTGGGGTCAAGGCGAGGAGTACATGTCCAAAACAAACGGGCAGCGGCAGAGAGGCTTCCTTATCATCCTGAGGGGCATATTGAGGTAGAGCGGGGACACAGTCTGTGCTGATGAATACGTTTTTAGAGGCTCTCGGGGGCTGTCCAATCAGGCTGCACCATTGATGAATAGTTATGAGTCACCTTATCAGCATCACCATGGTTACGCGGATGTGACTGTGGCCCTGTGAGTGTGATGAGGGAATAGAAATGGGCCAAACGCTGCTCCTTCTCCTTCCCGCGCACATCTTGATCGCCAATTAGAGCCCAGCAGGGGAGCATCCAGGCCATGTTGTGTCGATGCCGAGGTAAACAGGTTCTGAGTGAAGTGAATGGATGAAGTGAGGTGGTGAAGAAGACAGTTAGAGATTTAATGCATGGGAAAGCATGCCAAGGAGGAGGTGGAGGAGGCAGATTTGACTGCAATTATTAGACGTCCTAAAGGCACATTAATCAGGTTAAGGCCATTTGACACTTGGTATATACAGTCAATGGCACACTGGATGATGAGAAGGGGAAACGGGTGACAAGAGATTTAATGAAAACTCTGTCAAATTAGATCAAACTGGAAGGAAAAATTAGGACATCATAAGAAAAGTGAAAAAGTGACTGAAGGATGAGCGGGAAAGAGGACAGCTGCAGCAGATAAAAAGAAAAGAAAATGGACGATTATATAATAGAATAAATGGCTGCGACAGCATTGGGTCCCCATGTCTTTCATGGACATCTTATATAGGTGAGGTGCATTTCTTTCAGATGATCTATTGGCAAAAACTGGTGAAACGTCTCTGGTATAACCATCAACACAGTCATTAACCCTTTTTAGGGCCCCAACTAAAACACTTAAAAGACACTTTTCAAAAAAGACACTTTTCAAAAAGGAAAATTCACCAATTGACTAAAATGGTGTCCCCCAGCTAGCTCAGTTGGTAGAGCATGAGACTCACAATCTCAGGGGTAGTGGGTTCGTGTCCCACGCCGGGCGTCACCTTCCCGTCGGCTCACCACCTGCAGGAAGGTTCTTAATCGGTGCATTGTGATCTGGGTGACGGTGCTCAGACTGTCACCCCTGCGACCCGGAAACGGATAAGCGGAAGAAAATGAATGAATGACTCAAATGGCTTTTTATAGCCTAACAAATGTGTCTAAATGGGATACGTTTCTCACTGGATTCCTGTACGAAGTTTGAAAATCTTCTGACATAAGCTATCCAGTATTGCCCGACATCGTAAAGTATTATTTACAAGAACAGTTGCTCACAATGCGCACATGATCTATTGTCACTTGTTTTGGGGTTCTGTGATGAAATATAGAATCACAATTCTTCACATCTTCATAGGCATCAGCCCGGTGACTTTGTGCATTAACTGGGAGTAGAAGTTTTTTTTCTATGTCAGCGACATATATCACTATGTGTTAATGTTGATATCTGAAAGGTTTGGAGCAGAAGGTTTTGGTTTTCACATCATCTGTGATTATCATTAATATTAGTTCAAAAGAAACAAACTAGCTCAGCTCAGCCAAGAAGTTGGCATTTTGTTTTTAATTCCAGTCTATGCTCCATTAATTATATTACTCAAAAGAGCATTTCATTGCATCACACATAGTAGAGGTCATCGATATGATAAACCTGATAATTGTAGTCTTCAAAAAACTGATTTGTCTAGCCAAGTGCAAACAATGTACATTGTTTATCGGCTGCCGCTTATCTACGTATTTAGATATTTCTGAGAAAGGGAGGTATTCGATTGCATAATTTAAAACATGTAATTAGATTAGCAGGTACATACAAAGGAGATGTTGTCAATTACTCAGTGGTATTTGATCTCATTTCCCTCTTGCCTGCCATAAGTTAGCTGGTGCGAATCTGCTTTCTCTATCTGCCCTGCACAGCTTTGTCTCCCCATCAGCCTTTCTGTTGTCTTTGTTGATCTTGCCACTAAATGTCGTTAAATCATCTGCGAGCAAAGGCACAAAGTTAGGCAGGCTCGGTATTTATTTTGTTTTCTGCAGGTGTGTAAAGAAACATTACACCTGCTCACCGTTCTCATTTCACGGCCTGTTGACTGCATTCAGAGTGTGATTAATCTTGCATAAGGTGTTTGGCAGTGTGCTAGCTCCGGATGTGGGGCTGATGCATGAAGAGTGGTGTTTAAACCCCGTTAAGGGGAGGTTTGACACTGGGGATGCTTGGAGTGATGAATCTGTCACCTTGTTAGTGTCGCCCTTCATCCAGATTCAATTCATGGATGATACATACGCCATGTTCCCTTCCCACAAAACCAGAGAGACACAAATGCAGATAAACACTGCCATTGGGATCCAGTGTGTCTCTCTGTATCATAATACAGTGACCCCGACCCTTTGCACAGATGAGGAAACTGAAAGAAATGTGATATGAGTTTTAAGTTCCATCAAGCCCTCAGCTAGATATCATTTTCTCTATATTTTACTTCTGCATTTTCTGCAAAGCTAAACTCCTCCCTGTTCATTTGTGGCTCTTCCCGGGTATTTTCATCTCATTTCCTTGTGCAAAGACCATTGGTTACTGAGCCATGCCTGACACTGAGGAAGACTGGGTTTTGTCCCTGCCAGACATTTATTCTCTTGCCTCAGGCTTCTAGATGGGGTCTCTTTGAAACAAATTGATTCATCTTCCTCACCTTCAATATGACATCTTCAACATACTGCTGTGACTCTCTTATCACATGTTCTGCTTGTTTTTACCCTGCAATCTTTTCTTATATCTCATTTTTTCTCACTTTTATTGCTGAGATAAATAACGGCCTGCACGGCAGACCATCGTAATGTCCTGGATTTTTTCCCTTCCTTTTACAACCTCCCGTATAAGCATTATAATGCAAGTTTGCCCTCTTCCTACATTTTCACATGCATATATTTTTTGGATGCATGTCCTGTGACTGTCCCTGCTAAATTATGCAGCCCGCTTAGTAATGCAACCAAACTGTGAGACACTGTTACTTGAGGTAGAAAAGGGAAGGAAAATATCATAGCTTCATGTCTGCCTAGAATGTCTAAGAATAGAAAGACAATTTGCATATAACAGTGGCAGCAGATACAGAGCGGAGGCAAGGTGTTTGATAGCCGCTCACAACTGAAGGTATAGCAGGAAGAATATTTAACTGTGCTATTAGAATCAGATGTAGTGCAGCTGCACTTGATATTTCACACATTAGATGTGTGATGAAGCCAATGTTTTCTGATGATTGATGGAGCCTTAGCTGGCAAAGGATTCTTGAAGATCTAAACCATTTATTGCTACTGTCAGAGAAAAACCTCCTTTTTATATATAGAGTACAATAAAACATATCAAGTGCTCACTGTTATTTGTCCACCCCTTATCTCTATCTCATCGTAAATCCTAGAAATCTCAAGTTGTTGGTGAGAGAGTTAGAAAATATGTGCAGCACAGGTGAAAACATATGAGGTGGTAAAAGTCACTGTTGCTCAAGGTTTATTTATTGCTTTCACGTGTGCCCCTCTTTGCACTTATGTTAAAAAAAAAAAAATGCATACGTAAGACATTCTTGATGCACAGACGTTTCAGTGAAAATGACATTAAAATAATCTAAATTGAAAAAGCACACGTCATTCAACAGAAAGAAAAGCCTTTGGGATCTATTTCATTGGAAACCTACTGTAAGCAGGCATCAAGCCCTCGATTGCTATTGTACTTCATCTGATTTGCACCAGTTCTTCTCTCTCAGATGCCTTAAAACATTAAGTATTTGTTGTTGACAGTCTAAATGGGAAATTAATTGTGTGCAACTTTATAAATTGTTAAAAACCAAGCAAAGAGATGCTATTTGCAATTTAATGTCTGTGGCACAAAAATAAAACTGCAAATGTGCCTCCGGGGGAAAAAAACAACGAAACACGTTGGTGTCTTGATGAAGATCTCACAAAGCACACTCGTGAGTCACACGCAGGTGCACCAACATCTGGCGATCCTGGGCAAAGATGGTAACTCAGCAGTCAATAACAAGTTATTCCTGATGCCACACCACCACCCTCCTGTCCCTGTACCCTGACGACATTAGATATGTTGTGAAGCTGTAAGCATTGTGTACCGAAGAAGACGAAGTGAGCTAATTTTTATTACCCTACACAGGGTACTGCGTTTTACTGCTACACAAGCCACCAGCTCAACCGGTGAAAAAAACACACAGTGCTGGTTGTAAATACCAGTTATTCTCACCAGGGAGCAAAAGATAAACCTTGTTTTCTTGCAGTGACCATTCTGCTAAAATAGCTTGAACCAAGGAAGTGTGCAAAAGAGACGAAAGTGGAAGGATAGCGCTTTTCTTTCATAAATCAGGTCATACAGGAAGTTTTCTTTTTTCTTTTTCTGAGCTATTATGCAGGTGCAAGAGGGCGAGGAGACAAAAGGAAGCTACTTGACAATCGTGTCTCTAGAATCAACATCCAGGAAGGATCCTGGTTTGTTCTGAACGTTCTAATGCTTTTCTGAAGATGGATGCTAAAGACAATAGGCAACATCGAACAACTCCTGATGTCCTAAAATATCCAAGCAAGAATACAACCTGGGGATTTTCTTTTTGACTCATTGAAAAGAAGAAAGGTATCACATTGACAACACTAGTATAAGCCTGACATTATTCTTGATCGGAGCCCACATGCGCTAATTTCAGCTGACTCGTACGTCATTTTAAAGGTACATGTCTACCTATACACGTTCCTGCAGCTTCCAGGGCATATGAGTCACAACGTCAAACGAATTTAATGCAGAGCTTGGAGAGAGGAATATGTTGACGCATATACTGTATCTGCAGAGAACTGAAAGTACAGCACGGAGAAGTCCCAAGATAACAACAACCTTCTTAGTTCTTAAATGGATAAAGTCTGGAAAGAACTTTACTGCGAATGCTGACTGCCCTGCCAAACTGTGCAATCAGGAAAGAACAACCTTGGTAGGAGAGATGACCAGAACCCAGCGATCACTCTGGCTGACATCCAGAGATTGTGTAGATAGATGGCAGAACTTTCCACAAGGACAACAATCACCGGCCTGGCAGGTTTCAGTGAAAGACACAAGGTACCCTGTTTGGAGTTTGCACCAAATGGACACATAGAAACAATATTTTGCAGTGTGTTGAAGCAAAGATGAAACTGTTTCAATGTATTCATAATGAAACCAAGCACAACTTAGAATCTGAACACTAAAGCCTATGGTGGTGGCAGCCCGACGCTGAGAGGAGCACAGCTCAGTGACGGAACGGGCCACAGAAAAGTCTCTCATGGAAATGTGTTTGGGACATGACAGATTACGGTTTACATTCAAATAAACATTAGTAACTACTATTATTATGGCTAGTAACATCAATTGTCACAATGGTTTAGGCCAAATATTCCACTATCTGGATTGAGAAAGAATTTCAGGGGTGATAGTGGACATCCTGACAAAGTGGACAAACCTATATCATACAGAGTCGCAAACCTAAAATATCAGTACCTCAGTCTGCGTCTTGACTTAAATCTTTTATCAAAAGTAACCTTGACTCGTTGGCCAGCCCTTTAAGCACACAGCTCAAACAATACAGGAGCAACCTTGAGGATGTCCTTGAGTGGCCTAATCAGAGCTCGGACTTTAACCCACTTCAGCATGTCAACAGAATCCTCCAAATGACTGCTCACTGACTGTAAACATCCACTTTGACCAATTTGAGAGGATCTGCTGAGAAATAAAAAAAAAAAATTTATCTTGAAATCCAGGTGTGGAAAGCAGGTTGTGTCATAAACAAAACGACGCAGGATTCAGACTAAATGATTCAACGGAGTGTTTAATGCAAGTGAAATTTTCCCGTTCTTATCCTGTCATTGTGGGATAATATATAGAACAGCATTAATCATTTATTATCTTTGTAGGAAAACATACAAAAGAGTTTAGGTGCAAAACAAAAGACCTTTCAGTAAATTAGGGTTAAACTCTTTCAAATTAAGCCGAACGGAGAACGTAAAATCCAGAGAATAAGACAACTGATGAATTGATCAGTGACTAAGCTGGAGTTGGCACACACGCACACACACACACACACACACACACACACACACACACACACACACACACACACACACACACACACACACACACACACACACACACACACACACACACACACACACACACACACTCACGCACACACACAGTCACACACAGTCACAGAGAGACAATAAGGCACAGGTGAAGACAGAAGCAATACAGAAGAGGACACAAGGGCGAAATAAGGCACTCGAAATGAGGACATAGAGAGTATACTGTACATGACAGAAGAAGTAAACCAGATATAAACTATAACTTGAAACGTAAAGCAGAACCATAAGAAAACCAGAGCAACGTGAAATACAGGGGAGCCTTGGGAGAATGCATGTGGAAAAACTAGAAATCACCTAAAAGCCACGGCGTTAAGACAGTGTTTGGTGTAGAATAAAAGAAACACATTTACATTAAACGTTCACACTGAAGTAAAAAAAATAAAAAATAAAAAATTTTTTGCAGATTAAAATATGGTTAAAGACAAAAGTTCACCACCTAATTCAAAATGTGATGAATTGTTGTTGAGCTCCATCCTCAGGATCCTTCACCATATATAAAGTGATACTTTTCTAACAATCACCAAAGTCATTCTTACCCCTTCTTCCCGTCCGGCCACCGTCTCTAAACCAGACAACATAGCTGGTCTCACTGATCACTACCACCGGTCAGTGGCTGTCAATGAATGGAAATGGATAAAAGTGACTGCAACACAAGAAACATGTAAAATGGTGAGATTTGTTTACGCCTGCGTATTGTCAGATACGTATCAGTTTGGTGTGTGAGTTTTTTGTTGCCAGGTGAATTACTACATCTCTCTTAACACAAATCTTTTTTTAATCTCCTTCTCTTCTATGCCTTTTCCTCGCTTTGTGTTCTTCCATTCCAATTCTCTCGTTGCCCCTGGGCTTTACCCAGAATCCATTTATGTTTCATTCATTCTCTGGTTAAATCAGTTTCTGAATTCAGAGTGGAGAGATGAGTGATGGCACTAACAATGAACAGTTGCACATACCGGGTATAATTCGGGCTGCCCTGTGGCTACAAACTATGATGGCACGTTCTCTGTGTTTGCTGCTAACCCATAAAGCACTTCGAGATCACAGATATTTTGTGAAGTAGCTTATGGAAATAGCACTTTATAGCACAAACAGGCTGAGATTATGTATGACATGATTTAAGGGTTTTATTTAATCTATTTCTTTATTTTTCAGAATAACTACCACAGACAATGATTCAGTCTCTTTTGTTTGACTATAAAATGATGTTGGATATACACTGTTAACAGACTGCAGTCAGAGTTTGAAAGTATGATGACAGGTTTTGTAAGAGAAAAAGTTAAGAAATGCCAACTTGCCACAGGCAATGCCCTGGGTCACACAGGGTGGTGGTGGTGGTGGTGGGGGGGGAGTAGAGAAGTAAAGAAACCTGCATGAGGGAAGAGTTGTAGATTGTGTATGTGTAGCATACTGATGGTTTACAGCATTGTTTTTATGTGAAATCATCTCTAAAAACAACACAAGGTCCCAGCCATATGCTCTTTAAAGTGTCGACTCTGCATCTCAAAGCGAGGCCCAACCCATTTTTCTTTCCTTCATAATCTCTCAAAAGGTCAACAGAGAAAAAGGTGCTAATGAAAAATTCAGTTTCGAAAATGGATCGGCTTCCTGTTAGCTTTGGTCTAATTGACATGAATTAATTCATAAATCATGCACTCGAGAGGGAGCAACTTTTAAAGATCGCCATGTGATGCAGTTTGATCCCCGGCAATGTGCCTTGGAAATGGAGTGACACAGTAAACAGAATTGCCCTCGTGTTTGATGTGCTGCAGAACTATTAAATGTGGGGCAATGAAAGGCTTTAATATCATCAGGCTTATCACAAAGTCAGACGCTGGTACAAGAGCACTGAATTTGCATGAGGGGAATGTTAAAAAAAAAAAAAAAAAAGAGAGAATGTGGCTGCCTCTAATTCCTTACATAAATAAATGAGAGCTGCATGTGGGAGAAATACCTCACTGGGCCTGATATTGAATGGCCTGCATATCTAAAAAGTCTCACAGCAAGGGTATTCAGTAAAAGCCAAATTCCAGTCCACAATCATACTATGTTCACAACAAAGTAGCAGTTTTAGCAGTTTAAAACGGCACAAGAGTGCCGTTTTGTCCCCAAAGAAACTATCATCCATTGTTTCCAGAGATTTCAATAGGCTGTAACTTCTGCTGACGTGTCGATGTCATCAAAATGTCCTCAGGCTGTTGGAATAAACTTTTTTCCCGACCAAGACTTCTACCTGTCTGTCCCCGCAGTAATGCTCCTCCATCAGCATATGACCCATTTTGCATCGATTTTTCTACTCCCTCTACCAACGAAACTGAATTAAGTGAATTAAGTACTATTTCACCATGAAAAAAGGAGGGTATCCCTCTGTGACAGAGGACTAATATACGGACCCCTAGTGTCACTTGATCATACTGACAGGGTTAGGTTTTTTTTTCACATTTGCTGAGAGGAAGCAAATGCAACACTGGTGAAATGCTGGCCTTCCTTCCCAGTGCCATCACAGGTATGAATATTTAACCAGCTATTGATTACATAATCACCCTGTGCAAAGATTTGGAAATTGAGGTTTTAATGGTAAATTGACTTCAACCTCTTCCCTGAGCACCGTTTGTCAGATTCGTCAAACTTCACTTCAAAGGTCTGAGAATCACACCTATTGATAGTATTAATGTTATGTTTGGTGATACTACTGCATGTCAAACGTCACAAACACTGAACTGTCATTTATTAAAGTTGTATACAGAAATTTGTGTTGAATAAGTGAAGCAATAATCAACTTTTTGAATCAACAATTCCATTTCCCCAAATTTAGAAGAACAAATTTCCATCTATTGCCTTGCTTATTTCAACTATTGCAGCATATTGTAATACATTGAAGTGCAGCTCCTGCATTATGATGATATTGCCTGTTTTTTCCCTTCTTATTTCCATATCTTCTGAAACAAGAACACAAACATCAGCATGCCATGCTGTAACCTGCACTTCATTTTAAACTTTATCTCAAACATTTATTTAAAACACAATGAAATCCTTTTAAAACGGCAAAGAATTGCTTACATCGCTGATGTAAATCCATCACTCAATTTGTCAGCTGTGGTTTGGATAACTATTGCTGATCATTTCCCTGTAACTGTGAATCATCCCTGTGGTTAAAAGAACTAACGACCAGTTCACGAATGTAAGCGGCATAAATTATTGATATTTGTTTTAAAATGTAGGGAATAAAAGTGAGATATTAGAAAATTGAACGCTCAAGTGAAGAACAGATACCTCAAGTACGAATACTTTGTCACGTCCCACGTCCGTAATCCAGTGATTTCATTATTTATTATTTATTCCTTTGGTCGGCGGAGCACCATCAGATGCAGAACAAAGAATAATATGCACCAAAGCTTCTGCCTCATGTGGTGCAAAATAACGAGAGGATTGTCACTCTCGTCAAATACATTTGGTTAACGTTTTAACAATCTTTTCTTCAGCCTTTTTGCTCAGCACTTACCAAAGTTAAAAATTATTTTTTTTAAATCACATTTTACCTGTTTACTGAAAGACTGTCTGTAGATTTGAAAGATTAAGACTACTCATTCTAAAACGAGTCAATTTGACCACCAGACAGCTTAGCATAGTGCGGAGAGTCACGGCAGACCAATTAACCTTTTACTGATCCCACTCGTCATAAAGTGGTACTTCAGGCATCAGGAGACACATGGCACAAGTGAGTGAAAATGAAGGACTGGCCGCATAATTACAAAACAAGAAAACACACACACACACACACACACACAGTAGCCTTTGTGCCTGTAGCAGCCTCTCCTGCCTGATGTCGAGCCCTTGATTTTTTTTGATGAGACTAAAATCACTGTTGCATTACTTAGTGATACTTTCTCAGGTCAGAAAATAGATCTTTTTTTATTTTTTATCATGGTGTGTTCAGGCACAACATTTTCCATTATTTTCCCCGAAGCCTTCACCTTCAACAAAGTTAATTGGAAGCGGATTTTGTGAGGTCATTTTCGAAATGAGCTGCTTTATCTCCTCCGGCCAGGTGGTATCGCAGTCGTCTGTGGGTAAACAGTTACTGTCCAAATGCTTGAGCATTTCTCTGGTGGAGGGAAGTCGTCTTCTTTTGATTTCTTTTTCTTTTTGTTTTTTTGAAGTCACTCAACGTGCTATCTTGTTTTGAACTTCTCAATGAAAGCACTACAGAACCAAGAATGTGTTGACATCTTTCCAACTTCTTGCCATGCTGTTTTAAAAGTACAGTTTGCATGAATACTGTCATGCAGGGTTGAAGGGTCTGAGAATAGCAACAAATAAACAAAATGTGGTGTCATCCACAAACGCACCTTTTACATCTTGAAGTCATGTTTGGTTTTTGTTTTTTTTCAGGGTTGTTGACTAATTATTGTTGCTGACACTTTGCTAATAAAGTGCCGGGATGAGGGAGGCGGGTGTGCACCGGACTTGACTGTCACATGTCACATGGGTATTTTTAAATCTGGTGGAAGCCAGTTTTAAACTTTTTAAACAAATTTATTCCAGAGCTGGGTGAGTTGAATGTATTATAATAATACATTGACAAATACAAGGGCGAATTCGATCAGTAAGGATTCAGTGTGGACTCAGTAAACTATGGTCCATTATGTTAATAGAGGTAACCATTAAATGCATAATGTTTACAATTGCATGCACTCTCTGGTTTAGTGTATTGTCAATTGTTTGTTTATAGAAATGAAGTCCTAAGGAAACCTTTTATGCTTAGAACCCTATGATGTCCCTCCCTACTTTATTATGCTGTACTGTACTTGCATTAATTAACCGTTAAGGGACACAGAGTAATTATTTCCTTCCCAGTATTTGCTTCAGGTGTACCATTTGTTAAATCTAATATCAAAGATAAAAGTGTTTTCTTTGTTAAAATGATGACTCGGTTAGTAATGACAATAAGCACATAAACTGCAATTCATTGAGGCAAGAGTGTACAAATAATTCTAACGGTATAATAGCACCTTGTCTCGTAACAACGGCAATGAAAAAGTGATGGACTATTACATAAATCCTTTAGTGCCAATTGTCTTTCAATGTAGTGCCTGAAGAATCCATGGTTAATAGTGACTGCATTTCATTGACTCATTACATCCACTATCCATTTTACCATCCGCGTGCTGAACAGCGAGGGTTAATCAGATCAGCTCCTCGTTCCCCCTCTGTAAAGCCTCTGTCTACAGCAATGAGCCTAATGCTGGCAATTATGTAGGAATGAAAGGCTCACTGGCTTTGTGGATGAAGATTGACATCTAGATGGATGGAGGGGTGGATGCGGAGAGGGGGATTGGGCGGTTCATCAGCACGACGAAAGGTGAGGCGGGGCAGTCACGACAAAGGGTTGAGTGAAGACCCACATCCACACAGAAGTCAGAGCGACGTGGGTTTTTTTTTTTTGTAGGACTAATGGTGACATATAATGCTGTAAGGGGCAGCGCATTGCTCTCACTGCCAGGAAAATTCATTTGATTGCAGTCGGAGGGAGAACAGGTGTTGTTATCCAGCAGCTTGCCACAGGCCCTGCACGCACCATTGAGCGCCTCAACCTGAGCACAGCGAATCAATCTACTGTATGAAAATCTGCCGTCCACAGTAAGCCACAATAAGGAAAAGTTTAGAATGCCTTTCATCGTGCTGTTGTTGCTTCGTTATCATAAGTAAGGCCCAGTTACTGGACCAGCTTGACAACAAGTGCCTCAGGTGTCAGATCAGAAAGCTGAATGTGAAATGATTTTAAAAGATCATTTTTATTCTCACAATAACTCAATCAGCACAAAGGTGGAGCTTGAGCTTGAGCTCTGTGGCCTTCCTATGTGGAGTTTGCATATTCTCCACCTGTACATGCTTGGGATTTCTCATTGTAATGTAGATGGGTGTGAATGTGAGTGTATTTGATTTTAATTTCTGTCCGGGGTGTACTTGCACACTGTGAGACTGAGTTGGATAAAGTAGTATAAATGATATATTTCTTCATTTAGAGAACAAGATCAGCTGATACGAGTCCATGAATTTTCAATCTGGCTGTGAAGAAATTCCATGTCAGAATTGATTATTTGGAAGATTACAATGCTGGTGTGTACAGCTGGGTTATACTGATTCGGAGTGAAGCTTTGTTTAGATAATCTTTTCAGCCTATTATTACCACACACACACACACACACACACACACACACACACACACACACACACACACACACACACACACACACACACACACACACACACACACACACACACACACACACACACACAAAAATCTATTTTTATGTTCTCATTGAGCATTTGAGTTTTCTCCAGATATTTGGACCTGTAAGGGATTGACAACCTGTCCAGGGGTTGACCCTAACCTTCACTCCATGTCGGCTGAGATTGGCTGACATAACCTCTGATCCCAGGTTGAAAAGAAGGTGGAGGACAACAAGGCCTACCTGCGATATTTAGGCATGCCACTGTCAAAATTCCATCCCAGATGTGACGATAGACTGGACGCCCTATACAACTGAAAGTCTCATGATGTAGCGTGACAATGTGTAAAGTCGCTGTGCTGAATGTAAATGTTATCTTTTGACCCCCTCCCTGTTACTCATGCAGAACAAAAGCTCCTCGTGCGCTGCGGTAAGATGAATAGCACAGGGTTGGCCTTAATTTATCATGCTGTCTCCCTCGCTCACTTTGTACGTGTGAGCTTGTGCCCTGAATCAAAGATAGTCCTGGAGCCACTCGATTAACAAATAAGTGATTGCCCTTTTATCATCCTATAGTAAGATGCAAACAAAGAGCAGGCTTCTGATTAAAAGAGTCTTCATTATGACGCTGAAAAATAGCTGTTTGCTCTCACCACACAAGAAAATTTGGATTTACATAATTAACACTGGAGCTTGCAACCATAACTTGATTGATCATTTTTTTCCTTTTTTATTTCTTCTTTTTTTTTTTTTTTTTACACCTGTCAATACAATTTGTGCTTTCAATATTTAGAAAATGTTTTACAATAGCACAGGGGAGCTTGCAACAAGAGTGTATTTTATTTATTTATGTTTCAAAGAAAAGGCATTGCCAGTGGCATCACAACAGCATAATCAACTTTTCTGATAACCACTTTAAGGCACAGGTCCAAGTGATGTGTTCCTTCAGGTTAACTTGTTACTGTAAAATGAGTTTCTGTCTTCCCACACTGGCCTCGCATCACACCTACCGTCTCAGCTATCAGATGGCTTTTGTCCCCCTTACTGACGCCCTTCTCAGTTTTATTCTTTTCCCCTCTTCACCTGACCCAATGGCCTGTGTCATTTTACTTTGAGCTTCCAGGTTTTCTCAAGCCAGTGACTTTCTATTCAAACCTTTGCTAAATTTCAAAAGCGCTTCACATTAATTATTACTTGACTTTTAATGTTTTATTGTATTTTAGTCATCATGTCAATATCTCGCATGTCTCATCTATCTTAAGCCCACCGATATGGATGTCAAGCATTAGCACTAATTGTGTGATTTCTGTTTTATTCTGCATTACCTTTAGCTTGGTGTTACTAATACCCAGTATGTATTTGTATATAGTCTAAACGTGTGTGTGTGTGTGTGTGTGTGTGTGTGTGTGTGTGTGTGTGTGTGTGTGTGTGTGTGTGTGTGTGTGTGTGTGTGTGTGTGTGTGTGTGTGTGTTCAATATATTATTAAGGAGGCTCGAGACTGTAAGAAGGGAACATGATTTCGTATAGCATTGCACTTGATTTTAACGAGATGGACACATATACCATATAAAACTTGCATCTGATGGTTATGTGACTCCAATTATTGTCTTTTGTCCTCTTTCGCCTTCTCTCTAGGATAATGTAGCACATATTTAAGGCGTGTGTGGATGTGTGTGAGTGTGTGTGTGAGTGTGTGTGTGTGTGTGTGTGTGTGTGTGTGTGTGTGTGTGTGTGTGTGTGTGTGTGTTCGTTCGCAGCGTCTGTAGCCAACCGGATACCCATTTCTCTCACATACTCCTCTCATGTGAGAAGAAGAGCATATGGAGGCTGTGAGACTCTCAATAAATGTTGAAGCCTCCCAGGCGGCCTATGGAGGCTGTGTTGTGTTTGTCCATTCTGGGCTTCTGTATAAACACTGTAGGTGCAACATAGACACGAAGACCTTATTCTAGGGAAATGGAGACAACAATTGAAACGGGTAAAAACATCCATCCATCTTTATATAGCCCTTAATCGGCACGTCGCAAGGCGAATACAGACAGATGGACTCACTAAAACACCTACATTCAGCGAACGGCAAATGCATGTTTCACACTGAGAGGAAATAGTAGTACCTGAGGGGAATCCATTCACTTAGGGGCAGCACGTAAATTTGCCACATAAAGTCCCCCAAGTCCAACCTGCTTTGAGGCAACAGTGCTCACCACTACATTAATGTGCAACTTGATTGTGAAAGCGCATTACTAATTGTTATAATGCTCTTTGCCATCACATCTCTTAAAATACTCCACAGTGGTCCTTTAACTGCAACTTTGGTTTCACATGAAGAATTTTGACCAGAATCTAAGAATATAAAATATACTTTACAATATGTGCCATCTTTGTTTACTTATTTTTTTTTTTTTTTTTACAATTGTGGTGTTTTAATCTTTCATCTGGCATTAATCCCAGATCAGATTACACATCTTTGAGAAGAAGACGTGCTTCCAATGCCTTCTCTTTTTAAATTTGAGCTTCCTCTTTGTGCAGGCGTCTGACGATTCGTCGGACTCCCCGGAGCCGGGGCCAGTGACCTGCATGGAGCCCTTTATGGTGCGGAGGCTGTCCTGCCGGACTGTCCAATTGCCTCCTCTGGCCTTCAGGCAGGCGGAGCAGTACTACTGTGATCGCAAGCCAGAGTTGGACACAGTCACAGTCCCACCAAGGCCCACCACACTGCCATTACGCACACCGCCAATCATCGCCATCACCTCCGCTGACACTTGCAGGTAGGATGATGTGGGTCTGTTTATCTTTTCACCTTCAAAGTGTTTATTAATGAAAGGGACCTATTGCTGTATATGACATGGAGTGGTTTTGTGGTAGATGGACGTCAACTCGATAACATGCACAGTGCTAACAGACTCATGTCATCGTGCAGTCGTAGATCTTTTGAAGAGTGAAATTAATCATGCATGTGTAATATGCATTTTTATGAAAGACTGACTGAACTGTCAGTTTTCATGTCCTGGGCATTCATACTCAGGATTACAGAATTTTGAATATGAAAGGAAGTGTGGTTAAAACTAATTTCAGAAATGTAATCGATTAATCGCTTGGTCAGAGGGACATTTTCTTTTGGAGGCTCAATCACAGCTGGTGTGACATGAGAGCAAGAGACACTCAAGTGTTTGTTTTTATTGTGAAATGTGTCCTTAATGCAATGCTTGAACATTATCGCATTTCATGATTGCCTAATTTCGTGCAACTCTAATTCTGTCCAATTGTCAGCAGTTTGCAAAAGCCGGATCTCAAATAGGGGCCTCTTACAATAACTAATAGTTTCGAAACCATTTTTAGGAGGGGGGGGGGGGGCAAGGCTAGATGTCAAGTCATAGAATCACGCAAGCTTGTCGCAGCACATAGAGAAACTCAGTAGAGTTTATTTAAAAATCAATTGGGGAAATTTTACACACACACACGAGGCTGACACCATGCTGACCAAGGACAACTTGTATGCTCTGCTTTGTGACTTTGTGAACCGGGATTCATACTGCAGCAGTATAATGAGCTCGAAACCCCCCCAGAGTTCTGCAAGGCAGAATACTTTACGACACAAGATGACTTCTCCTACTGTTATTAAAGCAAATGGTGTGCACACAAAGTAATAATATGTTCTGACATTCAAGTGCCATTTGCTCAAACTGGACATCAGGTGTCATCATCTTGAAAAATGCTGGATTGAACGGGAGAGAAACTCAAAAGGGAAATGTACTTACTCACATCACATTAACAACTGTAAATGAATTTATATGAGTGACTGTGAGAATTACACATTAGATTAAGATAGAAACAACAGCAGTCGGTTTTCATTTTAGAGATGCTCCAGCTTTGATAACGGTGCCTCTTTTCTGCTACACTTTTAGCATAACCGCACTGTAAATAAGCATACATTCTGCAGTATATTGATGATGGATCACCAGTCCTATGCACCCGTTAAGTCTGCAAACTGAGTTATTGTCGTGGAATCTAAAGAACGGGATTCCAGCCTGTCAGGTGGAATTAAAAACACACCCTGCATGATTTTTAGTTATTTGTTATTTGGCGGCTGGTGAAATGTATGGTTGTTTTGTAATTGGCTGATAACATACAGACCACAGGTATGTAAACTGTGATTGTCTGAATGCGTGCCCTTGAGTGTGACTCATCGAATATCGAGGACTAACACATTTCTCTCTGTCACCACTGACGCTCACGACGCTTCAAATGAAATGATGCTTGGATTTCACCATTTGAAACATTATTAACAACATGGAAGCAAAAGCCGCATCAAAATTCTGCCCTCATCTTTTTTTCGTAAAGAATGAAAACCTTTTACCTTTAAGAACACGTAATTTTTTTTCTGCAGTGGATCAGATGAAATTGTTTTATGGCACAGGGTAAACATTCGGTTTATTTTCTTTAATGGCCGTCATTCATGAGCGTTTGTATAATGTCGCACGCAGACGTTAGTCTCCCTTCCACGTGATTAGTTTTTTTTCCAGTTTGATGCAGTGAATAACATAAAGGTCCTACAAATATGAGTTTTTGGTGCAGACCCTCCTTTGTGCTTGTAAAGCATGACCACACCAGAGAGGAGTGAGGCATCACTCCTGATCCAGAAGGATGCTGGAGATTGAATCAGATGAAATGAGGTTTGGCAGGGAGAGGAAGCAAAGTCTTCTCCCAGCTTGAATCTCTGAGGGGAGTCAGAAACAAATGTACCAGATTGTATTCTGTACGGGTGCTCGTCGTCCAATAGGGGTGTTGCAATTTTACTCGGGGACCAAACTGTAACCACACAGTGAAGAGTGGCAAAAAACCCCAAAAAAAGGCACTGGCCACATCTGTATGCCAGTGGAATTTCCCTCTTGTCCTCGGTTAGTGTTGTGGATAACAGCCTGAGAGAATCAGCTGATCGACTCAAAGGAAAGTGGAACTCCACTGTCTCGTCTTTGATCACGATGGCGTGCTTCGAAAGGCTTTGTATCGCACTCATGCACATCATGCTACCTGTGTGACACCTTCAGTGGCTCATCATGTGCCAGGAGGAGAAAAAAAGAAAAGAAAAGAAATCTTGTTTGTGACTTGCTCTTTTCTCTCTTCTTCCTGCAGCCGGATTTGATGTCTGAGTTAATAAACAGTGGAGAAGTAAGCAGTGAGGTACAGCCTATTAATAAGGCTGAAGCTTGTTAAAAAGGGTTTAATTGGAGAATATTTTATAAGCTGTTGTGATCACAGAGTGTCACTGACTGGTAAACTCCTTCACAGAAAAACAAAAATAGCTAGTGACATTAAATCACAATTTCAGGCAGGTGGAGCATTAATTTCTTGCAGGTTTACAGCAGGTTCCTCCGAGAAATGAGGTCCATGTGATTGATTTTGGATTGATGCATTTCACAAGTAAATTGTTTACAAGATCTGCTGCTAATTGAAGAAGCAATTTACAAGGCAATAATGCCGAAATATTCCAGATATAAGTCGTAGAGACAACACTTTCTCTTTAAAACGTTTATAAACTAATGAACAAGAAGGTAAACTATTCCCCAAATGTGCAGAGCTGACCAGTCTTTAAAAACAGTTTAACATTGTCTGAGTAAGAGTAGGGAAGGCTTTCTTTCTTTCTTTCTTTCTTTCTTTCTTTCTTCCTTTCTTTCTTTCTTTCTTTCCTTCGATAATCCTGCCTCGCCATAGCTTCAAAAGCCACAAACCAATGTGAAATCAAACTGTTTTGTCGTGTCATGCACTGTGCTTGACAACATTTTTGCTTTGCTTATGTAACTGGTTTTTATTATGATTTATTGTTGCTAAGCCATTTCTGATGGCGGAAAGCTTTCCTATTTAACCATTAGTCCAGTTTCATCGTGTTATAACAGCACCAAGCAGAATTTCCCTGCTTTCATAACAGAGTCTTGTAAGTATGGTCAATTAAAGACAGACATGGGAGGAAAATGAATGATGCTAAGACTTCTAACAAAGGCCATTCATCCTAACTGTGCCTCGAGCTTGACTCATCAATAATTCAGCAAAGCAGTGATGAAGAAATACCACATGAAAAGTTACCGAAGGGCCTCTTTTAGGTGAATTTTGTGACATAATACAGGTACGCAGGTTAATGAGAGTGCTTGCAATATTAATGTAGGGTCTGGAAATGATCAGGCAGGGTTGATGTTTTCATCAGTTTTCCTCATAAATTGAACATAAAATGGTGGTGATGCGTATTAAACAGTACTGGCATTCCCATCACGTCTGTTTGTATACGTACACCCGACCGACCGACCAATCATTCGCAAATCAACAAAATGGACAAACTGAGGCACCAATTAAGAGAAGTGACTTAAGATAAGAAAACGCTTCATAGATCCCACATGGGGGAAATTCAGTAATTGCAAACTTATAATATCATTTGGGTAAAAGTGTCTTTACCCAAATGACCTGAGAACCACTTTACCACTCTCAATAGAAGCACCGGACGTTAACTCCCTGTTTGATCTAAGCAACCTATCAGTGTATTGATTTCCTAAACAGCTAAATGTAATCCCTGGAGTCCTCGTCACGGATCAATTTCAAATGAACAGCTCTCATTTTCTGTTTTTTTTTTTTTCCAAACATAAAAATACAAATTCACAAATTTCTCAAGTGATACCAATACCCGTGCTGTTTTCATTTCATTCAAACTTATTCTATGTAAAACTCAACACGAGTCTGCAAATGTACTATATTTACATATAAGTAAGAACACAGCAGTTCGCCAGGGCCTTTGCTAATTTTAATTACATCCGGAGAGGTTTATCAAAACTGTGTTGTGACCAAGAAACTGTTTAATGTGAATCAGTCAAGTGTGTCTGATAACCTGCTCTGTGTAACAAGGTCAGTATCGGAGCAACCTGGTAGTATCACTAATCATTGACTCCACTATACTTATCTCCTGGACTGCCCCATTATCCCAGACTAATTAAACGCAAATAGAAACAAAAACATTCATGGGAATAAAACGAAAGGAGCATTAAGCTACGGCTAATATATCAAAATATATGAATTACAACAGTGTTGCCATCATGCTGATGAAGGCAGCTTTTGGCTTTAAGCACTCACCAGTGACAAATAAAGTGCAAGGTGTGCTAATTTAAAAGTAGGCAGCACATTGTGCAGTGAAGGTGACTCCCACTGCACGCTGTCCTCTCTCTAACCTTCTTCAGAGACAAAGCAGTGGGGGAAATTAATGAAAATTAATAAAGAGGCTAAATTTCACTTCAATTCTTACAGTATGTGGCATTCTGCCCTTCTGCACATGCTGTTAGCAGTGCATCCTAGAAGGGAGTGTTTGTAAGGTACAGCAGGTGTGACAGAGTCCACTCTTGATGTGAACATGCCTGGCACCCATGTATCTTTATTTGGTCACAATGTGTAGGGCACTAGAGCCATTACACTTAGCTGCCATTTCTCTTTTCAGTCACCTTGTTTCTGAGAAGATTACATTTCAGCTGTTATAGCAGGACAGATTACACTCCCCACTCTGTATTTTCCTGAGTAATGGGCCTGAACTGCTCAGGAAGTGTAAGGGAGAGGAAGGAATGACGGCAGTCCTCCCTGAAAGCTCTCTTTCTGTGAGAATGATGACAAACAGATCAGAGGAGGGGAGATTTAACAGGGTGGCTGCATGTTTGCACTCCCCTGCACTCAGTAGACAGCACAGGCACAGATGCCTGCAATATCTCTGTCTGGTACCTGCAGGTGAGCTTACTTTTCACCTGCAGGTTGCGTAATATTAATACCCTGTTTATGTCCTCAACTGCAAAACATTGCGATAAAAAAAATAAAAAATGAAAACCCTAGTTGGCAACAACTCAAACTAATTTAGTGTTGTGATGTGATTCGGCCACCTGGCTTTCTGCACACTCCCACCTCCCGCTTCTCACTCTTAAAGGATTTCGGTGGGAGGTGCTTTGGGTGGGTCCCTCATGTTTAATGTATTACCCTGTTCCCTATATCCCGTTGACGCCGGTGCCTGGAAGGGACATGAGAAGCGGAGGATCGTTGAAAGCCTCGTCTGGTTTGATTTTACGCGTTGTGCTGCGTCAAGTTGAGTGAGAGCTGGGAGAGTTTTTATTCTTTTGTTTTGTTTTGTCTTTTAATGCAAAAGTTTGCACACTGTGGAGAGCCATCCGCTGGTTTGGACCGTCCTGAGCTGAAACACCTCGCACTGCTGCAGCAATACAAGCACCTTGCAGAAATGGGCGTGTGCGGACAGAGCCAAGAACACCGTGAAACCGGACTCCCAACAGTTTCTCCTCGTAGCTTTGACTCAGGGACACTTCCCCTGTCCTCGCTGCAGTCCTAGAGGTCTTCCCCGTAATGCGTAAATGGAGTCATTCGTGCCTCTGCTCATTTCCTTTGCGCACGGCATTGTTGAACTTAATGGAGTTAAACTCATTACGTGAGGCACACTGAGTAACTTAGAAAAACAAAAAAAAAAAGTTGTAGGAATAGTTTTCATTTTTTATACTTAATGTATAAGCAAAACCCTTCATTCAAAAAAAATAAATGTATATATTTTGATTTGAATCCTCCGAACTCGTGCGTTTCTGTGAACGTATTTAAAACAAAGAGAACAACAATATAAACAACAACGTGGAAGCGTGGAGGATGGACCCAGCTGCTTGCGGGAAAGTGGGGACGGCGTCGTTGGGCGCCGGCGGCGGAACCGGCGTGAGTGCAAAAGCGCCCAAACATCTGTGGAGGCAGCAGAACCAGGCGACGCTCTCTCCGCTCCACCACGCGCTGGTAGTGCGCAAGAACGACCGCGTGAGACAAAGAGGCTTTTCGGACACCGAGAGATACCTCAACCCGAGGAACATGGACCGGACCTATGCAGTGGACACGGGGCACCGACCCGGGCTCAAGAAATCCAGGATGTCGTGGCCGTCGTCCTTTCAAGGTCTTCGACGGTAAGGACAAAAGACAAACTGCTTCACCTCGGCTTGTTTCTCTCTTTTCTTTTTTTCTTTCTTTCTTTCTTTTTTTTTTTTTGTTAATCTCCTGCCATGAAGATGGGCGTTGTGCGTCTGACAGACGCTCCACAGCGGACTAGTCCTATGGCTCGATATATTCTTAACTTTGAGGACGTGGTAGTACGCGTTTCTTTTTGGGCTTCGCCTGTGCTCGACCTCCGTTTCGCACCACTTTCTGGCCAAACATTTACGGTCCTAACAGTCACAGTAAAGAAAGGGCAGACAAAACACGTCCTGCCGAAAGCGTATATAATGTATTATTAAATACTTGCTTTCTTTTGATCTTTTCATAATATCTCTGTGTCTGAAAAGGATGGGTCAATATGTTAATTTCTAGATCAATCTCTTTGAGGCAAAGTGTAATTGGAGAGGACTACAGTTATCACAGGCAGTTGTGTTATCCCCCCCCCACACATCCTGTAATGAAATTGTATCTGCTGCACTTACTGGGCAAACAAATAAGTCCTGATATAAATCAAAGATAGTCTTCGAATGAAGGAAGGTCACAGGAATATTCATGTGCCTCACTCTGAACACATCACTTGCCAGCAGCCTCATTGCAGCTATAAGATAGTGGTGTTTGGGGACTGATAGTAATTTAGAATGTCAAGTATTCATGTTTCTAATTGACATCACAATCTGCTTTCTGAGGGATGGGCGATTTAGTGGGATGGGCTGTTCAAAGACATGAAAACGGTACAGAAATCTGACTCACCACTTCCAATATATATAATCTTACCACACATGCATGACAAGTGCGGGGTCTTTTGGATGTCGCTTGTGCAGAGGCATTCAGATAAATCACTTACTGTAGAAATGACGACAGTAATGTTTGTGATAACAACAGCCTCAGCGAAGAATGTGTGGTTACAGACAAGGCAGAAAGGCAGCTCCGCACTCAGACAGCTCTGGTGTGCGTGGAAATGTTTCTGCTCTAATTACTCACTTGTTCTGGGAAAGAATGAGGGGGAATGAAGACCAAATGAAATCTGAGAAGGTCACCTCAGCTTCCTGGCTTTAGTGACCGTTGCAGATGTAGTGTTCTCTTGGTAGGGCTCAGTGCTTCCTTTCTTTCTTCTTTATCTTTTATAAATGTTGCTTTGGGTATGAGTGATGCGCGCCTGCAGGTCCGGTCACCAGTCAGCTTCAGAAAGCATGCCGGCCTGTTGTGCTGACAGACAGAATGGTTGCTGACTGTCAGAGTGGCAGAACAGTCACTCAGAGGAGAAGCAAGAGACGGAATGAAGGAGAGGGGAAGCAGTGAGCGCACACAGTGGTGTGCTGGATGAAAACACCACAGCGATGTGAGAATGTCACATTAGAACTGTATCGAGGTCAACGTGTAAAAGAGGATATTGGAACAACTGCGCTGCGTTTGCTTCTGGAGGAAAATAACAATTAGATTACCCAAACTAATCAAATTTCACACAGGAGGTTAATTATACTTGAGGCATTTTGCAGTCCAGCATAAACGTCAATAGAGCCACATGTTGGTCTGTGTACACGCAGCTTAACACTCTTGCCACCAAGTTTCCATTATTATACCTTTTTTATTATCATGTACCAGTGTTATGCATCATGGGCCGTCTTTGGTTTGGGTGTCATTTGACAAACACCTTGTCTCAAAGGTGGACATATCAATCTATATTCCATATTATTATCCCTCATAGCAGTGCAGGTGAATGTGATGCTGTGAATAATGTGAGGCAATCCAAAGAGTGGCCATTGTGCAAAGCAGTACAGCTGTAAAACATATTGCTTTTTTCCTATTTGTGTGTAAATTCAGAGAAACCCACATGTTTTTGCTATTTGACTATTGTCAGCCAGGCATCCCAGAGTTCCCCCTCTACCACTGATGTGCAGCTCTGTATCTAATAGCCTTTCCACAGCCAATTCAAGTAAGTTATGGCTGCTTGTTAAAGATGGCAAGCAATTCTTGATTCGAATTGAAAGCTTTAACCTTTTGGATCAGTCCGTGGCAAACACCGCAAGTGTTGTGTAGATTGAAGCTGTGCATTTCATTGACCGTTGCATTTAACAAACCTGCAGAAGGTTGCATTCCCTCACATGAAATCAGCAATCAATTTCTTCCTGCAAGTGAGACAAACAACTTCTGAGGCAGTGCCACAATAGAAAACTAATCATAAGTGCCAGCTTTATGCTCAACACATACAGTTGATATCAATCTTGTGTATACAGAGAGACAGCAAATCCCTCCCTGAGAGGACGGTTGACGTTGTTGTTGTGCCCTAGTGACTGGTCTGGCACAAGGTCCAGCTCCCCCAAGGTAAAACACATCACCCCAGTGTGTCACATGCAGACTGTGCACGGTTATTGCTTAAGGCGTCTGTGAGACCTCAGCGAAAATCTGGAGCATCCTTTGATGGGGAGATGGCTTTTCTCCCATTCCTCTGCTGCTGGGCTGGCCTGTCCCTGCCATGGGGCTGCTGTGTGTGTGTGTGTGTGTGTGTGTGTGTGTGTGTGTGTGTGTGTGTGTGTGTGTGTGTGTGTGTGTGTGTGTGTGTGTGTGTGTGTGTGTGTGTGTGTGTGTGTGTGTGTGTGTGTGTGTGTGTGTGTGTGTGTGTGTGTGTGTGTGTGTGTGTTTATCTTTGGAGATGTCAGAGAAAAAGAGGCTCTTGATTTCTTTTCTCTTCATCCACCTGCAATCAAGGATGGGAGATTCAGTAGGTGGAAGAGGAAATGTCAAAATAGACAACACTGAAACATGTGAAGGAGGAGGGGAAGGACAGAGGATATCAATCTATTTTTTGTTTGTTTTTTTTCCCTTACTAGTCTGTGATGAACCTGTGGCCCTGGTGATATATATTTTTTCCTCGCCTTAGCCTAGGTTTCTTCTTCTTTTTTCATTGCCACCACTATGAAGCGCAACCCCCTGGCAATGCCATTTTATCCCCGGGGAGTTAGTGAGCGAGGAAGGTAGGGATTGCTTTTGGGTATGTGGCTATATATAACACATTACCGCCGTAATCACAGTCATACTGCATAGGCTGTAGCCGCGCACTGTCATGCACATCTACTGTACAGCTACACTTCCAGGAATGTGAACGACGTCTGAGCCATCAATGAACACTACATGTGGTACTAAACTTTGCATTAGTGGAGATCAGCGTCAGACATGGTGTAGCTTGTGTAATCAAATGGGTCATGAGTGATGCTTTGTGACTCCGTAACATTTTCTGCTGTGTTTAGTGTCACCCGATGAAAGGCAGTCAGAACTGGCAATTACATGAATACCCTCAGTGTCTTATCGATTTGCTTATTTAGACAGAAAAGGAAGGTGTGCTGGGCACATCCTTCACATGAGGTTTGTTACCTACTGTTGCTTTGACATTCTGAGCTTCTTGCATTAGGAAGCGACTTGTCCGTCCGTGTCAGGGAGAAATGTCAGTTTTACTCTGTCAAGCATGAAAGGAAGGCATACCTACCTGGCAACTCCTTCATGTCAGAGAGGCTACTTTTACAGATAATAGTACTGCGGACCAGATCGTTGATAAAACAGGCACACAACAAAGATTGTGATCGTAAATGTCAAGTTAATATTCAAAGTGTAAAGACTTGTTCCAAATTTGACTGTAACGGTTTCTCTAAAACGATGAGTACAATATTCGAGAAAGTACTTACTGGATTAAGAGCAGTAAACATGTGCTGTTTGTGTAGCATGGGAGTAGTCATGCAACAACTGCTTGGTAACATGGGGGATCAAAATGTTTCATTTCCTTTCAGTCAGTGAGTTGAATATCACCAAAACACTCATGACAAACCCTGTCGGTCTCTGCCACTTGGCAGCTTCTCAGAATCCATTAGCAAGCCTATACCATTTGCTGTCAGTGTTTCATTAGGTCTGCAAGTCATTCTTGTATGTATTACAATTAGAAGGGCGGCATTCTGTAACTCCTATTCAGCTGGAGGGTTATCTAACCTCCATTGCTCATACACACCCCTACAAATGTCCTATTGGGTTTTTTTTTCATTCCAGACGTGGCTGCATTTCTATTATTAAAGGTCTTCCTTTGCACTTGATGCCTGCTATTTCATAGTTGAAAAGAGGATGTGGTGGGATTGTGAAGGGGAATAAACAACTGGAATGTGGTTGCCATGAACACATTCTGTGAATCCTAGAACAGACGTTAATCCATCTTTACATGCCTCTTTAAACTTATAAACAAAATGTAAACACCCATGGTAGTAATTGTTGTTTTTCCTGAGTTTTCCACTGATATGTATTTATTATTGGTCATAAAAGCTGTGAGTATGCGTGCTTTCTCTACGTTAACACTACCATAGATGCTGTCTATTAACGTACACTGGAACACGGATGCACAGAAATGCAGTGACAGCTTTATTTGCCTCTGATGCTCTCCTGTAGTGCCTGAAGTGACAACACAAATCTGTTTCACTGAATGCCAGCAATTTTCACGTCACCGTGAAGACGGCAGTAGCGCCAATTGTCTTTGTTTTGAGGTGAAGAGCGACAACTCTGTGTGACTATTACATAATCCATCTCTGTCCAATAAAGGATATAAAACATTGTTTGGTTGAATAAGGTAGAAGTGCATGCTCGGTTAGTAATTTCCTTTGCCGAGGCACATAGCGTTTGAAATTAGTGTCAAACAACAGGGAAAAAAAAAATCAATGCTCATTGTGCACAACCATTGTTGTACAGTCCTGCCGATACACAGGTCCTGTGGGATTCTGCTTATGGAACAAATTCATCCAGTTTCCAGACCAAACAGTGTCCAATACAAACCACAGGCCACTGTCTGTGACTGGTCTCTCGGAAAACATTATTACTTCACAAAAAAAGTGGAGCTGTGTTGAAATCGTAAGTAGAAACAGAGCTCGGACAGTGTTTCTGAGGCAGACGTTAGTTTTTCACAGCACTCCCCTGTCTTTCTTTTCCTCTCTGGTCATCGGCTAGGCTAATAAAGTAAATGAAAATCATTTCTGAAGGATAGCCTTGTAAGCGGCTTCAAGCCAAAGCCTTTCCAGACTGCCAGCTTGATGCTGGGTGATTCCCTCGTCTGTTGCTTGGCTGTGCTCTGCTGATCAAATTACATTCAACAGGGTGATTAAAGACTGGAGCTGGACTAGCAACAGGCCTGGATCTGCTGATTCTTATGACAGACCAAGCTATTGAGAAAATATTGAGAGCAAAATTGGTTACTGGTTCTGGCTAATAAACTGTGTGTTTGAAAATAAACAGGTTATATTCGCTAAATGTTTCACAACCAGTATACTGCTTACAATATTGTTCTTTGACAGATTTAGTTTCTGTTAACATCTTTTTACATGGCCTGTCAAGTAGCCAAGTATATCCATTAGTCATCCCTCTGAAAAGGTAAAAGGACTGGTAGGACAGATTTTCTTCCGTTAGCAGTATTTACAGTAGAAGCGGTCAGACGCTCATCAGTGAGAGCAGCAGGAGTGTGTATGAAAATAGACCCATGCAAACCTAGATTCTTTCAGTGCAGGGATATAAATCAAGACCTAAACAGGATCCAAGTTGTTTTGTATCAACCACGATGAATCAAACTGCAATGCTATTCCAGTCTTCAACTGTAAAACATCACCAGAAAATCTACAGTCGAGGGACATTATTTTGTTTTCATGTTTTATCGTTGTTTCCATTAGTTTTCTTCACTGCGTTCTCCAAGTTCCGGTCATGTGAGGCTCAAGCCTAACCAAGCTTACATCGGTTTCATAAAACGCGTCCACTCATGCTGAATATGTCCTTGGGCGTGCTGTGGTTTTTGTTGTTGTTTTTTTTCTACAACACTGTAAAATTGATCTGGAATCAATAATGTAATCAATGAAACAAATGGACTAATAACTTGAATCAATAATTGAAATCATTTCTCTGGAAGTAGAATGCTCATTAAGCTTTGACGGGAATAGATTTTCCGTGCTGTCATAATGAATGACCATACATTTGTGTTGTAACAGAGTGTGTAATAGATGGACGGGCAGCAATCTCCATGTGTCAGGTAGAAATCGATAAACAACCTGTAGGCACTTTTTTAAGGCTCCATGACCATGATCAGGTTTTCACAAACTTAACAGAAGCTGTTGTGCTCGAGGTCGGCTATGCAGTAGTTCAATACTCTTTTAATGGTGTTTTGTTTTTCAGGAAATTTCCCTCTACTTTTGATTACCCCCCCCCCCCCCCCCTTTTTTTTTTCTTCCCCCTCCCTCCACCAATTGTCTGTCCTTCTCTTCAAATCAGTCCCATCCCCTGGGACACATGTTTTCTTCATGTCTTGATTGACTGATGCAAACGCTGCACATCATATCATTTCATCATGACATATGGTTTCTCCCATTTTCATCTTTCTCTCCCCTCTCTGCTTTTGTCCTTTCCTGTCACACTTTTGCTGTTTGTATCTATTGATTCCCTTTCCTCTTTGAACATCTTGGTCCTTAGTGATTTTGTCTCTGTGGGCAACATGTCTCTTGTCACATCTATCAACTTTTCATCTGGAGGATTCACTCACACTTATCTGCACGAGGCTGCTCTGGTCAAGAGACATGAAAGTAACCTTGAAGTAGATCTTCACCAACTGGTCCGTCTTCCACATACTGTAGTATAATGCACGCTACATAAATTAGCCATATCTTTGCTCAATACCTTTGGTAGTTTTCTCTTAATCTACCTATATAGCCATCTATCCTTCTCTCCATCAGCCGTCTTTCTATCTTACCTCCATCGATATTTATTCACCATTTTCAGCGAGGGGGAAAAAAGAATGTGAGGAAAAAACAACAACAACATCGGGATATGGCGATTTATGATGTTGAATTAAATAAATGAAAGAATCATTATCATATCACTGCTTATGTCATGCGGGTATAAAAGCTGTATACATGTAACATGAAATCCCATCTGGACAGATTCTAGTTTTTAACTGAAGTTCTTCACAAGCATCTCACAGATGTTACAATCTACAAAATTTACAAATTCTAGGCTGCACATCGGCGATTGCCCCGGGCTGAAATTTGATGATTGACCCTCAGTGCACAGGTCACGGCTACTTTTTTTTTTTTCTTCTCTCAGACACATAGAAACTGACCAGTAGAGAATTGGCTTTTGTTGGTCATTAAAACAAGATTTACCTGTCATCCCAGCAGTAAGCATTTAAAAGAACCCTCAACACTGTGATTATACTACAAGTATTTCATCAAACATGGTTTGACAGCGAATAAAATCAACATGAAACTAAACGTTTACATGACGTTCTCTTAGAAAAAGGGGGGGTTAAAGGAGATCAGCAATATGTGTACACATGATCAAAATCCCTGTTGAATTATGTGAGATCAGGTGATTACGGGTACAGCCCTGACTTCCTGCAAACAATGAGGTATGGTTGTATAAGTGTGGCGTCTGATGTATCGGCACCATAAAGTAAACACAAAAAATATTTGCAATTACATTAAACACTCGTAACTTGAAAGCAATTATTATGATTCAGTCTTGACGCAAAACTGAATGCCAAGTTTCACTAGCAGCCTTGGCACAGCCTTTGTGAGTTATGTACAGAAAAAAATCTCTGAAGAGACGCAAGGTCGTGTGTAATTAGCATTTTTGTTTTCTCAAAACCGACAAACAAGAAGAAGCCATCTGACATGGCATGCATAATTCATGGATCATCCATGATGTAGAGCTACTGAACTCTCCTAGAAATGTAGCGTCGTTCCTATGAACGGGACGAGAAAATCTTAGAGGCTTTGTGTTTTCTTATCTATGATTGTGTTAGGGATAAGCTCACAGACCTTATAGTTTCATGCCTTATTCATTTATTTTTTTATTTTTTACCATGAAGAAGACTGTCATGTACTTGTTTTTTCTACGTCTGTATTATTTGCTCGGTTTCTGGCAGTGCTAAAGGGTTCTCCATCCAAGAATCGATGATTTATAAGTTTCCCATTTGGTTTGAGGAACCAACAGGACGCCCCCACAGTCAGTCCGGTCAGTAAACGTTCCTAGTATGTTTAATGTGTGTTTGTCGCTGGAGTGAGTCTCTGCTCTTGTCTGCACAAATGTCTATTATTTGGAGATTAACGTCAGTTGGATGAATGTGGAAAAATTGAAAATGCAGGGCGGAATGGACAGTGGAAAAGTGAACCGATCTGGTTGAATTATCATGAAGCTTCTGTGGTCACTTTGTGGAAGTTGAATGCATGACTTCACCGCGACCAAATGCTCCATGAAGTATGCAACTAGATTTTACATGTAACGTTTGAGCCAGGAGGGTGTGTGCTTATAATATTGGGAGTGTTTTGTTGGCGGAGGAGCAGTTTATGAGCGTGACTCATGAGTTGGATTCATGTCACTGGGGATTTGACTGGCTAATAAAATGATGCAATCCCAAGTCCTCATTAACAGGAGATGGATTTCACAGGAATCCATAGGGAAGAATTGAAAGCCAGGTCTTGGTGGCTCCTATTACAGAGCCATTAGTAGATCTGCTCACATTGTCCAGCAATATCCGAACTTACATCATCATTTGAAACAATTAAATGGAACTAATTGCCCTACACTAGGATTATCCGGCTTTGCCTCCTTCCTATTTTCTTTTTTTATCATTTTTGTCACGATAACACTCGACCTGAAATTATCCCATTCAACTTGAGTGCCCGTTCTCACGTTGTGCACATGAGCAGTGAGACCGGTTAAAAGGGTTTCAACTGGTGTCACTCGTGCCAAAAGGTGACAGGAATACATTGTAAACTTCCTCACTCAATATATACAACTCAATGAATAGGGAAATACATTTACTAGGTCAATGATGAAATACTACTTAGCTATACTTCTGTATTCTGTTTCTCAGAAAACTTGTCAGGTCATAAAAACTTAAGATATTTTTATTTTTTGGCCTGTTTGGTTGTTTGCAGTTCATATTTTCCTACAGTTCTTAGTTTTCTTTGTGTTTCTGTCGTTGCCTCCCAGCAAGCTTGTTTTTGTTATGTTCAAAATCGATCGCTTCATTTCCGTTCCACATCACCTCACATCCATGTGTTTTGACGTCTATCTCTACAGACAGATATTTTGCCGTAAACACGAGAAATATCAATCTCGGTCCCACAAACTGTGGCTAAAACACCACCAAGTAAAGGTTGTAATTTTCACCTTCATACCGACTGGGACACTTCCTGATACAAGGGTCTCTGTTTGTGAACTCCACAGAATTGGAGTAATAAGAGCCTTGAAGGAAAACCTGAAGGCACCACTGCAGCCCTATGAGCCCTCATTAGATGCGAGATTGACAATGGCTTTCTTTTATCAATTCCGTGCCTCAGCTTGCTCTCTTAATTCATAATACACAACTTAAAGGCCAATTGTACAGTAAATTAGATTTAGTAGTAGAATTATCAAATCCATCCATCCTGCCTGATGTGAATCATCATCTGCTTGCATTTTCCCCGAATGCATTCACAGAAGGTCACCTTGCTCATTTGGGAAATAGTCACCATGGCTACATTAGTTAGAGGGGTGCACTGATTTCATTAGTGACGAGATCTCATGAGGACAGTGAGCCGAATGCAGGAAAGACAAGTATATGATTATTTGGGAAGAGTTGGCAAAGGTCCTGTCTGAAGTAGTTTCCTCCAAGGATGGCAATAGAGGGGCGGCCGTCTTCGGCATTTTTAGTTTTGATTTATTGGGCTAACTGGCATTTATTTTACAAGTGAGCAGATTGTTTGTTTCAACAGTTTGACTCACGTATTTTCTGGTTCATTTTTCTCAAGCGAGACAGCATCTTGTAAAAAGAATCAAATCCGTTTAACAGCAAACATTTTACAATTAAAGGAACCTTGCGCTGTCCAAAACTCATATTTATGTGCCCATGTAGTGGCGTTAATGCAAGAAGAAATTCAGTAATGCATTAATCCAAACATGGGGGAAAAAGACCGCAACTCCATGTAGAGAACCGATTTGTAATTGTGGATAAAAAAAAATTTCTTTCTTATGGCACTTTACACATCCCTATTTTATTAAAAGAATGATTATGAGTTTTTATTAGAATTGCTGGTAAAGTAGATATTCAGTCTTATTCATATTTCAAAATAGAATGATAAAGAAATCTCATCTTGTTGCATTTCTGCAACCAAGGTACTGCAATACTAAATTTGTTTGTTATATTCATGAAATATATGAACCACCTATATTTCAAACTTTAATAATAAAGGCAAGATAAAGGTTAACAGAGGCAAGATACGACACATGTGTGTAAATGAGAGAGATGTGTATATTAAGAGTAGGGCCTGTGAAAGTAGATGAGTGCCGGGGGTCAAGCATGAAATACAATGGCTAGTGAAAAGGAGAAGATATGAGTGATCAGGATGGACAGGATATAAAATGAACTGACCGGAGGGACAGCTGGGGTTGAACAGTTTGGAGATGTAGAGGTCAGGTTGTGATTGTTTGGACTTGTGCTGAAGAGAGATAGCAGACACAGTGGACAAAAGATGTTGAAGATGGAGCTGCCAGTCATGGGGGGGGGGGGCATGGATAAAGAGAATTAGGTCATGGGTGTGTTGGTGTAACAGTCGAGGAGGCAATAGGGTGTGATGTAGGCTGATATTCTCATGTGGTGACCTCCTCAAGGAAGCAGTTGAAATCCCCCCCAAAAAAAACCCAACCTTCTCAGCATATGTAAAACAAAAACAACTAAAACAGTAAGAAATCTTCTCTGTACGATTGGGGTTTCATTTCAGGATAAAGTGAGTAAAAATAACTGCTATCATTAAGCCGAATGCAGTAGTTCGTAATTGAGTTAACTATAAAAGTCATCTGTGCAATTTCGGCTTCAGATTTGTGTCCCCGCTCTGAGACTAGTCATCTGTGTTACCACTGCGTGTTATGTTCAGTGTGAGGCAGCATTGTAGGCCTCCGTGCAGAAAGATGGATTCCAAGGTGTTGTGCTACTTAACATTTCATAAGGATTAGCAAAGGTTGCTGCGTTGACAACCGACCTATGGACTAGTGATGTTAACCAATGACTAATTTTTCTGTTGACCAGATTATAAGTTAATACTATTCGATAGGACACTAGAAACGTGGCACAATTTATCGTTGGCCATTTTACAAACTGTCCCCAAATTATAATGTGTGTTTTAGGAGCCTTTGGAAGCCTTCAACACGATCTCACTGTACGGTTACACACTGTGTTGGACTTGTAATGCTTCTGAAGTACTGAGCACTTTCAACCACACAGTACTCTGGAGGCTTGACAAAACCTATTCCATTAACTTCCAAGTTGAGAGGAAGCATATCTTGCCAGTCACTGTGAAGATAAGCTGCGTTATTTTCTCCTACTGATCGGGATAAGTGCTGAACAATGTGAAGCGACCCTGAGCGCGGCCTGGTACTGGGTAGCGCGGGTAGCAGCAGCTGTGGCTTTGTGTAGTTTCATGTACAAATATATGCGTTGAATGCTTTTGTGCATTGCTCAAGTGGCGAGATTAACACTACAGCACGCCACTGTTTATTCTGCCAAAACCAGAAGGCTTTTCCCAATTTACCACTGCGCTGTTTTAAAACTGCAGTCAGCGAGCACTTTTTCAGGGAGGGGTTCTGCCGTTTGACAGCGCTGTAGGCCCCAACTAGTGGTGAGCAGCTGTACGTCTTGCATATGAATGAAATGGTAACCGACTAATATTTCATGTGCCAGGTTGCAAGGAGGCTGGTGTTTAACCGGTTCGCCGAATAGCCCCGAGCATCTCGACTCTGGACTGGGTGAATGTTAAAGTGAACAAAGTCAACTCCCTCTCATCAGTTACACCTTCCATGCGGTCCCCCAAAAATGTCTGAATATTTAGCTGGCTTTTATTTATTTTAGCATAGATAATGTATATCATCGGTTTGTCTTGTGAGATTATTTTATGGGCTTCATGCTGGTGTAGTAATTTGTACTCTCACCCAACACTGACGATATCTACAGCTGGAGTCCAGCTTGTGGGTTTTTCTTTGAGGAGCTTGCGTCATCCATCTGTGCATGTGTGGGATTTCTCAAGTGTCCTCTCACAGACCACAAACATGTGTTTGAGGTTAATTGGTGACCTTTAATTGCCCACTGGTGTGAAGTTAAGTGTATGTGAATGTCTGCCTCTCTGTTTGGCCTCTGACGGGCTGTTTATCTGTCCTTCTGTGGTCTTTTCCCTATTGTCTGCTGGGATCACATTGGATAAATGGACATTATAGAACTACAAAGCAAAAATGAATCAGTGAAGTTTTAACTAGTAGTTCAGACCATGTGTTTTTATAAAAAAAGATATTGTGCTTGGCAACAATATAATTCAGCTATATTTAGCTGTATTTTTTTCAACCTAGCCTTATTCCTGATGGACTTAATTACCATAGTGATGACTGTGTGAAACAGTGAAATGATCAGCCCTCTAAAATCTAATCAGTTTTTACTGGTGATGAACAACCCTCAGTTTTTACAGTCACTCTTGTTTTTGTTTCTGGTACTAAAAATGATTTAGTCGTGGAAAATATCAAGTTAATGTGACCTCTGGCAGTGATATGTTTACGCAGGTTCTGTGAAGCAAACGTCTGACAATGAATGCAATTACTTCAGTCCATGGGCTGTGCACCTCCACTTGACTGTAAGATTTAGTTTGGTCCTCCCCTGTATGCTGAGGTACACACACGTGTCAGGTGAAATTGGGAACAGCCAGCTTCAACTTTGAGGGTTAGGTTATTAGTATCACTAATAATAGTCTTGGTCAGCCCTCAGTCTGACATTTGCCTCACATGACACCTGTGTTTTTGTTATGAAGAAAGGTTTCCCTGGCAGTGTCATTTTTTATGCATGGAAGGAGCCACAGAGGCAGTTGATGGTGATTACTGGAGTTGCAGAGTCCCTACTATTTCTGCCATGTCTTGCTTCTTATGGACACATTGTTAGTTGGCTGGGATGTGTGGTAGTCAGTGAAATTGATGTACTTTTTAAAAAAAAAATCTTTTGAGCACAAGATGACTGTGTACTATTTTCGTCCATTCCCTCTGGAATGACCTACCTGTCCGTGCGCATCTGCATCATTTACTACAAGATGACTCAGGGCTCAAGTGTAACATAGATATTCATATTTCAGGTGCTGCAGGGTTTTTTTTTTTTTTTCGAAATGTGAAAAAGGAGAAAAAAGCTAAATGGATGTGGACCTTTCAAGACACAACTCAGATTTGATGCCGGACTTCATTAGGAGCTGGAAAGACTGAGTCATATTTAGAGTAACAACTTTACAATACAACAATATGCAATTTGTACGTCGACCTGAACAGGCAGTGCACAGATGACACGATTTGACAGTTTGATAGGTTTACATACTATCATACAATGGGTGTACCGTTGCACATGTTTTCTTCTGTCTTGCCCCAGATCACACACACATACCCCCACAGACACAGACGGAGGGTGAGAGAGGCGAATTCACTTCTCTCATCAGTTGGGAGCTGCACAGTTTTCAAACATTTTGCTGAACATGTGTGCCAGGTGGAGTGAACTACGTCCTCCAGCATATTTCCCCGGAGTCCGTATTTAATTAGACTGCTGGGGTGTCCATCATGCTGAGGTGTCATTTGTCTTCTTTTCTGAAGTCGTCTTCAGAGACGAGCCGGTCTGATGCTACTTACACAGTGAACTGTGTCATACTCCCACTCCAGAGGGCTTGATGCTTCTACCTACAATGTTCAAAATCTTGTCTCTCATCTGGAGCGTGGCCAGCTGCCTAAATGTTGCGCTCAACAGAAAGAAAACCTTTTTTTTTTGAAGTCTTCTTGAAGTACATGGCAGTGTAGATATTGTTTTTATGTGACTGTTTCATCATGTCAGTAAGGCGTCAGCTTGGCAGCTCCCTTTTGCCACAGCAAGCTTTTACAGCATGTGAGGTAGACTTTGGTGTTTCTACGCCTCCTGCTTCAACCCCAATGTGCCACACGGCACAACTCATTACTCAGGTTGAATACTTCTGTTTTATTCATTGTTGGTATTCAAGGTTGTTTTGCTGCCTTTGCTTTCCCAAATCTTTTATAGCGTTTTGCCAGCCACTCACATTTTTCCAGTTTTTTTTTCCCCCCAAATATACTTATTGGATTTTTATTTTCAAAGACAGAACAAAACAAACAGAACAAAACATTCAGGCTCAGTTTCGACAGGGGGGATAGTCACACACAGAAAGGAAAAATGCAGTTCAACATACCGTAGGAGCTGTTTTAGAGGTTCACACAGCACCTCTGTAGAAAAGGGTGGAAATGTCCATACCAACGTATGACATAACGAACAGAGGTGATCTCCAAGTGCATGAGTCACACATGCAGATACGTTTTAGTAACAATATTAATAATCATGATTAAAAAAAAAACACATAGAGTACAGAAATACTAGAGCCCTGAAGTTGACACTGATTCATTACAATATGTACTTTCATTCAATGAATTAACTCCTGATTGTGAGGATACATCTTGAACCCCACAGAAAGGCTGAACTTGAAGGAAGACAAAAGTGAGGCAGAGATGTCAGTCTCTCATTTTTCTACAAACTATGTGTTTGAGGTATTTCAGTCCTGGCCAAAAAGCATATGATTGCCCCCTCACTCTTTAGCTTTTAGAGAGGGCCAGAAAATAAGAACAGGGAACAGTATTATGATGAAAACAAAAGTCCAAACAAAGATATTTTTCTCTCTCATTTCTGTTTTCCTGTTTAAGGTTGTTCTCACCACAAGGCTGTGACCTGAAGCAGTCACTTTTTTTTGAAGCACTTGTAAACACTCCTGCTAAGTGCGACATAATCGGATGCTACTCTTAGAAAGTGTGTGCCATTTAACCACCCTACTCAGACCTTTGTGGATGACTCGTGCTATACAAGTAAACTTGCCTTGCCTTTATGATTTAGCAGACCCGAATGTGTCTTTTTACTTCGCAACAGATGCTGACTCCAGTCTTCACTATCTACCATCGTTGCTGTATGAATGCGGAGATGAATGCACATATACATCATCATTTAAACTTACACTTCCCACAGTCTTCCTCGCGGGCGAGGGTGCCTTGTATTCACCGACTTTCACCTGGAGATAAAACTCAGCAGCTATATAAAGCAGAATTGAAGGCTGCACGGTGGAATATAAAACACATCAGCGCTTGATTTATTTCGCTCTGAAGAAGGTGATAACCCTTTTATAATGTGGAGGAGTCGGGCCTTTCTTCTACTGCTCATTTGCTCAGATTAGTTTCTTTTTGCAGGCTCGCCAGAGGGCAGGGCTTCCCATCAATCTTTTTTACAACTTTATACAACTTAAAATCACAGAGGGATAGCCTGAAGGCAGGTTTCAGTCTGGACAGGTCACCAGTCCATCACAGACACTTACTATTTTTGATCAGCATGCAGGCCTCACCATGAAGGTCGGTGTGTAAAAACAAGCAACATGCGACAGAAATCGTGTGAAATCCCGTGTCAGCATTAGTCAGTATTTAAAAAGGGAACTTATATTCTTCAAGAAGCTATTTGTTGTTTAGATTTGTTGAGTTGTGTGGTTAATTGTGAGATTTTTCAGTAACCGCTAATTTTTTGCACTGAAACGAAGGGGAAATTATTTAGTTGTCGGTATTTATAGTTCATGATCAATACGCCGCTGCTCTGAGGCCTGTACTACGATCCGTGATCAACACATCCAGGATCTCTCTCTGTTTCCTGGGTTGACTCACCCAGACACACTCGATCCTGAATAACCGTTACTACCAAACAGGTCATCAACTCGCTCGATCAACCCAGACCTACGTGTGCGAGTTCGCGTGAAAGGGGCGGAGTGTGCAGCGTCTGACCAATCAAACACACAGAGAGAATCCCTGCAGCGCAGGCTACATATTCCTGAAGGAGCAGTTATTCTCTGAGAATATGAAGTATTAAAACATCATTTTCCAAGAGATCTGATTGGTCGGGAGGTGGAGCTGTGACACTCGCTGTGATCTTATCGAGAACGTAACCTGCTCGGGAGCAGGTCATCTCGATAAAAGAAAATCCAGCGTTCACATCAAAATGGGCTGCACCGGAGAAGTAAAAGGTTTGGAGCCCCAGGTCTAAAGTATTGTAACCTCACAGTCAACTGAGTACAGTTAACACACTGGTGAACTGGATGTGCAAACTCATATAAAACTTCAATGTCCCAAACAAAATGTTACTCATTCTGTGCCGTTTTAGATTTCGTCTTCACTTTGTTGTTATTGGACGTTCAAACATATTATCCTCTGTCTATATTCCACTTGTCGGGTTGTTTTTGTTTGTGCGCTGACTCATAAAGTGAGTGCTTCAAACTTGAAGTGTTTTGATTTTCCGATGCCGAGAGTGACACAGCAGAAAGAAAAGTTATTTCAAGCCAATACCGTGTCTCAAAAAAAAAAAAAAATCTTGCTTTGAATTCTAAAATCTCTCTGTATAGATCTTGTGTTAATCTCATTTGCTGTCACATTCATAGATTTAGGGACATCTTTATTGCTCTTCAAGCATCTCATATCTCTTTCTCCTTCTCTCTCCCTGCCCTCTCCGTCTGTCCTGGGGAATTGTGTGTGTGTGTGTGTGTGTGTGTGTGTGTGTGTGTGTGTGTGTGTGTGTGTGTGTGTGTGTGTATAGAACGTTACCTCAGTGTGCTTGTGTCTCTGCTCCCTGGTGTTGATCAGTATTCTCTGGTGATAAACCGAGCCCCACAGAGCTGTGAGGACTCAAGATTTAAACTGCGCCAAACCCATAGTGGCTATAAAGCACTGTCTTCTTGCTGCCACATAACCAAGATGCATTGAAGCTGAACTGAAGGCAAAGAAAATGTCTTCTGGTGCAGTATAGAGTTGCTTCGCTGATTGATCGGATCCAAAAAGGCTTAGGTGGGCCAGCTAGAATTTAATATATCTAAACTTTATGAAAAACAACCGCAAGCCCATTAATTATTGTCTTGTGTGCCGCAGCTAGATATGCCTTGTCCTCAAATGAACTTGTGTGGAAGCGATTTCAAATGGGTGTTTTATATATTTGCGGGCGAAATGCAGTTTCAATCTTCACTTCGGCTTGAAATTGTATTTTCAGTAGCTGATGACTCCTAAAGCATACAATAGTGGATCCACAAAAAACTAGGCTGCCCTAAATAAACTAATAAACTGTTGTCTGTTTGTATTTTATATACATACTTAGCAGAGAGTTGTAGTCCTCCAGCTTTCCAACTACTACTACTTTATGGAGACACACACACACACACACAAAAGGTTTTATAACCTCTTTGTCCTGCAGACTTGCTCTGAACTCAGTTGTAACCAGCCTCACTCCATGACCCTGACCATAGTCAGTTTCAAGCCTTCAAAAACAATAATATACATTCCCTACTCATCTAAACTTATTCTAAATGTAGTTTTAACTGCTAATTTCCTAACTGTTACCTGTCTACTGACTCGAACCCAACCATATCCTTAGTAAACTTAAAAAAAAATAAATAAAAAATACCCCAAAAGTTAATAAATTGTTGAATTTGGATCCTAAAAGTTTATCCCCACAGTGACATACACCTCCATGGGTTTGTGTGGTCAGATTAATGGCTGAACCAGTATGGTAGAATGAGGACACAAACACAGTTTTTTCAGTAGTCTGAACCAAGATAGTCTGGCCAAATTGCAGAATAATGTTGAGATTTGGACATTTTTTCCACCGGTCGATCGCAGACGATAAGAGGTCAGGCTGCAATAATGCAAAAGAAAATGAAGGGAAAACAAGTCCTCCAAACACAGAGCACCCTCTGTCAGTGTAAAATAGATAGAAGCCTGATCCCACGTAGCCGCCACGGTTGAATTCGGAGAGGAAGTGGTGTCTTGTCTTGAGCAGGCGCTCCTGCTATATAGAGGACTGAACTATTCTTAAAACTAAGAAGAACTGCTTGGATATCAAAGTTGACACCAATAAATGTGTTGGCTCATGCTGGCAAAGTGAATGAGCCACTGGAGAGGGTGAGGGAACAGCGAAACTTGCTGCTCTTGATGAGTGTCTGGCTGCTATAATTGGAAACTGGATTGCGAGTGGTGTTGCTCCACAGAGGGCAGTAGGCAGACCTGGCAATGGGGAAACTCTGACTTTGCTGAATCTTAACTTTCTTCTGCATAAAAGTAACTTTAAGTCCCCATTTAATATGCTAAACATGACATTTGAGGCAAAAGGGGACTTTATTTGGCAATATTTCAAGCCATTAGAGACAATGAAGACAAAATGAAGTAAAGGAAACCATAAGGGGACAATACAACATGTGTCTATGATTTCTAAAAAAAAAATGTTTCTGTGCATGTGTGCAATTTTTCTTTTTCCCAGGTTGGCAGTTTAACGTTGTTTTTTTGTTCGTTTGTTTTCTAAGTTGATTTTATGTATATTGCGCTCTCCTTTTCTCCTCAGATGTTGAAAATGTTATGTACATTTACATTGGTGGGTTCGATTCAGTTTTGTCTGCTGCAAATTGACGTTTCTCCTATTCGAGGGCTCATTCCCACAGCGACCCAACCCGAGCGAGTACGGCTGAAATGAATTTGTTATGCATATTTGTTCACCAGTTACATAACCCATTAAATACATTTGGTATTATAATTTAATTTCCCAAGCCACATTTTTACATTTCACTGCACTTAAGCTGCTGTTGTGTGTTTGGCTGGAGTGTTACTGTATTCTGCACTAAGAAACAAGTAATGGAAAAAGCAGTATTGCTTTGGCATTGCAAAACGAGACACTTTAAAACATATATATATATATATATTTATATATAAAAAGGACAAAAACAGTTGGTAAATTGCATGAGTCAATGTGTTTCCATTTCCCGGCCTTCAGCTTGGTAGTTAGGTGACAAGCCAATGGGAATGTAACTTCACGTATTTTCTTGTCATTTGCATATTTGCGTTGATGAATGTGGAGAAAGTCACCAATGGGGTTAAACTGTAAACCATGTTCCTATTTTTTGTTTTTAGATTAATAGAATTCTGTCCTTAACTGCTTTATTTTGATACACTGTGGATTTTTCACGTCGATAGATGAATTTCGTTGATTTAAACCAATTGTTGGCAGCTTAAATTTAACAGTAAGCTGTTAATTATAGGTTATATTAATTCTTGCTTTCGATGGCGATGGTGATGGTAATGATGACTCGGTCAGCTAGGGTGTTTGCGTAGAACCGTGGAGGTCTACACTGCAGAGAAAGAGGAACAGCGTCTTTAGAGACAAGACAAAATGTGTGTGGATGAGAGGGAGGCAGGTGGAAAGGTGAAGATGCAAAGAGCAGAGGTGGCGAAGGTAGACTAGGTCTTTTGATTTCCTTTTGGAGGGCTGACTCCAGATAAATGAGCTGAAGAAATGACTGCAGGCATGTGGGGATGGTTTGGTATTATAGTGGACATATTGACCAGAAGATGATGGAAGATGGAGATGCCAGACAGAAGGAAGAGGAACATCTCAGAGAGTTGATGCAATTCAAAATATAAGAGGTATTATGATTACTTCAATTTTTTTTTTTAAACGGATAGAAAGGAAAAAGATAATGTGTAATACAAACAGTGATACTACAGGATTATAAAACTGATGGTGTTTTCTAATGTAAGAGTGGAATGGATAAACTCAACAAAGTGGGACATATTTGTCTGTTTTCTAAGGGGTCCCTGTGGGGTTCGGAACCGTCTCTGCTTACCTGGTTTGAGGAGCAGAAGTCGTCTGAGGAGCACTTCTCTGCAGATGCTGTTACCTGATTTATGCTGCACTAATGAGAAGACAATCAAACAAACAGCTTTTCTCTATCCTTCGATAGTTGGGTAGTGAACGCATCAAAGACCCAGTCGGGATCTTTCAGTCGTTAGACGTAGGGATTAAGGATCTACAAGGTGTAGCACAAAGATGTACTTTGTCCTCAACTGTGGCGCTTTTAATCCAAGCTGTCAGATTTAAAGCATGCGTGCTCTGTTTAAACAAATACAACAGACTACTTGGTAGATAATTTGAAATGGCAGTTTGAACACTACTTTGGATGAATTTAACTATGAAAACATAAAAGCAAAGTGAGTTTCTGATTGAATTGTGGGCCTACACAAACAGTTGAGAACACTCAGCTTTTGTTCTTCTGCTGGTGACCTTAGCTTTCTGCCGTTGCTTTGCTTAGAGAAAGATCATGTTGATTTTGTTGCGAGCTTGATTGATACTTTAGGGGCTGTAGTTGTAGATTAAAGTACCTCTGGGGTGCAGTTGTTAAATGTTGTCATCAGAAGCAGCTGAGAAAGTGAATTGGTATTCTCTCCCAGACACAGCAGAGTAATTGGTCTCCCTCCTTCTTTCACCCATTATTAAATTGCCTGAAAATAGTTTATTTTATTTCCTGCGTCACAGTGAAAGACATTACGCAATGATGTCAAACTTTCATTATTTTTTTAATACAAAAGGTTTGGTCTTTTGTGCGTTTTTGAGCTATTAAAAGCTATCAATCCATTGATTCATGCATCTTCCATCCTATACCTCTGCATCTGACTCAGGGAAAACTCAAAGACATTCACACACACTCACACCATTTAGAGACACCCATTAACATTGGGCACATGTTTTAGGACTCTGGGAGAAAGCGGCAGTGTCTGGAGAAATGTTGAATGCCCGCGTTGTTTTTGGCATCACACTTAGTCACATTCCCCGGATTAAAACATGGTTGCGTCAGAAGAGTCCAAACTCACTATACTCCTTGTATTCATGCCTAGTTTCTTTGTACTGGCTCAGGGAGAACGTGACATTCTCAAATGCTAAATGATAAAAGACGAATAGAGGGGGGAGGATTGCTTTGTAGAGGTTGTCCTTTGCAGCTTGGCTGAGAAGTAAAAATATTCCTCTGTGCTCCGTGGGGATATTGCACTGAGGTAGCCTGAGGCGTTGAGGTCAGCTGAGGTCATTTCATAGAGGGCATGCTGGTCTTTGCTCATGGGTAGTGTGCAGCAAACCTGTGTGAGCCGTAATAGTGCTGTTCGCGCCGCCACTGATCAATTGTGACCATTGATTGTGTTCTGTGTGTCTCTTTGTTGACTAAATACATTGCACTCACATTTACGCCTACAACTGATTTAAAGTCGCACGTGAATGTGTGAGTGGAGACTGAGGTGTGTAGAAAAAAAACCCCAGATTGTTGAGACATATTGAAAGTGACAGAAATGGTATATTATCCCATAAATAATAAACGATGCATGTATTTGTGATAAAATAGATGGCGATGAAGTGATATGAATATTAAAGTAGAACTATTAAACATTAGACAGAAACTCCAAGTAGTTTTTAACTAATTTGATGTTGACCATTATCAAAATGAACAATTTAACTAATGATGTATTATGACTGTAAAAAAAACAACAACAAATTAGGTGTTGCAATGGTCAAATGTGCAAAAATAAGACACAAATTTTTAATTTGTAGCTTCACTGTTCAGATGGAGATGGGAAACTTTACCTTTTCTGTTCGATCAGTGCTTAGCTTTACTTATTCAGGTTCGAATAAAGTGGTTCCCGCACAGCCAGACCTTTAGGAAGAAAACCCCCAAAAAGAAATTGGCATATGTGATGGTATAAAATCCTGCACTTCTTTTGTCTCATCGTTGTGGTTGTTTGCAGCTTGAAGCAATTAAATGCTGCGTGTAATACGTGTGCATTTTTCAGTAGCCTTCAGCGATAGCTGCTAATAGTAACACACGCTTACAAACAGGTAACATTGGAATAAAGCCACAGTGCAGCAGCTTGTATGGTTATATCATACCGTTCCATATTAATGGTAGACCTCAGAATATACGTCACTGGAAAAACACTTCTCATTCCTCCGATAAATTTCCAGTCCAATCCAGTTTGGAGCCTTGAAACTACTCCACGGCAGACAGTAAAATACACACTAACCTAAAGACATGCACAAAAATGAATGCAAAACATTGGTGGGTGAATTAATCCGCTGCAACACGTCTCCCGGGCCCTTATTAATAACACCCAGGTGATCTGATGCATGCAGAGAGTGTAGAAAAGGAGTGTGTGTGTGTGGGTGTGTGTGTGTGTGTGTGTGTATGTTTTTTCATGGGCTTCTATCTTCTTGGGAACAGAAGGTGGGCCAGCCAAGCAGTCAGCCAATCAGCCATACAACCAATTCCCCAGCCAAGAAGAGATCAGAAATGAGCACCATCCACCCGACCAAACATGCATTCAGTAAACAAGCTGCCACTCAGGTGATTCACCATCTGCCTGATACCTAGCGTTTCTTTCACTCATCCAGCCAAGTGGTCTCCTTTCTCTTCACTGGCTTACTGAAAAAAAAAAAAAGCATATCTTTCTGTGGGTCTCGACTCCTTGGCTACATCTAACACTGCAAATGAGGAACCTCTGTTGTGCACTTTTCCTCAGCTCAGCAGTCCTGTCCATGACCCTGCATGCCAAAAGCTCTTTTACTGCCCTCAGTGCCACGCATAAAGACGCTGGAGCTTTCAGGCTTCTGTTTCTCTTCTTGTTTGTGTTTCTTTTGAAGTGCGAGCAAGGCTGGGGGGCACAACCCAGACTCAAGCCGAGAGATTGAAGAAATAGACAATATTTATGACAGGTTTGATCGCCACATTTGTTTCTGCTTTCTGGACTGAGAACATTGAAATGGTCGAGGCTTCGTCTTGTCTCAAAACATTCTCTCGTTGTGCTTTTTATTGCAACGTCGCAGTGCTTGATGTACCAAAACAAGCTGGTGGAAAACCCACAAGAAGGACACTGTGAAGGCTGTTCTGATGTTCCGAGTGTGAGCCAAACAAGACAGATAATTATTGCAGATTGTTGAATTAGGGAAATTGCCAGACTGGGGCTTTTCTGTAATCCGAAACTCTGGCAGCACTTCCATTCGATCCATGTAAATGTGATTTTCTGTGTTCAATATAATCACCCAATGGCAAAAACAAATGAAATTATAAAAAATCAAAAACCACATCAGTGTATGTGCGAGAGATGCAAAGCGTTTTCACAAACGTGGCTTCAAGCAAATCACATGAAGTTATGCCTCTGCTAAAACTACTGTACATTGACGTACTACTAGGCTGCACATCAGAGAAGTCCGGTGAGAGCTACAGTTGTTTGAAGTAGTGAGATATGGCTAAATGTCTGATAGCCATATGCCAATGGAGATTAAAGTAGAAACGATCTGAAGTGGGGGAGGAACAAGCAGGGAGGAAGACCAGAGTAAGTCTGAGCAGGCGGGAAGGAGCTTGAGTGTTTTTCAATGCAGCACAAGTGTGAATATACAACCTGTTATCT